>NW_026020644.1:0-388584 GCF_900185275.1 Solanum verrucosum
AATTGTTGGTGCATCAACATCATAGCTTTTATTATTATTATTTTATAATAATAAATAAAATAATGTAATATTAAAATGCCATTTTTTTCTAGTCAACTTGCTTGATTAGGACCGTCGGAAATTATATAGGAAGACTTGGCTTTAATAATTCAAATTAAACAGAGGGAGTAGTAAACTTAAATTATCTATTAATTTCAGATCTAGACTTTGATAAACTAACCGAAAGTTCACATTTGCAGATCTAACAATAAGTGAATTAGGTTCTTCAACATTTGCTGCTTGCTTTTTGCTCACTCAATTTTCTCAATAAAAGTGTTGTAAATCTGCAACAAGGCAAACTACCATTTGAGAGGAATTATTAGCTTGGAAGGAAGTAAACAAAAAGGTATAATATAATTTTTTCTAGTTTTCATTTTACATGTATTTTTTATTTGAAAGAAACATACATAATAAGAATTAGAAAAATGATTTATACTTTTTACTTGATAATTATAGAATATATAGAATGATTTGATAATTTAAGATCGGTCTCCAACCCTCTTCCCTTCCCTTTTTACACTGTTTTTCATTCAATTTTCTCATGTTTAGTAAGTACGAAAGTCGAAATCCTTTGTACCAACCACACCCATATAGGGTCCAAGCTTGTAAAGGAAGATTAAGGTCACTAATCATGATATGAAGAAGACCTTTTAACGTAGTTTATGTAGATTTTACATTTAAGATCTTAATATATCATGATACGGGAAACACTTTAATATAATGTGTGTTCAGGAGGAAATATTTATATTTTTTTAATGTTTTCATGTTTGATTACTTAAATATTTTAGAAAATATATCAAACCACATAAAAACTAAAATAACAAACTCACCTAGTAGTTAAAAAAAACATTTTAAGAAATATTCTTTCATACCAAACCACTCATGGTTTGTGTAAATTTAGATTTCGTCTCTCTAGTACTTCCTCCATTTCATATTAAGTAAAAAAAATTAGATTTTTTTCATTGTTCAGAATAATTGAATTGTTAGTTTAAAATGGATGTTTGAAATTTTTCTATATTTACCCCTTTCATTTATTGGATTTTTATATTTTCTATGAGATAAATTACACTATTACAAAGTTATATTTATGATTTCTTAAAAGACAATAGTGAAAGTTATGTTCTTAAATGTTTTTCTTAATATCTATGTGTGCATTGTGTCACAAATTCAGTTAATATGGAATAGAGGAAGTATATATTATGGTCCAAATTCTTGAAATTTATTAGTGTGTGCCACTCTGAGTAACCTACCAAGTCTAATGAACGGAAAAATATATATATTTTGACATGCTATTTGTTACTTTCACCAATTCATGTATTTACTTAAAAAAGTAAATTATATTCTAGGTATAATTATAATTCAAAACCTATAAACTTAATAATTAACATTCTTAACTCTTGATTCTTGGCATTTCCCTTTACTTGTGCATGGATTACTATATTCTAATTTTTATCCTAATTAAATATGCATGTGATCATAAGTTGAAAAATCAATTCTTTAGAAATTGAAGGCTGGTTCGAGGTTGGAGATTCAATGGAAAAAGAAGGAAAGCCATCGGTATGTCTATCAATACAAATTTTACATGCTCCAAATTAGTAGTAATTAAGTTTTACATATAAATTATACTTATTTTTCTAGCAATTATTAGTTTTACATATTTTTGTAACAATTATTTTGAGAATGTGTGTTGCATGTTTGGCCCCAATTACGTATTAAGATTATTTTTAAAAAAAATTACTTATGCTAAAATCTTTAAACAACATTCAATAATCATATATAGTAACAAATTAAAACAATGATAACATCATATGATATGTTAAAATTGTCTAAGGGGTAGATAATATACTTGAGCTGATAAAATCCCATAAAATAACAAACTAATGATTACTATGTGTGTATATATATATATATGAATAATTGGACAGTACAATAAAAAACTTGTATCCAATAGTACATGTTCTATTAATTTATAAAAAATGACAAACTTAAAATAAAAAAATCATAAAAATTGAAATATAGAATGAGAGTTAAAGGGAAACATTTTACAATCAAGTCAATTAAAAAAAAAATACAATATATTTGTCGTCATATCATACAAAATGAATATATTAATAAGAAAAAAAGTGGCCAATGTATTAAAACTCATTAAGAAGTGGGAATTGGTAAGTCATATTTGACTTTTCGATTGATTGTGTACATAATTTCGATTGATTGTGTACCCCAAAAGTATCGTGGATCATGATGAGGTTATATGTACTGCTCCTCCCAACTTATTACAGAGGGTCCCGTAAATGTTTTTTTTTAAAATCGTCGGGAAACCATATCACCAAATTATTCATGGGTTAACACACGAAAAATTGAGAAAATTGCATAATTCCTATTAAGTGGCTCATAATTGTTTAACAATGTCGTGGATAATGATGAGGCTATATGTACGGCTCCCTCAACTCATTACGGAAGGTTCCATAAAGTTTTCTAAAAAAAATATCTCCCGGAAGCCATATCAGCAAAATACTCATGAGCTAACAAACATGAAAAACTCGGAAAATCGTCTAATTCCTGTTAAATAGCTCCTAAATGCCCTATAAGGTCATGGATCATGGTGAGACTATACATACTTCTCCCCCAACTCATTACGTAGGGTCCCATAAATATCGTCCGAATGTCGTATCAACAAAATATTAATGGACTAACATACATGAAAAACTAACAAAATCGCATAATTCTTGTTAAATGGCTCATAAATGCCAAAAGATATCTTTAATCATGGTGAGACTATACGTACTACACTCTCGACTCATAATGAGGGTCCTTCAAAAAATCACTCAGAAATCATATCACCAAAATATTTATGGGCTTAAGACACGAAAAAACTAAGAAAATGGTTTAATTCTTGTTAAATGGTTTCTAAATGCCAAAAAATGTTGTGGATCATAGTGAGACTATGAGTACTATTCCCACAACTCATTACGGAAGGTCCGAGAAGTTTTTTTTAAAAAAAAATATGGTATGAAAACCATATCACCAAAATATTGATGGGCTAACACACGAAAAACTAAGAATTAGGTATTTGGGCTAATTCAATTTGTCCAAGTACTCTTACTAAATTTTCATTTATTTACTTATTGAAACAACAACAATAATATTATGTTATAATTTAGGAGCTGCGACTTGAGGAAAAAAGAAGAAGAATCAGGAATCTTGTTGATGATTTCTTGAATGGGTTGAAGAAAATAAAGAATGAAGAAGAAGTATTCATTTATTCAAATTGGAAAGTCATTAAAAAGCTAAGAATGGAAGTGAGATCATTAAGAACATTTGTCCTGTTTGGGGATTCAAGTTTGGACGATGAATTTTATTACAGGATGTCCAAGAAAATAAACAAGTTCTGTCAAGATAATGATGAAGTAATTCTATGGAAATACAACATGGATAGTCTTATCCCTCCGCTGCTGGAAGAGATGCAAAGTTATTTGAGTTTGAAGAATGATAATTATGTAGCAATGACCACAGAGGAGAAAATGTTTGAATACCTCTTCACAACCCTTCATTATCTACCAAACAATATTTCTTATTTTATTTCACGATGTCCAAGAAAATAAACATTCTTTGCCAAGTATTCCGTCGTCTGACAGATTTCTATCCTATCCTCCTCGCCAACAAAACAACTACTACTCAATATCTCTTTCCTCGCTTCCAATTCATTGCTCAGACAGTTATGCAATTCTATTTTCGTATTTGGAATGGAGCCTCTCATTGCTCTTCCAAGATCACTTCTCTACTCATCGACATAATCCCTCTTGAGCTGGAGGTTTTATACATTTCTACTTCTAAGCTCATCAAAGAATCAACGTCAAGAGAACTAAAACAGTTTGTCAAGCAAATCGTAAAAGCATCTCCAAGGATTATTCAAAATCATCTCATTCATCTCCAAGGACGCATGGCTGGTGCTGTCAATTATGCCCCAACTCAAAGCATTAATGTCATGATCGAGTTCCTATTGATCTTTCTCACAGATATACCAAAGCGCTTTATCCATCCTGACAAATTGAACGATATGTTGGCACATGTCGCACTACTTACAAGGAAGATATCTATTCTGATGAAGGAGAGCTCTGAGAATAATATCAATGAAGCGGACTTTTCAGCTCCAGACTTGTTGCAAGAAATTGAACAAATGAAGGGAGATATCAAACAGAATTTTTTGAAATCCCCGGATGAGTCATCTCAACTTCGCTTTCCTATGGACGATGGTTTCCTCTTCACGAATCTTCTACTCAGACATTTAAATGATTTGCTCATTTCCGATGCTTATTCAGTTTCTCTCATAAAGAAAGAAATTGGGATGGTAAAAGAAAGCCTTGAATTCATAAGATCATCTTTCAAGAAAGTCAGGCAAACATTGGATGACAGTACTAGTGGAGTAGTTAAAGATTGTTGGTTGCGTGCTTTAGATGTGGCATATGAGGCAGAACATGTCATTAATTCCATTCTTGTCAGAGATAAAGCTCTCTCACATCTCCTCTTCTCACTTCCGAATGTCACTAATAAGATCAAGCTTATCGTGGCAGAAGTCACATGTTTACAGCTGGAAGATAAGAATGGGGATGACCCCCTTGATGCAAAGTCTTCCTACGAGCCAATTGAGTCAACCTCGTCATCTTTTGTTGAGGTAACAGTTGGTCATGAAGAAGATGAATTCAAGATGATTGACCAGCTCCTTCATAAACATGAATCTGAGCTTGATGTCATTTCCATTGTCGGAATGCCAGGACTCGGTAAAACTACTCTGGCCAAAAAAGTGTTTAACAATACATTAGTTGCTAGTCATTTCAATGTCCGTGCTTGGTGCACTGTTTCCCAAAAGTATAACAAGTCAAAGGTGTTGTGGGAGATTCTTCAGCAAGTTACTGCCTCGGAAAAAAAAAAAGTGAGGATGACCTTGCTAAAAAACAACGAAGAGTAGTAGAAAGTGAGGAAGACCTTGCTGAAAATCTACGAGTAGCACTGTACGATAAAAGGTACCTCATCGTTTTGGATGATGTGTGGGATATTGCAACAGGGGAGATGTTAATAGCATGTTTTCCAAAGATTGAGAGAGGAAATAGAGTTATCTTAACTAGCGAAAGTAGTGAGGTAGGTTTGAAAGTTAAATGCCGTAGTGATCTTCTCCGCCTTCAACTTTTAACACCTGGAAAAAGTTGGGAGTTATTCGAAAAAAGGGTATTTGGAAATGGAAGCTGCCCTGCTGAACTGTCGGATGTTGGACACCAAATAGTTGAGAAATGTCAAGGGCTTCCTTTGACTGTTGTTTTGATTGCTGGAGTAATTGTTAGAGGAAAGAAAAAGGAAAAGGATTTGTGGCTTAAAATTCAACATAATCTGGATTCCTTTGTTTCTGCCAACAACAATTTAGAGATTATGCAATTAAGTTATGACCGTTTACCAGACCACCTAAAGCCGTTGTTGCTTTACTTTGCAAGATCTCGAAAGAGCAAACGAACTCCAGTCTCTAAGTTGATGCAGTTGTGGATGGCTGAAGGGTTGGTGGATCATGATATCGGTTCGAAGAGTAGTTTAGAGGAAGCAACTCAAAGTTACTTGGATGCTTTAATTTCCAGTAGCCTGATAATGGTGGATCATATGCTCGCCGAGAAGAGTAAGCCTTTTTCTGTTATGATCAAGGTTTGCTATGTGCATGATGTTGTGCACGATTTTTGTTCAGTAAAAGCAAAAAAGGAAAAGTTTCTCAAGTTAATCAATCCAGGTGCTCGATTCCATGCTTCTGATTTCCTACACCATCGTCTAACCATTCATGCTGAGGCGGGCGAACTCCACAAAAAATCTGTTTTGTTCAATTCTAAAAATTGGTCAGTTGGTAGTAAGCATCTCATATCTTTGAAAGTTAGCGGTTCGTTTCTTAACTCCAGGTATGTGTTTTACACAAGACCCTTTGGACTTGTTAGAGTGTTGCAACTGAATAGCATTGTTTTGGAAGATTCTTTAATGGAAGAAATAGGGTCCCTATTTCATTTGAGGTTCTTAAGGATTCATACTCGAGGTGTAAAAGCTATCCCAGTGTCGTGGTTGAACCTCCAGAATCTGGAATATCTGTTGATCGGAACGGAATATCCCATCATCGTACTACTGCCCAGATTATTCAAACTGTCAAAGCTGAAACATGTGAAAATTGACAGGAGTAGTTTATTTGAAGAGGAAGAAGATGCAGACAATATTATGAATCAACCAATGTTAGAAGACTTGACAACTTTATCCCATGTTTATATCTCATATTTTGAAGGCACGAATGATGCTCTGAAGAAGTTCCCAAATCTTCAACACCTTGAGTGCATCATCAGGATACCCAAGGATCCTCTTACACACGATGATTGGTTTCCCAAGTTTGATGTCCTTAACAAACTTGAATCACTCTTTGTAGAATTCCCATGGAAAGATTATGTTTATCCCAATGAATATCACTTCCCTACCAGCTTGAAAGAGTTGCGGTTGTATAAGTTTCTCGTGAGACCTGCTTTGTTGTCAGCAATCGCGGAATTGCCTCAGCTTGAAATTCTGGAGTTTATGGAGTCTAATTTCGTTGAGGATAAGTGGGATGCAAGTGAGGACATGTATCCAAGTCTTAAGACTTTGACTTTGCGAGAGGTCAACCTTTCAGAATGGGAAGTTGATAGGGAAACTTTTCCCAAGCTTGAGGAATTAATAGTAGAATGTTGTTACGAGCTTACAGAGATCCCTTCTGTATTTGGGGATATAGACACTTTAAAGTCCATTCGTTTAATGTATATGAAGCGTGAGATTGGAGATTCATCCATTGAGATTAAGGAAGATGTGGCAGCTTACACAGGAGAGGACAGACTTCAACTCCATATATCAGATGTGTTGTATGAATTAGAAGCTGAAGAAGAGGATGAAACAGAGGTAATTAATTTATTACACCTTTACCCCTACATACATATATACTTCATTTAATTTAAATCATACTATATATAATTTGCAGAATGCCCAAAGGACACAAGGATAGAACAACAATGAAGAAAGAAATAGAGCGTTTGCATTTGCAGTCTCGGTTCATCTGTGTGGTTCTGGAGATGTTCAAAATTAATGTTTTGAGAGTTTTCTTTCATGTTTTTTGTTAGTTATGAATCTTATTTCGTATCTAATCTCTGATATAAGATTCTAGTTTTTTGTTTAACCTGAAAGATTGTGACTTTTGTGAAGAGTTGTGATTTTAATGAAAAATAAGGTTGTGATTTTTACGAAGGGTTATGACTTTTCACTTTTCTTAAAAGGATTGTGACTTTTTGATAAGGCACTATAAACACATGTCACACTATCATTTGTTGTCTATAAATAGAGAGGTTTACTTTTTTTTTAAAACAACGATTTTCTAGACTTCTTTTTCTACTAATAAATTCTAGTGTTCTAAATATATTTTACTGTTGTTGAGTGGTTCGATGACAGTTTTAGATATCGATACACCGGTACCTAAATCAAAGGAAGTTAAAAGTTTTCATAAATATTATGATGGAATGTATGAGTCCACTAGCTACAACAGGACCAAGTCCTTCAAACAGTCAAGATGCACAAAAGTAAATGCTGAAAGTAAAATGAACACACAATACTTTACGTGGAAACCTCATGGCTCATGGCTCATGGGAGTAAAATCACGACCTGTCTCACAGGATTTTCAAACTGTTTTCACTAATCTTCTCAAGCAAAAGTGAAACACAGTTTACAACCTCACAATGATATTAACCTCCTAATCTCAACGCTAAGTAATACAACCTATTACTTACTGAGCCTAAGCAATGCATTCATTGCCCACTATACTAACCTTCACTGATTAATATAGACTTTTGACCGTAAAACACAAAGTTACCCTTAACTATGTTCTTACAATGACTCACACAAAGTTTTGAAACGTTTCTAACAAGAGTGAAACTAATCCTACAAGTTAAACACAAATACAAACAATCAAAATAACAACAGGTTCAGGAAGCAATTCTTCAGTCAATGAGGTCCCTTGTTGTTTTGTTTGAAGCTTGAATTTTCTTTCTTTGAATGAATGAATTAATTTGTTGTTTGTCATGTTGATTATATCAACCAAAAAGAGTTATTGTCCATTAGACAAACAACCTCATCCATTCTGATTGGACGACCTCACCAACCACTGACAAAACAACTTTCCAGTTGTATAGCACATTGTCCTGGACGAGAATAATCTGCAGAGTACCAAGTCCCTACACTTGTGAGGATCATCAAAACATCTGAAAGCTTTATCATATTACAAAGACCAAATCCAACCTCCTAATAATTATCACTTCCATACAACAAGCTTCAAAGAGTTCTCTAATACCTGCTTTGTTGTCGGCAATCGTGGCATTGTCTGAGCTTGAATTTCTGGAGTTTATCGGCTATGATTTTCAAAGAGAATAAGTGGGATGCAAGCAGAGGCGAATCTAGGATTTCAAGAAGACGGGTGCACCATTATCAGGGACAGCTTTGCCCCTTTAAGAAAAAGGCAACTATTTTAGGCTTTCAAATTTGAAGGACCTCACTTATTTTAGCAACAACAAATATAGATTTTTCATAAGAAAAATATTAAATACGATCTGCAAAAAAAAAAAATTATATTAAGAGAAAAAGTTATTAGTAGAAATTTGATATACCTAGAGTACTATGTCACAAGAAAGATTAAATGCATTGGTTATATGAATTATTGATTAAAAAATAATTATTAAAAGAATTCGATTATAAAAAAAGATACAATTTTGCATCTCAAGAAATTTTAAAAGTAGATTTTATAAAAAGAATATTATTTTTTCTCAAAAGTTTAAGGCCTTAGTTTGATTTTGTTTCAGACCACTTGTGCGTTTGAGCCGCCGCTGATCATTGCACGTAAGATAAGATCTAAAATATTATAATTGATTTTGCTAGTTTGCTTACTAAGAATGGTGATTTCAGTTGAAAGAACGAAAAAGAAGGAAGAAAATAGGTTTTTTCAGCTGTGAAGTTAGAGGAAAAGAAGGTAAAAATAGGTTTTTTCAGTTGGGAAATTCGAGCGCTGCTTTGTGTTTTTTGTGAAATAAAATGCTTGCAATGGAACCTACTTTTAGATTATTATTTTTTTGTAAAAATAAGAAGTAAAAAGCAATGCTGTATTTTTAATTTAAAATAGGCCGACTGCAGTTCTTTTTTATAAAATGCTTGCAATGGAACCTACTTTTAGATTATTTTTTTGTAAAAATAAGAAGTAAAAAGCTATATTTTTTATGACTGGCTTTTAAAAAATTTTAAAAATAAATGATGCAATTGGGAATCGATCTGTAACATCCGACAAATTAAAATGAATATGAAGAAGCTTGAAATTGGAAGTAGTCATTTTTTTGGAAAAATTCAGAATCTGGAAAATTTGGCTAAGTGTGGAAATCAGTGAGTTTTTGGCCAACTTTGAGTAGTCGTAACTCCTACCTCAGGATGAGTTAAGAGTAGTTCCAGTTATTTTTGGAAAGCCCTTGGAACGATCTTTCCAACGCCACCGAGTTTGCTCGATTCCGAGTTTGTATGAGCGAGTTATGCCCTTTGAAAGTTGGGCAGTTGGCAGGGAGTCCGTCCGGAAATTTAAGGGCATTTTGGTCTTTTCACAAATCAATTGTTTTGGTTATATTAAAGTGTTAGACTGATTTTAGATCAGTTTGTCTCAATTTTTTTAAAGAGTAAAGAGTTAGGGTTCTTGAGAGTGAAGAAGAGAAAGAAGATAAGGAAGAGGAGAAAGAGAAGAGCAATCAAGGAGATCATAGTGGATTTTCGTCGGGGGTGATCCCTATCAAGGTATGTGAGTTCTTTGTGTGGGTTAATCCTTTCCCCCACACACCAAGCTCATTTTATGATTGAGAAAAGATTGGATTTGTTGTTGAAGTTGTTGAAGTTGTTAGTTGTTGTTGATGTTGTTAGTTGTTGTTGATGTTGTTAGTTGTGTTGTTGAAGTTATTGTTGGTTGTGGGACATGATTGGGTTGTGTATTTGAGTTGTAATCTATTGTATATTGAGGGATTTTATGATCCTTAGTGTTGGTTGGTTCATACCCAGAGGCGTATCCAGGATCTCAAGAACATGGGGGCACCATTATCTTCAAAATAGACAATTAATTCAATTATATAAATTTTACGGTGAGAACAAGTTGACGAGCAAGTAGGTAGTAGCAATCTTTATATAGTAATATATTAGCAAAAAACATCATTCACTTACATATGTACTTCATTGATGAGAATGCTCTTTCCATGCTTGCGGTAGCAACAGGAATAATCAAAGTTAGCTTCACAAGTAGATACACAAGTGACCAAGTTTGATCTAGTTTTGTCTCTATCATCACTTTTGCTAGATCCTTGATTCCCTTCAAGTTGAGAAACTTGCTATCACACTTTTGAGCATAGACAATAAAATCATCAAGTTGAAAATTGAGTTTCCGAAGCTCTTTATCACCAAACTCACTTGGGTAGTACTCGGCTAGTTTCATTATCCTATCCTTGTGAAAATTAGCAAATGAATCAACCGGACTCAAACTAGCCATACCGAGGAGCAAGTCACTAGTCACCATATCAAAACGATTATTGAGTTCTTGAAATGCCAAATCAATGACGGTATAAAATACTTCCACACGAAAGTGATGCAAATATGAAATATTGGACCTCTGACGCTTGGACTTCCCATTAGAGTAGTCTTCATTCATTTTGGGAATTGAAATACTATGCTTACCACAAAATAAGCTAACCTCATCCATCATAGAGTCCCATTCATCCTCTCTCATCATTTGCAATCGTTTCTTTGAAAGGTCAAGCAATCCCATAGCATTAACGATATCTTGATCTTTCTTTTGTAAAACTTTATTCAACTCATTCGTCAATAGCAACACCTTAAACATCAAGTGCAACATAAAGACAAATTCAAATTCACGAATCTTGCTCAAAAGATTTTCCGCCGCAAATCTATCAAGATGATATGGAAAATCACGTTTCATATCCTTAAGCACATTAACAATTGAAGAAAAAAGAATCATGAAATTGTCCAAGGTTTTAAAATGAGACCCCCAACGAGTATCACCCGGTCGTTGGAGGCCACGTTCTTGATTCAAACCTTGCCCTGTATGAACTTCTCCAAATTTAAGCAACTCTTCCAACTTATCTTCTTGATGTTGTCGAAGTGAATCTTTGCGTTTAAATGAAGCTCCAATAGTATTCAAAATATTAGTGAGAACATAAAAAAATTTATCCACATCCGAATTCTTTTTGGAAAGACCTACAAGTGCGAATTGCAATTGGTGAGCAAAACAGTGAATAGAATATGCAGATGACGTATCTTGTAAAATCAAAGACTTGAGACCATTTATTTCCCCTTGCATATTACTAGCCCCATCATAACCTTGACCATGTATTTTGGATGTACATAATGAGTGATCCAAAAGCAAAGAATAAATTGCCTTTTTTAATGATTGAGAAGATGTATCATTTACGTGGACAATACCCAAGAATCGCTCTATCACCATTCCACTTTTGTTGACATATCTCAAAATTAGAGTCATTTGCTCCTTATGAGAAACATCCTTTGATTCATCAGCTAATATTCCAAAATAATCACCGTCCAAGTCTTCAATGATAGCCTTAGTTGTTTCTTTAGCACAAGCCTCCACAATATCTTTTTGAATTGTCGGACAAATCATCATATCATTTTGTGGAGCATTACCTAATATTACTCTTCCCACATCAAAACTTCTATCCCCATACCATTTCAAAAGTTCAAGAAAAACACCCTTATATTCGGAACCTTCACTTTCATCATGTCCACGAAATGGAAATCCCGATGTCAAGAGAAATCTTGCTACATCAATTGAGGCATTTAAACACATCCGATAATCACTTCTTGCCTTTTCACTTTGCTTGTCAAAAGAAGATTGGATCGATTGTCGTTGGTTTTTCAAATCTTGCATCCTATTGAAACATTTATGATGGATACTATTTACCTTACCAACATGTTTTTTGAATCTTTCTAAAGCTTTGTTCCAACACCTAAAATCATCTCTTGTAAATGAATCTCCGGCATTTTCACGACTTTCAAGTTCATTCTTGAACAAATAACAACACAAACAAAATGTTGTTTTTGCTTTAATGCTATATTTCAACCATTGAGATCTTCTCTTAAACCAAGTTGGTCGAAATTGACGCATTTTATCTCCAAACTTAGTTTTAGGGAAGATATGATCAACAGGTTGACATGGCTTTTTTTGAATGTAATACCTCCTTACCGCATCTCGAATATTAGGACAATAAGATGAAATAGGCATTCGATCTTTGGGATCTGCTTCCAGAGATTTAAAATCAAGCATATTATCATATTTGAAAGTGGAAAAGAATTTGTATGTCTTTGAACTTCCGGAGCAACTTGTGAACTCACAAATGGTTGATTAGAGCTAGAACTTGGTTGGCCATCTTTTGGCTTTGGTAACTTGATGAGAAACTTATTCATTTGTGATTTGATGAATTGATTGTAAAAATTATTTTACCTACAAAATTAAATATTCACACTTCTATTCAATCTTATAAAAACAAAATAATTTTTAAAAAATATTAGCACAAATAACAAGTTTACTAATAAAAGAATCACAATTATTAGATAACTATTTAGAAATCAAGAAATTCTTATAAATTTAAATATTCAAGCAATCAAATAATGGAACCACTTCATAAATCAAGAAAAACATATAAAACAAATGAAGTGCATTAATAAATAATTTATTTTTTTAGATAACATACCTTGTTACTTATTCTCAAATCTCACTCTACTTCACCATGAACAACAAAGTGGAAATGTGGAATGAAGCCAAAAGAAAGAACAATATGATGTCTTTACTCCTTTTTACCTTTTAGTTTAGGGCTTTGAAAAGTCAAAAGAAAAAGTTAAAAAAAATAATAAGAAAAATGTCTAAATAAAGAAGGAAAGGAGAAAAAGAAAGTAAAAAATATAATTTGACTTTATTGACACTTCTAGCTTAAGGTCTAGACATAGCTAATGCAACCTAAAAATATGGGTATTTGAACCTCTTTTTATTTATAAATTATTAAAAAGATCTATGAAAAGTGGCACATTTTGTTATATTAATTAAAAATTAAAAATAGTAATGTGGATAGAAAAATTTGAACCACAAATCTATAAGTTATGCACCTCCTATTTGTACTTACTTATCAATATACTAGAGTATTCTTTTTAACCTTGGGTTCACCAATACAAATTAAAAAGATAATTAGAAAAATAGTAGTATTATATAGGGGTTAGGAAGGGGAGGATGGGTGAATGTGAACCCCCTCCCCTTCATGTACATACGCCCCTGTTCATACCCCCACACACCAACTCGTTTTTAATTCCAAGAAAAGATTTATTTTGGTTGTTGAAGTTGTTGGTTGTGTTGTTGAAGTTCTTGCTGATTTGGGACAGGATCTGGTTGCGTTTTTTAGTGGAATCCACTGTATGTTGAGGGGTTTATGACCCCAAGTGTTTGGGAAAAGAGAGGTTGAGAGGGTTTAGAGTTGGCAACATGAAAGAGAAAAGTTGGGCAGCTTGCCTGAAGCAAGTCTGCGTCACAGATTTGTTCCCTCTGTGAACAGAATCTATTCTGTTTTCAGAATTAAATTTCGAAATTTTTCTTAAGTCTAGCTGTCCTAAATTATTCCTAATCATCATGGGGTCCTTCCAAACACAAATCATTACCCTTGAGTTCATAATCCAATTCAAGGAGAGTTAGTTCCAAGTCAAGTAAAGTTAGAAGTCAAGTGATGTTAAGAGTTAAGCTTAGAAGTGAAGTAAGTCAAAGCAAGTTTTTAAAGTTGTTCAAGAGTCTTTAGTGAATGTTTTAGCTTCATTTTTTAAGACTCGAGTTTCAAGTCAAGTCAAAAGTATTGAGTTTCAAGTCAAGTCAAAAGTTAAGAGTTTCATGTTAAGTTAAGAGTTTCACATCAAGCCAAGAGTTCAAGTAAAGTAAAGAGTTTAAAGTTGAGTTCATTTCTCAAAGTTATTAGGGAACTATGTATTCTCAAAGAAGTTTTAAAGAAATGTCTTTACATTTAAACAAGGTTGGAAACTGAGATTTCCAAAAAAGCCTTCGGGCTAGTTTTTGAGTAATTATCTCATATTAGCAGGAATAAATATGTTTTAAAAACATAAGAGCCAGTACATTTTTTGGAGTAGTATCGAGCACCGAATTGGGGGAGCGTTCAAAGAACCCACAGCCCCCATAGAACCATGTTAGCCACCATGGGTAGAAAAAGGATCATACTTTTTAGATGAATCCTTTTTAGATTAGACTAGTGGATCCATTAGGCAGTTCAAGTCTTATACCTTTGGCCAGGTATAAGATGCTCTGGCAGCGTGAGGTCGATCGTTGTATCATCACTATAGCTCTCATGTTATGGTTGTCGGTTAGAGAAACTCCCACAGCAGTTATTGTATTTTTATACACAAAAATTATTGTATTTTATATACATCAGTTCAATTGTATTTCTATATACATCTCAGGCTTATTGTATCCTTGTATACACACAGAGTTTATAGCATGTTTTAAACAGTCTTTCTTTATATCGCACTTGTTTTAAATTGCCTTATATTGAAAGAAGTCAGTCAGGTTGAGTTGAGTTGAGCAAGGTAAACTTTTCAGTTTCTTCCAAATTTCCTTCTAGCCTATGTTGCTTAGTTTTCCAGCTCGCATACTCGTACATTCCATGTACTGATGCCAGTTGGCCTGCATCATCTTATGATGCAGATACAAGTACCCCAGATCAGCATCCTGCACGTCGTTGATCTAGCTGAGCACTCCAGAGTCAGCGGTGAGCCTCCTTGCATTCCGGAGGACTCAATTATTTTGTGTTCTTAGTTTTTGTTTTATTAGGGTGTTGCGGGGTCTGTCCCAACATCCATCTCAGTAGTTTAGAGGCTTCATAGACAGTCAGTCAGCTAGTTTTGAGTCTCTTATCTATGTATATATGTAGATACTCTATTTTGAGACCCGAGGTGCCTTTATGGCCAGATTTGTATCAGTTAAGTTGTCTTATGACTTTACTTTGCATTGAGTTATTCTGTTGAGTTAGGTTTCCGCTGAATTAAGAAAGTCAGGCCAAGGGTTCGCTTGGGGCCAAAAATGGTCTCCGGGTGCCGGTCCCGCCCAGGGTGTAGGCTCGGGGCGTGACACAATCTATTAACCTCCCCGTGGAAAACAACCACCCAAACCAGTGAGCCATCTAGTCATTTGTGAACATGGGTTCCTTCAGTTGCTATTTGTTATATTTTACGAATTATACAAGTAGATATATCTAATTTTACCGGATGACCACGGGTTCCGGTGACCCATTTTTTTAACTTAAATTCGCCCCTAAATGCAAGTGAGGACACCTGTCAAAGTCTTGAGACTTTGTGTTTGAAAAAATTCATATATATATATATAGATAACTGATAAAATCATAATATATTTAATTGTACACCCTTAAAACAAAAACTCGCTTGGGTGCACTGGTCGATGTTGCCATTTTGGATTGCAACTGCGCAAGTTCGAATCTTTCAATGAATGATATTCGTGTAACCATCTTTACGAGACGATAACTCTATCATTGAGCAAAAATTAAAGAGCAGCATAAAATAAGGATAAAAGTACAAATGACCCAATAGTACTTCTTGTAGAATATGTAATGTTTGATTTATGTTTGCAGCCTTAACGTGAACATTCAATTAGTCTAATCAAAGTCTAAACCTAAAATTGATTAATTTAAGTTTATAATTATTTTGAATTATTATTTAAAACCAAGTCTTTCTACTCGAAAATCGAAATGATAGATGATAGTCTCCATAAATATATTTGCAAGTGAATAACAGAATAAGCATTTATCAGTTGACATTTCCCGGGTTAATTTTGGAGGCATTTCATCATAGATTTACACTAATATATAAGGGATAAGACATATGTATCTCGTGGACATAATCGAAATTTCAGAGACGTACTTTAATTAAATTAAGATCTTATTACTCTCCTGAACCCATTTTTTTTAATTTTGTACACCATTTCGGCTTACGTGGAATCCAAACATCTCCCACGCGCCTCAACTACGTGGAGTCACGAAGTGTGCCACATAAGCCAAAAGGTGTATAAAATTAACAAAATAAAGAGTTCAGGGGTAATAGAACCTTAGTTTGGTTAAAGTGTATCTCAAAGATTTCGATCATAGTCTAGGAGATAGTTGTGACTTGTCCCAATATTTAAATAAAATAAAAAAATTATTTCAAAATAAACAAATAATTTTAATTACCAAATGGATCCTTTATTTTATTGGCAGATCCATAGTCTGTTTAGTTGACTAAATGGAGATATTTTAGGAATGTGGGACTGCTTCATCCTTATTAATCAGAGGTCTCGAATTCGAGTCCTGGTATGGAGAAAATTTTATTGGGAGTGTCATCTCCGAATGAGTCCTACAGTGCACGATCCGGATTTAGTTAGGGCTCCAACATGGACTTCGAACACATGATGGGAAACAAAAAAAAAGAGAGATTTTTAGGAATGTGGACAATTTTCATCAAAAAAATCTTGATAGAACTAACTATTAGTAAGTCGTATTTTATTTTATTTTGTAGATATTAATTCTTATTATCACTTAAACTAAATAGAAAAAAAAGTTGACTATTTCAAAAAATTTAATATAAATATAATATTGTAAGAACATGGTATTGTGAGCTATTGACCAACTTAACCTTTTGTCATTTTTTTCTTATTGTATGGCTATATAGATTCAAGGTAGTCTTAATTAGCATTTAAGTTTTATTGTAAGCTCTCTCAGAATATATTACATTCATCATTTCCTTGTTAATTTTCATGGTTTTAACAGCTTGGAAGTAAAGAAAAAGGTAAAATATTTTTCTTTCTATTTCATATTTTTACAAGTAATATTTGAATTCGAAGGCAGAGAGAGTACTACCTCCTTTTTATTTTTATTTGTGGATTACATACATACTAAGAACCAGAAAAATGGTTTATAGTTTTTACTTGATAATTATAGAATGTATATGTTGGATATATAGAATAATATGTAGGAGCTTTTACCATTTTTTGCTTACCATCTTAAGGTTGAAGGAGTGAATGTTTATTATCCGAGTAATCTCCTTTTGTCGATAATTAAGCATCAATATAAGATTGGTCTCCGACCTCTTCTCTTCCCTCTCTAAACTGTTTTTCAATTTTCTCATTTTGGTTAGTCAAAAATATTAGTTAGAGAACATTTTCTCTATAGAAATACCATATATTTATTCAGAATTATTATTTACTACATATATTTTTAATAATTCAAAACCTATAAATTTAATAAGTAGTTTACATTCACAATTCTTGCTTGTTGCCGTTCTTTTTACTTGTATTTCTATTTTTTATCCTTATTAAATGTGCATGTGATTAGTTGAAACATCAAATCTCTAGAAATTGAAGGCTGGTTCGAGGTTAGAGATTAAATGGAAAAAGGAAAGTCTACGGTATGTCTACTAAAACTTTTACATGTTCTAAAGTCCAAACTAATACTCTCTGTAACAATAGTTAAACATTTTTTATTCGGCACACATTTTAAAAAAGATAATAAGGATAATATTATTATTTTATTATTTAACTTTATTAAATTTAATGTTTTGAATTCGCGAAATGTGTTAGATGATAAATAATATTTAGTAGCTTGGGTAAAATAGACACAAAAGGTATATTATTTTTTGATTTTTTAAATCGGTCTAGTATTGTTGGACAACTAGTTTTAGTATAGTGGATGACTATTGTTGGACAGAGAGAGTATTTCCTCCGTTCTTTTTTAGTTGTTATGTTGCGCTTTTCGAGAGTCAATTTAACTAATTTTCATAGTTGAATTAGATTATATTCATTCGATATTATAAAATAAATTTTCGATAATAAAAAATTATATCATGAAAGTACTACAAATTGGAATTTTTTCATAAAAATATATCTTAAAATATTAGTCAAAATTCATATAGTTTAACTCTTAAAAAGAAAACTATGACAACTAAAAAAGAATGGAGGGAGTAGTAATTAAGTTGGTCACTTTTCTAGCAATTATTAGTTTTATTTTACATATTTTTGTAACAATATTATTAGTATGTTTTAGATGGCAATGTTAACGCTTATTCGAATACTACTTGTGGAAACGTGTCTTACACATTTGACCTCTTATTTATTTATAGAAAACATGTGTAATATCTACCCAATTAAATTTAAAAAAAAAATATACATGTCATCATCATATGCATATATACAAAATGAAAAAGGTTAAACAAAACAATATATTAATTCAAATAAGAAAGAATAACAGATAAATAAAAAATTTCATAAGAAAGTCTAATGGACTAACATTTTATGTCCAATTTATAAAGGAATAACTATGTACATCAAAAGTTGTGAGTGAATGTGAAAGTAAAAGAGAAAAAGATAAATTTTACCTGATTTTGTAGATGAATATGATTGTATTGACGAAATGGAACAAAAAATTGTTAATAAATTTACCTCCTATTTTTCGCTAATAGATGAAGAATGAAGAATGAGAAATGAAGAACATAAAGAGTTATATTATAGAAATGTATTTAAAAAATTAAAAGAAAAGACATCAATAAAAGAGGAAATCAACTCAAATGAATATAAAAGAATGATATGCCTTTTCATCTATTGCGGCTATACAACTCCCATTTTTCTATTGATTTGTATTTACTTTTTTTTATTTATCATGTTTATAAAATGCATATTTATATTTTTTAAACGTAAATGCTCTTGATATAATATTTACTTGAAAGACAAAAGATTATTCAATATTTTATGGGCTTCAAAGCTAAAAGGACTAACTATTAAACCTCATTAAAAAGTGGAAAATGATAAGTTTTAACATCTAATCATGTATTTGGCCTAGTTTGATTGTCATTATTTATTTGATTTTAAAAGCTTGCAAGGTATTATTTTTATTAAAGAATTAATGAAGGGGATTTTCTGTCCAACTTTGAACTTAAAATCTAAGAGATATTGCATAATATTTGCTTGAAAGACTAAAGAATTATTATATAATATATAATAATATGATATATGATGATATAGAGGCATATACAATCATTTTGCTGCCAGTCAAGTATATTCCGCAAGTAATATTCAGTGACTTCTTTGATTAATGTCATGTGGATCATAAAATAATTTATGATTGAGATACATGTCAAATATGACACTTAACAGAAAAGTCAAAAATAGTAAAAGTAAAGCTAACGGTATTCATTAAAATATTTGTGACCATTGACTCTTGAAAAGGTTTGTCAGCAAAATGTAAATAAATTTAAACTCAATAATCAAATATTTATATATTTTTTTGAAATCATCTAATTAAGATAAACATAATCATAAGAAATTAAACTATCTAATTCTACAAACTTCATATGAGTATAAGAAATATGATTTACTTTTGTCACGTTAACAATATGAGCTAAAGCATGCCTATATTTGTTAATCTTGTGCACAATGGATACATTGTTATTTTCATGTTCATTCACTTTAATTAACAAAATATATATCACATTTTATGAGTTTAAGTAGAATGTCACGACCCAAAATTGGTTGTAATGGCACTCATCTTATTCCACCAAGACAAACCAGCTTAAAACTCAAACATTACGATAAAATGCAAAAACAAGGTATAAATAAAAGTTTAATAACAAATAATAATATGAATAATATGTCAACTTAACTAAATTTCCAAAACATGATTGTCACGTGCACAAGTCTCTAATGTATTACAATAGATTTGAAAGAAAACAAAAGCCTCAAATGATATTGTCTCTAAAGCAGAATAAAATCATAAATAGGAGTAAAAAGGTTTGCTGAGATGACAAATAGCCACCTCACAAATCTCCATAGGAAGCCTCAGACAAGAAGAGGATAGAGAGTATCACGAAGAGTCGAGCTTGTAACCTACACAAATGTAGAAGCAAGGGATGAGTACCAAACCACATGGTACTCAACAAGCAAACTCCTAAACACAAATCTAAGAATATAGAACACGGGTACTCCTTACACTCCAACCAAACTTCCACAACTACAACCTGCATAAAATCAGTCCAACCTAACAGTTTACAATTTACATAGCTCATAGCTCAATGAAAACACTCCGACAATTTCAGATCAACAATACACGTGATAATGTTCATCAATTACAAGTTCCATAGAAAAACACTCACAAGTTCACAATGATAAAGATATGTGGATACAATGAGATGCAATGTCGAGTATGGTGATACATGCATGTATGATCTAATGATACACACCCGTTTCTCTTAGTTCAGGACCCAAGGGGGACATGTTTGTTCATGCATCTGTCACGGCGTGCGACACATCCCCCGATAATAGAAACCATTGTGGCATACGACACGTCCCTCGAATTATAATATTTATCCTGGCGCGCGACACATTCCTCGAAATGATACATCCTCTTTAATTCCTTATTCTCCATCAATTCACATAACACTTGTCACAATCATGTCTCAGAACCATATGCATTAAGCCTTTGAAAATGATGCTATATTTCCTTGGATAAATATTGAGAGTGTCATGTAACTTCAATTTATGAATACCCAACAAAACTGAGATATTTGTCTTGACATAATAGTCTGAAATTGAATGACAAGGAAAAAAATTCAATTCATATTCAACATGATGTCGAAGTCTATCATATTCAAAGTAATGAAGTCTATCCAAATATCTTGTTCTATCAGATCAATAACTTGAGATCGATGTAATCGCCACTAAGAATCATCTTAGGGTGTCGAGATACGTACAAATATAGAGAAGAGTCACATAATATATCCAAATCTGAAAGAAGATACATAAAACGAAGTAGATCCATGATCAAAATAAAACTATAGAAGATCGAGAGCATACTAAACAATACTTAAGACAATCTTGGTTACTTTAATAGAGTTAGTTATTTGTCGATATAATATTTCCAACCACCACAACTTAGTCCATAAATTGTAGGCCAATCCTTTACCATTATACACATGTCTCTATGAATATTCTCACATAGTTTTATACAAGTATCTTTGCCCAAAATCAAATCATGTTTTCCATTAATTTCAACTAATATTGTTGTTCCTCAATTCAACTTCCGAAAGACATCTCACAGGTTGAATATGTGAATATCTACCATTTAATCATTAAGTGTTCTAGTATATTGACACTTAACTTAGCTTCATAATCTCATACAATTTTATACTTAGTCTTTATTGTGGCTCCCATCATAACAAATTTTACCATTGTGATTATCGTATAATTCAACTCGAACTATTTGAATTCTTCTTAGTATACCTCCACTTCAAAGGTAAGAAAGAAAGTCATTCATACATATCTTATAACAAGTCCTACCATCTAATGCTTCATCATAAATGATCACACTCATATTTTTGTTATTCCTCAACTTTTCATCATAGTCTAATCATGATCATTATGCTCTTATCTAATCAATTGTTCCTTCCAAGATTACAGTTGTATTCATAGCATCCATATTATACCCTTTCAATATTGAATTGTTCACTTATCATAAGTACCATTGTGTCATAAGGTTGTCGCAATAAATTGTAAAAAATTAAAACATCCTTGTTCAAATCACACCTCAAACGAACTATCCATACTATGTCAACATCCTCAATATATTATCAAGTCATTTTGCTAACCAAATCATAACGCCTCGAACCACACCATGTAACATCATCTCTCATAACTTGCGAACAAATTGGAGACATATCCTCACAATGGGTGAAGAGAATAAAATTTAAAAAATTAGATATTAAAGTGAACCACATACGTACGATAAGGAATGAAAGTTTCCTAAAGTCCTATAGCCTCTCAAAGATAAGTAATGAAGATCTACTCACTGATCCGCAAGACTCTACTAGACTCTGCTATTGTACTTAATGGGACATATGAACCATGCTCTGATACCATGTTGTCACAATCCAAAATTTCATTAATTCGTGAGGGCACCTACCATCCCCGTAGGCAAACCTGATCCCTCTATTAATCATTTAACAATGCAAAATTTGTATAGATAAGTTAAAATAAAATATTCCTAGACATGGTGACACTAGTACAATGGCATCACTAATACGAAACAAACATGAAAACAAACACATTTGTTTAGAAGGAAATAAGACAAAAAGAAGAGAAATCAATTCACCCTAAATTTCAACAAACATCAATCTCAGTCGCAGTAACAAATCAAATACCGCTAGTACCTGACTCAGTTCCTGCTTGAAAAAGGTGTAACAAGTATAGAGTGATCCATACGGAAAATACGTGTATTCAACAAGTTTTGATTACTAACTCTTCTAAGAAGCAATAACGAGGTATGTTCTAAAAGTTTCTTTTTCTAAAAGTATAATTACATCATAAAATAAATCACCTCAACATAACAATAAATATATATTTTTCCCAAACAGTCAATTACACCATCAATGATATCACAAGATGTCTCAAATGTATCAAATCAAATCAGTTCACAATCATTTCAACAACTCAACGCCAAATTTATATGAAATGCAATATAGATGAAATGTAATGCCATGCACTGACCAAGAAATGGTATACACCGCTTCTTCTGTCAGATAGTCGTGGACTCAAAAGATCTGTTTAACTGCAGGAATCATTTCTCATCGGCACAATAACATTTGCCAGAACCATTTCTCATTGGTACAATACCTTTCGCCGAAATTACTTTCTATTGGCTTTGCATGATATCACTTGTTGGAACAATTTCTCATCGGCATGATAAGAATACGAATCTTACAAATAGTTGAATAAATAATATCAACCAATAATTATCATACAACAATAAGAGTGGTACAAATATGTATGAAAAAACATATGATATGAGTTCATTAATCGACCCTACAATTAAGGATCATTAATCACAATCAAATTTACATAATTTACTAGTTTCAATGACTCAATCATATCACAACTTACGGATACTATCAAGCAATAATTAATTTCATGTAAATTTTCCCATATTATAACATTTGTACCCGCATAAATGTTCGTTATCTCATTTTGTCACGATCCAACCCACCGGGCCGTGTGGGCACCCACTCTAACACCTAAGTAGGAGAACCTTCATACCCCAATAGTTAAACATGCGGAAAGTTAAAAGAAAACAGAGATAAATATAATAATATGATTTTTTGTACAATAACTTTAGGCACTCTTTTTTATTAAACTTGTAAAGTAATTAACAACTCTCAAGGATCTAGTCTAAATAGTTACAAGAGCTACTAAGAGTACATCTGGACAAGATAAACAAAAGACACAGCTCCCACCATACGGAAGGAAGATAGATGCTGCTAGAGAATTTCTTCGTCTTCACCTAATGAAACGTCACCAACCTGCATCCAGATTATGTCAAAAGACATAGCAAGAGTAGTATCAGTACAAAACACACGTATTGGTAGGCATCATCAGTCAACCCGACGCCCACCACATAACATAAGGACCAACTAGTAAGATCATGACATAAACCACTCGTTTCTCCACCTCTACCCTTTTCTTGAAGTACCTCCAAATTTCACTAGTACTCTGACTACTAACTACCTTCTCAACCAACTTACTTACCGGTTACTTGATCATGGCCTAACCATTCTAACACATTAAGCGTTCCCCCAAAAACCACCACGTTGTATTTCAACTAACCTTGCTTTTGAAAGGGCTACTTTCTTCGGCATGGGGTTGCCGGGCTCGCCTCAAGACCAAAAAGACAGCATCTATCTCATTTTCAAGGATGAGCTAGATGAGCTTGATCTACGCCATACCCTTACTTCCTTGTCACATTACCCAACCATGGTCACATAGTACATTATATCAAGTTTTCTTACCACTAAACCCAATCTCTTTCCCCAGGGTGAAATCCACCTAAGCATATTTCATCACATACTCTGCCTCTACTTCTCGCCATTACAACACACGAACAACCCTTGCTATCCATTATTCGCCCCTTGGACACCTTGCCCTTTCACTATACCTAAACAGCTCGCTCAACACAAGAACTATCAAATCTAAGTAATCGTAACATGTACCTACTGAGTGCAACATATATAAGTCAATACAACAACATACTCACATGTGCATATCAAATATATGCAATATCAACGACACTTATGAACAACTTCACATTTCTCAAGATACACAATTTTTTCACATCATTGGTCCTCTAATGGAACTCTAACCCAAACAGTTAGCATACCGAAACGTGGTACCCGATCCCATAATTATGTCGGAACGTGGCAACCGATCCTATAGCTATGCCGAAATGTGGCAACCGATCCCAGTTAGTTATGGTGGAACGTGGCAACTGATCCTAGTAAGTTATGTCGAAACGTGGCAATCGATCCTAGTTAGTTATGCCGGAATATGGCAATTGATCCATTCAACATATCACAATTACAATCACACGTATATCCTCATAATCATGTAAAACAATTCATGACTCATAGCGTTCATCATTCACATCTCCTTATTTACAACAAGTGTGATCAACAATGCAACATTCGTATACCTACACGTTT
Source organism: Solanum verrucosum (assembly GCF_900185275.1). Classification (NCBI taxonomy): domain Eukaryota; kingdom Viridiplantae; phylum Streptophyta; class Magnoliopsida; order Solanales; family Solanaceae; genus Solanum; species Solanum verrucosum. Next base: position 24,724 of record NW_026020644.1, read on the forward strand.
CACAATGAAGCAAGAACAACATACATCACTAAATCATGGAATCACCACCCTCACAACGGATTGTTCATCAACACACCTAATGCAACCCTAATTCGACCATTCTCAGCCCTAATTCATCGTCTAAGGCTTTTTACTAGGGTTTAAATCAATAATCATTCGGTGCACGAAGGCCTACGCATAAATCCTACCATTGATTCACATATATTACGTAGTAAACACGGATTTAAACTACTCAATTCATAAAACCTACCTGGGCGCCAAGTAGTTGCACGGAGTTATTGACTTCGATTCTTGTTTTCCGGGCTTCGTGACGGTGATTTTGGCCAAGAATCCGCAAGATATCATCATCCTCACACTAGAAATCTCTCTCTCCCTTCTTCCCAAGCTTGCAACAACTTTTTGGGAGTTTCTAAGTGTTTTACGACTTATTTAGGTATTTTAGGAAGAAGGAGGAAAATAGGATTTCGCATAATTTACGTTCTGCCTCGCCTATCCCGCCCTGGCGTTAGCTTACCCCGCCTTGGCGCCGCCCTAGCGGCATCTGGCCCATATGGCGGGACAATGGCTCAGATTTTCCTGAATTTTTATTTCTCCTAAATAACGACGGTTCAGATTGTTACACATTTATACGGGACCCTCTTATTATTCGTTATCATTATATTTATATATTTCATAAAACTAACACCCCAAAGAAAGGAAGGAATTTCTACTTGCCTCAAACTGAAGTTCAAACGTTAAATTACCAATCGTCCTTTGTAATGCTTTTGAATGGTCAAAATCTGTTCAGATATATAATTCTCGTAAGAATGCGAATCGAATGACAGCCATATTATTATATTTATTTTTTTGGCTCAAAATCGGGTGAAAAAAGTCACCCTGAGCCTTCGAATTCAAATTTGAAATTTTCTTTTGGATTATTTTCACTCATAATAAAATAAACTCGCATGATTAATTTTAGTTAAAACGGATAGTTATTCGACCCTCAAATCAAGATTTTGTTCTAAAAATCCTAGAATTATATTTTTCTCAATTAGGCATAAATTCTACACTTTCTATCCTAAATATCTGTTCATAATCATATAAAAAATTTGTGAAAAGAACAAGAATCACTTTCAGATAAAAATTCCACTTTTTCCTCTTTTATTTTCTCCTCTTATTTTCTCTTTCTTTCCTTTTCTTCTACTGCGTTTGTTGAACTGTTGTTGTTTTTTCGTTTATGTTGTTTGACGTTTCACGTCTTTCAACTCTTCTTTTTTTTCTTTTGTCTATTGGGCAGTTGCCCTTTTTTCCTTTCCTTTTTATTTATTTAATTAATTGGGCACTTTGCCCTTTTTTATTTTCTTTTTCTTCTTTTTTTTCTATTCCCTCGATCCACTTTTAATTGTCATTGTTTTCTTTTTAGAATCAAATTATAAGAATTTTGGCTAACATTTTATGATGTATTTTTCATCATATTGATATGCAAAAAATTGCAATTTATAGTACTTTTACTATATTTTTTGAATATCTAAATTTTTTGTTTAAAATATCGAATTAATTAATCTAATTTAATTTTTAAAATTAATCAAATTGACTTTCGAAAAGCGCATATCAAATAAAAGTCGACGGAGGTAGTATTATTAGCAATAAAAAAAATTTCATTATTTAATTTAAAAATTATATCACCCATTCTCATAAGTAATAAATTATCTATAGAAGCTACTAAAAAAAGTTTAATATAAAAAAAAATGTTAAAATTCACTAAAAAGAATCTTACATCCCTAAACTTTATATTACATCACATCAAAAAACTACTTGCTACACTTGTGTAACTAAATAACAAAATCTGTCGCTAATATATCCCGACTAATGACTGGTTTTTAATTTAGCAGCTTCCATTTGAGGAAGAAAGAAGAAGAATCAGCAATCAATTGATGATTTCTTAAATGGCTTGAAGAAAATAAAGAATGAAAAAATAATTGCTTCATCAAAATTGGATGTCATTGAAATGCTAAGAATGGAATTGAGATTCCTAAGAACATTTGTTCTGTTTGGGAATTCGAGTTTGGATTACTTTTATTCCAGCATGTCCGAGAAAATAGACAAGTTCTATGAACTTAGTTGCTCACTTTTCTATCAAGATGAAGATGATAAATTAATCCTAGCGAAATGCAACATGGAATGTCTTGCCCCTCTGCTGCTGGAAGAGATGAAAAGTTTTTTTTTGAGTTTGGAGAATGATAAGTATGTAGCCATGACGACTGACGAGAAAATGTTTGAATATCTCTTCAGACACCTTCATGATCAACCAAACTATCGTGCTAATTTGCTTAGTGACTTCAAGATTCTTCAGCAAGTATTCCAACATCTGAGAGATTTCTATCCTATCCTCAAGGCCAACAAAGCGAACACTGAATATCTCTACCCTTGGCTCCAATTGACTGCTGATAGAGTAACACAATTCTGTTTTGATCTTTGGACTGAATATTATTATGATGGTTACGAGGTGTGTGACAACGTCTCTCAATGCTCTTCCAAGATTGCTTCTCTACTGATAGACATAATCCCTCTTGAGCAGGAGGTTTTATGCATTTGTACTTCTAAGCTCATGAAAGAATCAAGGTCAACTGAACTAGAACGGTTTGTTAAGCAAATCCGAAAAGCATCACCAAGGATTCTTCAAAATTATCTGATTCTTCTCCATGGACGCATGGCAGGTGCAGTAGCTGTCAATTACGCTCCAACTCAAAGCATTAATATCATGATAGAGTTCCTATTGATCTTTCTCACTGATATACCAAAGCGATTTATCCATCATGACAAATTGAATGATATGTTGGCACATGTTGGGCTACTTGCTAGGAAGATATCTATTCTGGTGGAGGAGAGCTCTGAGAATAATATCAATGAAGCAGACTTTTCAGCTTCAGACTTGTTGCAAGAAATTGAACAAATGAAGCGAGATATTAGACAGATTTTTTTGAAAGCTCCAGAGTTATCTCAACTTTGCTTTCCTATGGATGATGGTTTCCTCTTCATGAATCTTCTACTCAGACATTTAAATGATTTGCTCATTTCCAATGTCTATTCAGTTTCTCTCATAAAAAATGAAATTGGGATGATGAAAGAAAGCCTTCAATTCCTAACATCATCTTTCAGGCAAACATTGGATGACAGTACTAGTGGAGTAGTTAAAGATTGTTGGGTGCGTGCATTAGATGTGGTATACGAGGCAGAACATGTCATTAATTCCATTCTTGTCAGAGATAAAGCTCTCTCCCATTTAATCTTCTCACTTCCGAGGGTCACTGATAAGATCAAGCTTATCGTGGCAGAAGTCACCGGTTTACGGCTGGAGGATAAGAATGGAGATCACCCCCTTGATGCAAAGTCTTCCATCGAGCCAATTGAGTTAACCTCATCACCTTTTGTTGAGGTAACAGTAGTTCATGAGAAAGAATCCCAGATCATTGACCAGCTCCTTGATGAACATGAATCCGAGCTTGATGTCATTTCTATTGTCGGAATGGCAGGACTTGGTAAAACTACTCTGGCCAACAAAGTGTATAACAATACATTAGTTGCTAGTCATTTCAAGATTCGTGCTTGGTGCACTGTTTCCCAAAAGTATAACAAGTCAAAGGTGTTGCGGGAGATTCTTCAGCAAGTTACTGGCTCTGAAGTAAAAGGAAGTGAGGATGACCTTGCTGAAAAGCTACGAAGAGCACTGTACGATAAAAGGTACCTCATCGTCTTGGATGATGTGTGGGATATTGCAACAGGGGAGATGTTAATAGCATGTTTTCCAAAGCTTAAGAGAGGAGATAGAGTTATTTTAACTAGCCGAATTAGTAAGGTAGGCTCGCAAGTTAAATGTCGTACTGATCCTATCAACCTCCAAGTTTTAACACCTGAAAAAAGTTGGGAACTATTCGAAAAAAGGGTATTTGGAGAAGGAAGCTGCCCTGCTGAACTGTCAAATGTTGGACACCAAATAGTTAAGAAATGTAAAGGACTTCCCTTGGCTATTGTTTTGATTGCTGGAGTAATTGTTAGAGGAAAGAAAAAGGAAAAGAATTTGTGGCTTAAGATTCAACATAATTTGGATTCCTTTATTTCTGCAAACATCAATTTGCAGATGATGAAGGATATGCAATTAAGTTATGACCATTTACCATGCCACCTGAAGCCGTTGTTGCTTTACTTCGCAAGATCTCAAAAGAACAAACGAACTCCGGTCTCTAAGTTAAAGCAATTGTGGATGGCCGAAGGGTTTGTGGATCATGATATCCGATCCAAGAGTAGTTTAGAGGAAGTAACTCAAAGTTACTTGGATGCTTTAGTTTCCAGTAGCCTGATAATGGTGGATCAAATCCCCTCCAAGAAGAGTATGCCTTTTTCTGTTAGGATCAAGGTTTGCTATGTGCATGATGTTGTGCACGATTTTTGTTCAGAAAAATCTGAAAAGGCAAAGTTTTTCAAGTTAATGAATCCAGGTGCTCGATTTCATGCTTTGGATTTCCTACATCATCGTCTAACAAAAAATGTGGTTTGTTCAATTCTAATAAGTGTTCAGCTGGTAGTAAGCATCTCATATCTTTGAAAGTTAGCGGTTCACTTCATAACTCCAGCTATATCTGCCATACAAGACCCTTTGGACTTGCTAGAGTGTTGCAACTGGATAGCATTATTCTGGAAGATTCTTTAATGGAAGAAATAGGCTCCCTATTTCATTTGAGGTTCTTAAAGCTTTGGACTCTTGATGTAAAAGCTATCCCAGTGTCGTGGTTGAACCTCCAGAATCTGGAAACTCTGTTGATCAATACACAATATTCCACCATAGTATTACTGCCCATAATATTCAAACTGTCAAAGCTGAAACATGTGAAAATTGACAGGAGTTCTTTCTTTGAAGAGGAAGAGGAAATGGATGCGGACGATATTATGCATGAACCAAGTAGAATATTGGAAGCTGAGAATTCAAAGTTAGAAGACTTGACAACTTTATCCAAAGTTGATATCTCATATACTGAAGCCACGAGTGATGTTCTGGAGAAGTTCCCAAATCTTCAGCACCTTCATTGCTACATCAAGGAACCGATAGATCCTCCTACACACCGCGATTGGTTTCCCAAGTTTGATGTCCTTAATAAACTTGAATCACTCATTGCAATGTACGAGAATGCCGGATATCCTGATAAAATCCGGCAACCCAATGAATATTACTTCCCTAACAGCTTGAAAGAGTTACGGTTGAATGGTTTTCCCCTGAGACCTGATTTGTTGTCAGTAATCGCGGCATTGTCTGAGCTTGAAATTCTGGAGTTTATTGACTGTGAATTCGTAGAGGACAAGTGGGACGCAAGTGAGGACATCTATCAAAGTCTTAAGACTTTGTCTATGCGAATGGTCAATCATTCAGAATGGCAAGTTGATATGGAAACCTTTCCCAAGCTTGAGGAATTAAGACTAGAACATTGTTACAAGCTTACGGAGATCCCTTCTGCATTTATAGATATACACACTTTAAAGTCCATTCATTTAACTAATAATAAGCGTGAGCTTGGAGATTCAGCCATTGAGATTAAGAAACAAGTAGAAGCTTTCACAGGAGAGGACAGACCTCAAGTCCATATAGAAGATGTGTATGAAGAAGAAGATGAAGAAGAGGCTGAAGAAGAAGCTGAAGAAGAAGATGAAGAAGAGGCTGAAGAAGAGGTAATTAATTCTTATATCGTTACCCCTACATACATATATACTTCATTTAATTTAAATCGTACTATATATGATTTGCAGAATGCCCAAAGCACTCAAGGATAGAACAACAATGAAGAAAGAAACAACGCGATGCTTCCATCTGATTTCATCTGATTACTGCTTCCAATAAACAAACTTGTTACTGGTTTTTTTCATTGCTGGTTCTGGACATATTTTAATTTAATGTGTTGTGTGTGTTTTTGTTTTTCCTGTTTTTTGTTAGTTATGAATCTTATTTCGTTTGTAATCTCTCATATAAGATTCTAGTTTTTCAATTGGAAGGTTTCAATGCCAAATTGTGAATCAATATATGTCCCATTTGGCCTGAATCTGATGATAAACAGTCATCAATGGGCAAGTCTCTTTTTTTTTTAAGAACGTGAAAAAGGCAACTATCCCTTTTTTTTTAAGAATATGGACAGTTAGATAACTACTGCCAACAAGCATTGTGGTGGAGTGGTAGTACTCTTTGATCCTTAATCAAAAGTCTCGCGTTCGAGCCCTACTGGATTTAGAGTCGCCTTTTTTACGGAATGTATGTCTTACCCAATGTGAGACTTTCTGAAGTGAATCTAGCGAATAATTATAAACAGGGTTAAAATGGGAGGAAGTTAAAGGTTTCCATAGACTAAATAACACCACCACTGTCCCAAATCTGTACTTATGTAATAATATCATATAATTGTACAATAAGATCGTCAACTAAACAAATTTGGGAATGAAAAAGTTTCAAAATTGAAAGCTCAAGACAGTCTCAAATATTCACCTCCTGTACAAATAGAGCACTAATGTAATACCACAATTATGAAAATTCTGATACAAAAAAGTAGAATAGAATGCAAAAAAAAAAAAAAAGAGATCATCAAAGTTTCAAATTAAGATCAGGCAATGTTGGATCTGTCCTAGTTTGAGGAGCTACAGCTACAAAATTTATGCTTGAACTTTGCCCTGAATTATACCCCATATTACCACCAATTCCCTCTATTTGCCGGAAGCTACCGGGCCAGAACATCTCCACTTCATCATCCTCCACGAATACTGGCATCCCGAAATAGCCTTGTTCAAATCTCGCCCCGCTTCTAACTGCATGAATAGGCGTTTCTTGGTGCGAGATGCGTTGGTGTGCGGAAGCATGAGCTTCAACGCCAAGAGATCGAAATGCAGCCCCGTGAAGGGGCAATGATGCTAAGCTAGCGTACCTGTCCGATAACATTCCCATCCGCATTGCTCTCTTAGCTAAAGTCCTCTCCCTCTTATGTGCGTTCTGGTGTCCGCCCAATGCCTGGGAGCTGTAAAACTTGCGCCTGCAGAAATTGCACGAGAAAACTCTGGATAATGCTGCCGTTGGAGGATGGGGTACTACTTCGTCACTCGCCTCTCCGTTGGCTTTCAACTCGGAGTCACTGCTGTTGAAGCCAAGAATCAAGTCAAGAGTAACAGGAACTGATTCCTGCTGAAGATTACGGGAAGGACCAGGATGAATTTCTTGGACGGATATGTTTGAACCCACTTGGCAGTTGCTGACCTCGGACTCGTCTTCTGATTCAAGATAGAAATTTGGAGACTTCATGTTGCTTGGAGATAAGTCGGGTCCGGATTTAGATTTTGGTAAAACAACAGGGAGTGTTAAATCAATGGATGGTCGTCGATAGTTGATTCACCTGCATATGTACAGCAAAGTACATGATTTTTCGAACAAGAGAAAATAATCTTTCATGCTGGGACAGTACTTTCAAGATCAATTGACCAACGATGAATATCAATTTATTAAGCTATACATTAATCATTTCCCTCGAATTCTAAACCAAGTCACACAGAAACCAAAATGAATAACATCGAAGTATCGGTTTTGATTTGCTTTCCACTCTGTAGGTACAATTAACCCCAATGGTTTATAACATTACGGAGAAAGAGATTATAACCAAGGGACATCGTTTGAGAAGTATCGGACAGGACAAGTTCAGTACCTCTATGGAAACAGCTTTGAAATTCCCAGATCAGTAAAATAGATACCACACGAACGAGTAGGAATTCTACATTCTCAAATCAGTACCAGTGCATCAAATAAAAGTACATCATTTGTTCACATACGGGAAAAGATCTACCTGCTTACAACCTCAAACACCAGGCTCATGTTGAAGCTTAATTATGACTGGTTGTTATCGTAGTACTGACTCAAAGGTCGGTTAAATCGTGTAGGAGAAAGCTTAGTTCAACAAGATAGTGCTAAAATGGTTAGTTAATTAAAGGTTGAAATGAGAAATACAATACCTACGGAGTTTCAGTTTTATTGCACTTCGACAAATAATCAGAAGAACTCCAAATCTTCTTGAACTGTAGCAAAATTCAACTTTTTGGAAGAACCTGGGAAACAAAAGGCATCATCAGGAAAGTTTTGAGAAACGGGAAAACATCAAGGAAGCAAATGAACACAATCACGGGTGAGCTAGAAGCCAAACTCAGTAGCTTAAGTTCAAACCCTTATATTTGTATTAAGAAATTCACTAAACATGTACAAATATTAAATTCAGAACACATTTACTAACACCTGATGTTGCTATCTTAGAACTTAGAACTCATAAAGTTCAAATCTTGGTTCCACTTGGCACACAATTTCACTAGAGGTATCTTAACACCTAACATAAATCTTCATCAAACCAAAAAATCAGTAGAAAAATACACTTATTTTCCATGTAATCATGAGCTCATCAAGCTTACTATGCTTTGAACTACAAAATTTCAAGAACAATTTAACATCTTTCACAAATTTTCACAGACGAAAACTTCGATAAATTAGTTCAGTTTCACAAGTTGAAACCAAGTTTGTCACTCTTCCCTTTAGTGGAATCTATCCCTATCCATATTTACACCTCAAATAGGTCATAAATTAGTACCAAAAAAGACACAAAATCAAGTTTCTTCATTTTCACATATAGTGGAATTTTGTCCATAAGACAATTTCAACTTAAAGTACAGAATCTTGATAGCTAGCTCCGTTAGTTGACTACCTGAACATTCACCTTATTAGGCAGGATACGATTACCACCTTATAATCCCCTCCTCCGTTTCCCCTTCCCCTACCCTTGATATATTAATAATAAATAAGAAAAACTTAAATTAACATCATATATCTAAATTACAACATGAAAATTGCAAAACACCATAGTCCACTAAGACCTCAAATACACCACAAGACCAAAATTCAAGCTACTCATAGTAGATCAAGAAAAGAACCCAAAGTCACCAAATTTACAAAGGTCACAACAACAATTCAAGAATCATAATCATAGTAACTAACAACAACTAATATAAGTAGAAGTAGAATTTATTAGTAATTACCATAATAATGATTATAACATAAACAATCACAAAAAATACTAACAACCCATAAAATTTCAAGAAAAGCTCAAGATGTTATCATTAACAAACAGAGAAAAAGGGGGCAAAAAAGCATAGAGTACCTTTTTTTTAATTTCAAGAAAGTTGTAGCAGAGAATAAGAAGTGACATGACAGAAACTGTTTTTCTGCTTTGTGGGTATTCTTAATTTTTACTAAAAATGTTGAAGAAGATGAAAGAAAGAGAAAAATAAGTTATAACATGAAATAAATGGAGATAAGATCATTGGAGAGAGAGTAAAGAAAAAAAAAAGTAGCACACTTGTTTAAAAGTTGTATTTTTTGTAGTTGTTATTTTTGGGGCTTTTTGTTTAGATGAAAAAAGGCAAAGCATTAAAACAGTGACAAAGAGAGGATAAAGAGACATAGGAAAAAACAAATTAGTACTAGTGAGTTTAAAAGAGAAGTGTGTGTGTGTGTAAGGCCCCACCAAAGACAAGGATATTGGATCCTCTTCATACACCAAGTTGAAAATTTTGTAAACTGAAGTTTCAAGATTCTTCTTTTCTCTATTTCTTTCTTTTTAACTTGTTGTTTGGAGGTTTGTTACTTACTACCTCCGTTTCAAAAAGATTGATCAACTTTTTTTTTGAAACTGTTTTTAAAAAAATGTTTTTTTTCATTTTTTGAGAATATTTTAATTCAAGTTTTCCACGTGGCATATTAAAGATCATAAGATTAAAAGATATTTTTATACATTTGACATAAGTTTAATTTAGGATCATATTATTGAAAAATCTTCTTTATTTTCTTATAATTCGTATTAGGTGCTCATTCTTTTTTTAAATAGATGGAGTATTATATTGTATTGTATATATCTTTTTGTTTCCCATTTGTTATTTGGTAATAGTATTGAAACTTGACCAATCTAAATTCATACTGAGTAGGGTTTATTCAGAGGTAATATTCCCTATTAAAGTTTTTTTTTCATATTTGGAGTTTGAAATTGAGATCTCTGAATAAGGAAGGAGCAATCTCATTCAGTGCATCACATCATTTGTTATTTAAATTTATTGTGTCAAATAATTAAATCTATTGTTATGTAATGATAAAAAAATCTTATTTATGTTATGATGATCCTATTTTATTTTTATTTTAGAGTTAAGGGTCAAAACACATCTAAATAATCTCATATTATTGAGTGTTCTACTTGAACTATTCAAAGTGTGAGTTTCCTACATGAACTATCATCTAATAGTTAGCAAAATACACTTCAATTAATTTATGATGATGTGTTTGCACTCTCTCCTATTTTAAAAAGCTCTACCACGTGGAAAAATAGGTCTACCGTGTCAAAATTAAGTAATTGATATTAAGTTAAAAATCAAGGTTAAAGGTTAAAATTATCACTGTATAAATTAGTTTATTTCAACCGTGAAATTCACCATCTTCTTTTCCACCTTCTTAGTCGTGGTTGTATCTCTTTCGTGGCATTGATATCCCTTACAGTACAAGGGAGAGTTTAGGATTTTCAAGAAGTCAATTAAAAATATATTTGAAAAATTAATATGTTAGCTAATATATAGAGTCGCCATATATGTCGGATGGATGAAGATTTTATGAATAAACACGCCTAGAAGCATTTTTAGACAAATATTTTATCTAGTCGACGTCTAGACTGTTTCACTAACCATCAGAAAATTCACACTCCCAATAACCATGTATGAAACTCAATACAGTGAAATAATTCAAATGTGGCCCTTGACTTTTTATTTTATCTTTTTATAATAATTTTATCTCGTATCTTATTTCTCTTGTACGATTATTATTTAAGTTATTGATCTATAGCATTATATAACATAATCTATATAAATATTATATTTATTAAAGAATAAAATATAATATAATACAATGCAACATAATATAATACATTGTGAAATGTTATAACAAAGTGTTAAAGTTTTACAGCAAACATTTTCAGCCTTTTTCTTCTCCCTCTTGCATGGAAACCCATAACATACCCATTCCTATCTACATTGTCCTTTAGTTATTTACATAATTTTGGGTTTTCTTGTATCTTTTGTTTTGTTTCCTCATATCTTTTCTGTTTTGGAAGTCATTGGAGGGAATAGTAGGAAAATAAGTACTTTCTTTTTTTTATTTATTTGTGCTATTTTGATTTATAATAATAATAATAATAATAATAATAATAATAATAATCTTGTGATTTCAATTAAAGATATGTGGAATGTGTTAAAATATTTTTAAACTTTATGGTCTGAAACGTGTTATACGGAAAGTTGAAAATAAAGAATTGTCAAAAAGGAAAAGAGTTATCTTCTTTTTTTAATACACTAAAAAAAATAAGATAAACAAATTGAATCGGAGAGAGTAGAAAACAAAGGAGCTTAGAGTGATGTTTGGTATAAAGATGTTTTTCTAGAAGATATTTCTTTTTTAGAATAAACAAGTGGTTTTTTTACTTATATTTTGATATTTGACAAGTAAATTAAAAATAATAGTAGTAGAAGATGTTTTTATACAGAAGCTAAAAACAATATATATTTTTCACCAAAAAAAGTGTTTTATTTTTATTTTTTATGAGTGATTACCAATATCAAATTTTCTATTCTCCAAATACTTTTTAAGAATATTAGTCAGATAAAAGCATTTATCAAATAATTAGTCAAACACAAACTATTTCTCTCGAGACGAAGCATTTTACAAGTTGATTTCAAACCAAACAAATAGTCAATTTCAAATAATTATTTTTATTAAATTTCATTATCAAACTCATGAGTGGAGGAGGGTGTTTGGTGGTATCTCAACTCCAACTTATTTTTGTGAAATGACATGAACATTAGGTATTTGTATAGCCCAAAGACAACATATCACATTAAATGCCATTAGGCAGACCAGACAACAACATGGACCACAAATTTGTGTGACATCTCCTCGTGATAATTATGCTATTTGTACACAACAAATGTTCTTACATATTCTCCAACAACAAAAATTCAATGGTCATGCCACATGACTAGAAATATCTAAAACCTAATCTATTCCTATTTTGAGTGAAACGCATGAGATCTACTCATTCTTTGATTTCAGTTGAATTTTAAACGACTATGAAATAAACATTTCACGGTTTGGTTGAGTTTGGAAGTGTGATCATTTAGTATGATATTGATATCAAGGTTTAATTCAATTAAGTTTGTAGCTTCTATCGATTTTTGTTATTTTTAAGTTTAAATTTTATCTTTAATTAGAGATCTCAGATAGAATTTTGAAAATATAAAAGAAAATATCTAGAGGGGACTAATATAGTTGAAAAAAATTCAACATTTACATTTTGGATACTGTTATTTATTTGTGCTTTTTTTTTGTGGCTATAGACTTCAAAACTTCTTCAAATATGTGATATCTAAAGTTACATGTATATGATTGTAACTTTAGATATTTATGTTTGAAGTTCAAGAAAACTACTGAATTTCAGTCGTATATACATATGGACTTCAGATAAATAGAAGTTCAAGTAAAAATGATGGATTAAGTCATGTCATATGCGTCTAAGATTAAGCAAATGTGAGTGAACTTTTATCATATATGCATGAAAATTAATCATGTAACGTTGAACAGCATATGTGTGAAGTTGTTATTAAATGAGTTGACTTGCCAACTTTTATGCACTACTAATATGATTTTTGAAATTAGGTATCTTTACACTTTAGCCGTGAATTTCTTCCATCTTATGCAATATAAATTCAAATTAATTGAGACTTTAAAGCAACATTGGAACATCGAATAAAAATTTAAAATATAATTGCCATGGGAAAAATAGTAATGAATACTTGTCATATCAAATACCATATTAAATGACACTCTTTTTTATTTTGTATTGTTCTAAAGTATTTGATAACCGATCCATTTGTATATGACTTTAATTTAATTTTCTTAATTTTAGATTCATTAGATTATTTAAAATATTAAATATGATTTATGACACTTCTCTATCAAAATAACTTTTCAACCACTATTTTGTATGGTCTCTCTCACTATCATTAATATATAAATATATAAGTTAAATCCATCTCAGACACTCTTTATCAAGTTAAAAAATTATCATATAAAATAAAATGAATAAAATATTTATTAGCTTAGTTAGTTGAACCTTATTGACGAGGGTTTAACTCTCCATAATTCCCTTCTTTTACCCTGATTTTGAAAATAAAAATAATACTTTGTTAAAGAACACACCCTTTTACTAAGCCTGCCACATTCAAGAGAAAACTAAAAAGATATTAAAATAATAGAAAAAACGTAAATAGCGCTTTTTAAATTTAGATTTATCATACATATGCACATAAATAATAGTGAATACGCTATATATTCACGCGCATATAATATTTCTGCAACAAAATATATCATATATATCTACACATATAATAATTATGAAATACAATATATCTATACGCTTAAAAAACGTATCCACGCATATCTGCCGTAAAACCTCAAACTATCATTGTATAGTGTAAGTATTTAAAATTAACACTATTTTGATTAAGGCCTTAATTTATCATGTCACATAATTTTTCCATAAAATAATGTAGACTATTATGTTTATGTATTCTTAAAAGTCTTGATTGTTTTTTGTCTAGCTTGCTTCCACTGGTGGCGGGCGGGCGAAGGGTCCAAAGGACACATAGTCGGGGGCGAGTCCAAAATCCAATTGTTTCATTGTTGTATCGAATGAAGATGCAAGAGCTAGATTCTAATACTAAAAAGGGATAAGGTGGGCGTCACCCTTTTGAAAGCTTAGTAGTTGCAAGACCTATCAAGTTCCCTCTTGATCCTGCAAGTCTATAGTCTATACTTCTTGCTTTGATGGATCCACGTGTATTATGGAGTAACTAGGAATACTTCTCTAGTAGACTTGACCCACTCAAGGTTAAATGCAATTGGATGCTTTCCAACTAGAAGTACACTAACAATTATATGCCAAACTAGCATAAGTTTCAATATGTAATGGAGATATCATAATGTCCCTACTCAAGATCTTTTTTTCTTTTTTCAACAATATTTCATGTGACCATTGTCTCAATTTTGGCTCCACCTTTCCATAATGCAAGTTTTAATAATTCTTTTAGAAACAATTAGTATAATATTTGAATTTTTAGGTTGAGCTTTATTCCAACTTGATTAGAAAGTTTAAATATTGTGGAATGAACCAAACGCTTTTAGGTCAAAAGTCACATAGCGAACTAGAAATTTCTATTTGATACAAATACAAAGGTATATACATATTTAACATAAAATTGCACGGTTTGTCCTTAGTATTGGTTGATTTTTAATTTTAAAAAGATTTCCCTCAAATGAATTGCCCTTTAGCAATCCAACTTATGCCTAGTGGGCATAAATTCTTTAAATAACTGAAATCATACCCTAGCATAAATTGTATAGTATTATGATACAACCATGTAAATGTTGGGTTTTAAAAAGTGTGAATGGAAAATGAAGAGTTGCGACTTTTATGAAGAGTTGTGACTTTTATGAAGAGTTGTGACTTTTATGAAAAGTTGCGACTTTGATGAAGAGTTGTGACTTTTATGAAAAGTTGCGACTTTTATGAAAAGTTGTGACTTTTATGAAAGGTTGTTACTTTTATGAAAGGTTGTGACCTATCCAAAAGATTGTGACTTTTTCAAAGGTTTGTGACCTTTCCGGTAAGGCACAATAAGAACATTTTCATACTACCTTTTGTTTTCTATAAATTGAGGGATTTCCTCTCATTTTAGTTTTTAAAAAAATCTGGACTTCTTCTACTACTACTAAATCTAGTATTCTAAGTGTACTTTACTGCCGTTGAGTGGTTCGCTGACACCGTGGTTTTAGGTACCAATACACCGGTGAGTAAGATCGTTCTATCCTGGGAGGATATATTTCATTAACCTCGGGTACTTGAGGGGAATAATTTCCTTAAAGGGACACTGTGCATTCAATGGGCTCGATTTTCTTCTTTAAGAAAAATATTCCGTATATTGTTTCTAATCTGTTTTTAATTCTATTTTCTCTACTAGTTATAATTTTCTAGTTTTGTAAATGCTCTTTAAACTTTGTTGTTTCTTATCAAGTTCTTCAAAGTTTTTGTTCTAAGTATCTTAGGGATACAAGATGAACAACAATCTTAAGGAAATTATTATTCTGTTGGTATTTCTTGTATTCTACTGATTGAGAGAAACAGATCATGGAAGTAGAAGATTAATGCATTACTTCTCCAAAATTTGGTGCTTTGTTTAGCAAGGTCAAAGTGAGAATGTGCTAGAAGAATTGGTGGTATTTCGGTTGAGGATTACACCAGGTAACCTTCTTATTATTTATCTAAGGAGGAAAATAGTTTCTAAAAGTTAACAGTTTTGATATTTATCATGTATGTCTTTGGAAAAAGATATGCAAATCATATGCTTTTTTGAATGAATTTTATGTTGCCTTTAAAATTCTTTAGTTTGCAGAATGAGAGATGCACATTTTTGTTTGATAAAATAGTATGTCAAAATGTTTTAGTTGGAAGGAAATTCGAAAAGAAAAGCATATCTATGTGATAATCTATGAATATGTTCAATTCTATTTGGAGACGTGTATGATTTTTGTAGACTAAAAACTTTTGTAGTTTTCTACTCTGGATAAATTAGACTATGCAATTGGTTTGAAGAATATGAAAACTTCACATAATAAGTCAATGTTGTACTTTTGATTTTCTATAAACTTCACTGTTATATAGAAACAAATTGTACAAAAAAAAAATTGTCTTTATTGTTAGTATTTTAAATACTAAGTGGTATGTCTATTTGTGATAGAGGAAAAATACCAGTGACTTAGAGTTTGTGATTTTGTGCCTCTATGGAGTGAACTTTGACATTGTGTAAAAATTGTCAAATGGAATTGAAGCACTATAATTCTTTTGTAGAATAATATTTTCAAAAGTGGTTTCATGTTGCCAATGACACTTTGATAGCATGAGGGGAAAAAAATATGTGGAAAAACTATTTTCAAATACTTGAAAAATATTTTTGAGATCATATTTAAAATGTGGAAGGGGGGGGGGGTTCATTGCTTATGACAAAGATAAAATTAAGACTTAGTGTCTAATTTAAATTTGGAGCACAAGATATGAAATTCGATGATACTTTTGTATTATGTTAGACCCACAAAATTCTTGGAGTATATTTGATATTGTGGTCATTAAGTTTCTCGTTTACTAGTATAAGGTATGACTAGTATGAAACTACCAAATTATATGTATACTTGTTCAAAATGATTGAGTTCTTTTATGAAAAAAAATGTCACTTAAAATGATGTGATTTTTAATGAAAAGATGTCTATTAAATATAACTATTTGTCTAGACATGAATATTGATGAATAGTCATTTGTCATGTTTTGTAAAAGAAGCATTTGGACTATATTGCCTTTATTGGACCCGATGAAACTTTGTTCATGTGTAGTTCTATAACAAATCAAATTGAAAGTTATGAAAAGGTCCTTTCGAAAAGGACATTTGACAAGGTGATGACTCTAAACAGTGTTTGCGACTCTAAACAGTGTTTGTATCACACAAAATTGTAAGAAAGAGGAACAAAATATTTGTGAGAAAAAGCTACCTCGGAGAGCTTTTCAAACTCAATACTTTTATTTGTTCTTACTTGCTTGAGTCAAACTGTTTGTGACATGAACACTTGGGGCATGTCAATTACAAAACCTTGTAAGGAAAACTGATCAACTTAAAAGTTTTGTCTAACTTTAAGTGCAATAAATAAAAATGTAAAATTTGTGTGGAATCTAAGTATGCTGAGCATTCTTATAAATCTGTTGAAAGGAATTCTAATTCCTTAGAGTTGATTTGCACTGATATTTGTAATATGAAGTCAACACCATCTCGTGGTAGAAAAATGTATCTCATAACTGTCATTGACAATTGCATTAGAAACGACTATGTCTATTTGCTGAATGGTAAGGATGAAATAATAGACATGTCTAGACAATATAATATTGAAGTTGAAAATCAGTTGGGAAAAAGATAAGAAGTGATAGGGATGGAGAATATAAATCTCATTTTGCAGAAATATGTTTGGAAAGTGGATTCATCCATCAAACTACTGCCCTATTCACCTCAATCTAATGGAATTGTAGAATGGAAAAAAAAAATCAAACTTTGGAGAAAATGATGGCTACATTACTTATAAGTTCAGGTTTACCACAAAACTTGTGTGGAGAAGCTATCCTTACAGCAAAAGGGAACAACAAAAAATTGTCTTTTCAGAAAGAAAGCAACAAAAAGTTTTGTTTGTTCAGGACACAATCTATTCCGTATGAGAAATTGAAAGGAAGGAAATCCAACTTGAAATATTTCAAAGTGTGTGGGTGTCTATCCAAATTCCAAGTTCCTATTCCTAAAAGGATTAAAATAGGACCTACTACTACGGACTGTAAAATTAGACTTAAGTAGTCTAATGAAGGATCTAAAAGACCTAGGAAAGAAAAAAGGAGAATGTACATAATAAAGAGATTCAGAGGCGTAGTAAATGCCAATAGACATCAACTTCCTACGAATATGATTTTGTAACATTTCTTATGTCTTTTGTAGACTCATCCTTTTGGAAAGATGGTGTCAATAGGGAGATTGATTCAATCTTGAGCAAACATATTTGAAGTTAATTGATTTTCTTCCAGAAAATAAACTTTTTAAGTTCAAAGTGAATCTTCAGAAGGAAAATGAAAGTCGATGGAACTATTGACAAATACAAAGCAAGACTTTTTGTCAAAGGTTGTAGACAAAAATAAGATTTTGATTTTGTCGACACATACTCGCCAGTAACTAGAATTACATTCATTCGGATGTTAATTGCATTAGCTGTGGTATATGACCTCCAAATTCATCAAATGAATGTGAAAACAATTTTCATAAATAGAGAATTGGAGGAAGACATTTACATGGAACAGCCCGAGGGTTTTGTGGTTCCTGGTAAAGAAAAAAAAGTGTGCGAACTTGTTAAGTCACTTTATGGACTAAAACAAGCACTCAAACAATGGCATAAGAAATTTAACCAAACCATGTTGGCAAATGGATTTAAGAATGATGAAAGTGATAAATGTGTTTGCATTAAAATCACACAGTCATTGTTTGTTTGCATATTGATGACATGTTGATCATCAGTAGAGACACTAATGACATAAATGCTACTAAATGTATGTTAGAAATCAAGTTTGATATGAAAGATCTTGGAGTTGCTGATGCGATCTTAGGTATAAGAATCCTTAGAACTCCATAATGTTTAGCATTGTCACGGTTTCATCGCTTCGAAAAAGGTACTTGACTAGTTCAAATATTTGGATTTCAATATTGTCAAGACTCCAATAAATGTGAGCTTTGTATTTCAAATGAGTGAAGGCGAAAGTGACTCACAATTGGATTGTGCTAGAGTATTAGGAAGTATGATGTATATCAAGAAGTGTACATGATCATATATAGTATGTGCTATTAGTAAACTGAGTCGGTTCACGAGTAATCCCAATCAAACTCATTGGATGACAATGAAAAGAGTTTTGGGGTATTTAAAACATACTCAAAACTATGTCTTGCATTATAACAATATCCAACATTATTGAAAGGATATAGTGATGCAAATTGGATCATCAGGATCAAATGAAGTAAAATCCACGAATGTATTTACTCTTGGTGGAGAAGCATTCTCTTGGAAATCTTCCAAAAAGATATGTATCGCTAGCTCTACAATGATATCTGAGCTAGGTGCTCTAGATAAGGCCGGTGAATAAGTTGAAAGACTCTAAAATTTCTTAATAGGTATTCTTCTTTGGTCCAAACCTTTGGCATCAGTATGCATACACTTTGATAGTCAAGATGCAATATGTAGGGCATGGAGCATGATGTATAACGGAAAGTCTCATCATATAAGACATAGACATGATACCGTTAGAAAACTACTCTCTAGTGAAATTATCACAATTGACTATGTAAAGTCCAAAGATAATGTGTCGGATCCACTTACAAAAAGGCCTAACTAGAGAGAAAGTAGAAAGATCATCTAAGGGAATGGGTTTACGGCTTAGGACAAGTCATCATAGTGGTAACTCTATCTAGCAGACTGGAGATCCCAAGAGGTAGATTCAAGAAGAAAAACAAAGTTGTGACTGACGGCTCGGCATTGTCAACCAACTCAATTCATTCCCATGATGAAGACAATGCTCAGGAACAAAGATACAACATTAAGGCTTATATGAGTTAATAAAGCTTAAAGTTTTTAATGATTTGTTAAGTTTGGCAGATTTGACCAAATAGTGTATATACGCGATAACACGTTTAGAAATCACCTATATGAGTGTGAAGTGTAAGCCGTTTCAAAGAGGATGATTGTTAAAAACCCATCTCTCTATACACTCATGAAACCAGGAGGTGTTCATGGTTGAAACGAACACAACCGTAAGAACCATAAACGGTAAAGGCTTAATTGTGTGACATATGATTGTCTAGGTATACACCAAAGCTCGACGGTTCAAAGATATCGCATCTACCGATTGACCGAGTATATCCGACATATGTTCACTACGGAAAGTCCAAGGGGAAACCTACTTATCCAAATGCAATTAATTATTGCTTGTAAAGTACACATACTTGTCCGTTTCTTTGTCTTGGAGTCATTCCCCATTCATGCGGGGGATTGTTGGATTTTAAAATGTGTGAATGGAAAATGAAGAGTTGCGACTTTTATATATGGAGAGTTGTGACTTTTATGAAAAGTTGCGACTTTGATGAAGAGTTGTGACTTTTAGGAAAAATTGCGACTTTTATGAAAAGTTGTGACTTTTATGAAAAGTTGTTACTTTTATGAAAGGTTGTGACCTATCCAAAAGATTATGACTTTTTCAAAGGTTTGTGACCTTTCCGGTAAGTCACAATAAGAACCTTTTCACACTACCCTTTGTTTTCTATAAATTGAGGGATTTTCTCTCATTTTAGTTATAAAAAAATATATGGACTTCTTCTACTACTACTAAATCTAGTATTCTAAGTGTACTTTACTGCCATTGAATGGTTCGCTGACACCGTGATTTTAGGTACCAATACACCAGTGAGTAAGATCATTCTATCATGGGAGGATATATTCCATTAACCTCGGGTACTTGAGGGGAATAATTTCCTTAAAGGGACACTGTGCATTCAATGGGCTCGATTTTCTTCTTTTAGAAAAATATTTCGTATATTGTTTCTAATCTGTTTCTAATTCTAGTTTCTCTACTAGTTATAATTTTCTAGTTTTCAAAATGCTCTTTAAACTTTGTTGTTTCTTTCAAGTTCTTCAAAGTTTTTGTTCTAAGTAGCTTAGGGATACAAGATGAACAACAATAAATTCACGCCCTGCAAAAATTTGTTTGTTACAAGGGCATAAATATTAAAGACTAGCCATCATGAAATAGCAAGAGGCGAAAGTACAAATGTTAAGAAGTCTCACATAGAGGAGTGAGAAATTAGTTTCCGTATATGAATTTGAATAAATATCCTCTTATGAGCTAGCTTTTGAGTTTGAGTTTGACTCAGGTGTCATATCTTTACAACTCCATACGTGATTATTTCTTCGATTATAAAGGTTGAAAAATGGCTATTTGTAAATTTTATATTATTTATTAATGATGTCTCATGAAGAAATGGTTTTAATTTTTTTATAAGTTTCTTCCCCCCTTGGTCTAAATATGCTCACCAAATAATTCTTGGTTGTATTTAAGCCCACATGGAACTCAATTTTTTGATCAATGGGACACATTGATCAAATCAGCATACCCTAGTTCTACTAAAGTAACATTGATAATTGGTTATCATGTTTACAATTGGCCAACACTAACCTCTATTTTTGTTTCCCCCTCTAGTTTGCCATTTAGAGCTTATTGTTACTCTCACTCTCAAACTCCACCAACGTACCTTGCAGTTTATAGTAGTAATTCATCGGAAAAAATCTAGCATTAATGATCGGGAAGTAGCGGAAATTACAGTGAACGATATTCTCAGAAAATTTAGGTTTCTTATTCTTGATGAGTCATTTGAATTCTTGGTGAAAATCCTGAATATAAGAATTATATTACAAGTTCTAAAATATGAAATTATGCCAAATTTTAGTTTTGGAATAATAACCTTATACATCATTAGAGTTGGATTACATATTTTAATACTAATTTACTTTGTGCACAAATGAAACTAATTATATCACTATCAATATCTATAATATAATAATTTGATAAGATTTACTCTGACGAAATCAAGATTCTGAGATGATCACATGACTAGTATTATTTCTATTATTTATTTAGTTTTCAGTATCCCTTAATTTAATTAATTAACTCAAACTAATTACCTAAGGCCTAGTGGGACAAATGTTCATTTGCATTGAGCCCCTAAACCTATGAACTTCTATTGGTTTATTACTTCTTTAATTCTTGATTATTTAATTACTATGCTTGTTTAAATATTTCTAAATATTTTTTAGTATTATTTTTGCATGCAACCAACAAGACAAGGAAGATTTTAACTATTTTATTGGGGCAAGTTTACCCCTTCAAGAATTAGCACTACAACAACAGCAATAAATATACACATTAACAAAGAGTGTTAACATTTTTATCAGTATCAATTAATTGTCATTGGATTCAATATCGATATAGGTTTTAGGGACATTTACAAAGAGTGTTATATTGCTGCTAAATATACATATTTAATGGCAATTAAGCTATTATCGTAATTAATTACCGTTAAAGATCATTTTAATGTAGCGCCAAACGACTTCAAAGGTCGGAAGAAGATTTTTAGGGGTCGTTTGGTCGAGTGTATTAGGAAAAATAATGCATGCAGTAGCCTTATATATTACTAGTACCTTGTTTGGCATACTCTTTTTCAATCTATGTATAACTAATGCATTAGTTATACACTCTATTGTGTGTTAAGGTGTGTATTGCGAATATCATGGATTTCTAGGTATTAGCATTTAGCAATGCAATGCTTTAATGCATGCATTAGCATGATTAAAGACCCAATTTCCCCTCAAAATCACTTTTTCCATCTTTTCCACCATAATAGTGGAGGATATCTTTGTAAATAATTTTTTTTATGCAATACATGTTATTTTTAATGCATCAAACTAAACAATTCATAAAAATAATTTATGTATAATTAATATAAGCATAACTAATATATGCATTGCTAATACAAGCATTACTAATACACTATGTTTAACATTATTCTTATACACTCTACCAAACGATCACGTCAATCTTTATGAAAAGAGGTATGAGGGACAAGTAGGGCATATAGTTTATAAAGAGATAGAATTCCTTCATTGCTTCATCCATATGTATACCTATTGAGTGAGGATTACATGTGTGTTTATATGTATAGTTAAAAGAATTCTAGGAGAAGTACATTTCTAGTACTAAATTTTTATTCATTATCACAATGAACAACTCATTGACTTCAAATTCTGAATTTTTCGTCTTCGATATTCTTCTTCTTTTCAATAGTAACATTATTTTTCATTACTACTGAAGAAAACATGTAAATACTCAAAAAATTGCACCCGATTCTCCTTTTGAAGTCTGATATTTAATTTGTTCCCGATCTTTATTTTGGAAAAAAAATTCACAAATATAAGATCAAGCGCGTAACTTTGAATAAGTTATGTCTCACCCCGAACATTGAATAACCCATGTCCCGCTAACTTAATTCTTACAAAACTTACTTATGATACAAAATTTAAAAGTTGTCTGAAACAATCTTTATATTAGGAGTGGGCATATCTATCGGAAAATTGGAAAACCGAACCGAACCGATCCAAAAGTTTATAGGTTACAAATCTATCCACTAGTCCCTCTATGCTTAATATCTATTGAACAGTGGGCCTTTGATCCATACAGCCCCCTGCCCCATTGGGCCTAGAAATTCATTTGTCATCTTCTCTCGAACAAGATTTGACTAAAACCAAACAAGCAAAACTACACATCAAACATCCATTATTTCCTGAAACAGTTTTAAGAAGTGGAAACAAAGTGGAAAGTTGAAGACATGCCACCTTGAGATATAGTTTTTGACAAAAATGTCACATTTCAAACATCCACTTTTACTACACAATGTTACATAAATTGTGGGGGAAAAGACATGGTGTGGCCATTACAAATTTAAATAGCTCAACTTTGATCTATATACCCCTATATACACTTTAGGCCAAAAATAAATAGTTCAACTTTTGATCTAAATAATGTGTATATATATAGTATAACAGGTGTGTATGAAATATCTACGGATAAAAACGTCTTTAATGTGTATATATATGGTATGAAAAGGGAATATGAAGTGCTTATGTAAAGTCTATTGATAAAAATGTATATATATTGTATACAAAGTAAATATGCTATACAGTCTGTTGAACAAGTGCATATTGCTTCGTGTAATTGTAAGCATTTATACATCGAAATTAAATGAATGCGGTAGCATACAACTATTAGAGCAAATAAATACAAATGATACAAATTAATAACAAATACGACTATGTTCATGGATACAAATCTATAACTTGTAAACTAATGTAATAGATTTGTTCGAACCGGACAAATAGCACTAAGGATGTGAAATATCGTTTAGAGATCTTTAAATACTTAATTAAGATTATAAATATCACTATTAGATAATAATCAATTTACTATATAGTATCAGTTAATATCAATCAATTTTAGACTTGAAGAAGCGGAATATTCTTAATGTTTAGTGTATATTATATGTATATTTTTATAGTAATTTTGATATATTTTATTTGAGCTGAGAATCTACATAAATAATTTTGGTATCTTTATAAAGGCAAAAAAGACCATGTACAGATTATATTTTTAAACCTCATTTATGAATTTACACTAAATATGTTATTGTTACTCCCTTCGTTTCTTCTGCTGAAAGTGGTCCAAGACCACTGATTTATTAAAGACAAAACAAAAGAATGATACAATGCCAAAATTGGCCGAATAAGCAAAATAAAATGAGTAAATTTTAGGTTTAGCAAATATAAAAATCATATTAGTATGTTAGCTATAGTTTGTATAATTGCGCTTCATAACAAATTTTATGTTTGCTATGGCTATTAATCTGTATATTTCGGTATACATATACATAAAAATCTGTATTTATATATTTCGGTATACAAACTAAAACATAGTAATTGTATATAAACAAAATTACTACATATATACATAAAGAGACTATACAAACATGTCTTGTTATGTATAACTATGAAAATATACAAACAACAAATTGAATTTGTATAAACAAACTAAAAAATATTATATATATAAACAAAATTACTACATATATACATAAAGAGATTAGACAAGTCTTGTTATGTATAACTATGACACATATACAAACAAATGGTATACTAATATATACAATTAATTTTTATACAACACCTATGTATACCGAATGGGTCCTGCATATGTATACCAAATGAGTCCTGCATATGTATACCGAATGGGTCCTTCCAGATGGCAAAAAACATGAAATGTTTGCTGCGAATTACACATAAAAGAAATTATGGCTATATCATTTACTTTGAATTAATAATTTGCTATTTTCATACAATTTTCCCAAACAAAATCGACTCACAAAGGCCCAAATCCCATAAAAACAAAAAACAAAAAAATCGTTGAGACAACCAGTTATATAGCTCCCTTCATATACTTAGTTAGAGATCTTTAATTAAGATTATAAAGTATCTGGATTAAATATATATGATCATATATACCCTCATACATGGATGTTTTTTTAAAAAAAATTATTTAAAATTATTGTTTTCACTTTTGTTAGGTGAAAAAAAGGTATACGTGAGCCATTTTTTTAACAATAGGAATATATGTGGACCCCTTTTGTAAGGATATATGTGAATTACTTTTGTAACAAGGATATATCAACTCTAAATCTCAAAGTTGAGGAGTACATCAAACTTTTTTCCCTTATAACTTTCACATGATCACATTTAAGATCACAAAATTAAAAAAATATCTTAATATATAAACATATATTTAATTTAAGATGACAAAGTTCAAAACACTTTTTTATTTTTTAAAACTCTATATTAAATTAAAATCGAACAAACAAACTAAAAGAGGAAAAAATATTTAGTACAATGTTGAAGCATATCTTTCCATGTGAGGAAATAATTATCATTAAATGAACAAAGACTTGTGCAAGTAAAGTTAATGTATAGCTTGACTAAGCCAAACATGGCCGACAAAAAAATAGATAAAATACACTTTGAGTGGTAGAAGAAAAATTATATAATATAATTTTCATAGTTGGAGGAGCATGCTCTATAAGCTATTAACAAGACAAACAACCCTACATGTAACACAATTTGCTTTTTGAGTACTATATTTTTAGCTTTCATTTCATGTATTATATATTATTATACATAAAATATAATGTGGCCCCCATTATCTGAATCAAATCTTCTCAACAAAAAAAGATATCACTTTTTCAAGAAAACAACAATCTAACTTTATATCATTGTCCCCCCTTCAACATCCCAATATTTTGTTGGTCCTTCAACATCTTGACAAGATAATTAAAACTAATCAAGTTCATGTGTGTAACTAATGAAGTTTTTCTTGTAAGTAGTGATGAGGTCAAAAATCTTTAAAAGAAAGTTCAAATTTTTTATTTTTTTTTAAAACATATAATAAGATTGATTTTTTTAATATATAGAAAATAACTAAATGTACGGATTTGTTGATCTATGAGTGATACCACTAAGATACTCAGGTGGTCAGCAACTCGACTATTTAACAGAATAGTACGAATTTGCTCTTTGACTTAGTAAAGGAAAAATTGATTTTCTTTGCATTTCACTGGACACTAAAAACTTAATCTTATTTATACAATATGATTTAATCCTCTTTGTGCCTCTAGCTTTGCACATGCTTGATGTTTGTGAAGAGAGAGGAGTAAGGGAGAAGAGTACAATTGAATTCTCAAGATAATTTAAACTAATCTTGAGGGTTGTGTTTAATTAATCAATGTCTTTTATGTGAAGGGAGAGGGGATTAGTTTAACAAATCATAAAATTTAACCCTCCCCACCTTCAAAACAAAGTTTTTTTTAGTTTATTTGATCTATCGAAGTTACTGATAATCTCAAGGGTACCATGAGATTTATGTGATCTTAAAAGCTATACATATATGGTTTAGAAAAAAACGATACGAGTATTATCTCAAAAGAGTATACCATATCTTGGTATACATTCACCAATACCCCCACAGTATATATACTAGGTAGTTGAAAAAAACAAATGTATCAATTTCAAGTCATGATAATGAAAAGGGCGATCAATGTGAAGGCTAAAGTCTCCAAGATTGTTAGGTCAAATAATAAATTAACTAATTAAGAAAATAGGTCAAAATCTCCAATTTAGTTACTTGGATCTCATGATCCAATAGTTAAAAATCCATCAAATTCAAGTATAATTATCATACGATGTTAAAGAATCACTATCTCAATAGTATTCTAGATAGAAATCACTTTATTAATTCTTGAGATCTCCATCAAAATCATCCTCGCAAATTGCAAATAGTATTATAAACTTATCCAAATGCTCAAAATTTAACTTGAGATACATATATATGAATAATAAAGAATTGAATCGTGTCGTTTATGTTTCTTCCAATCAAACCTTTTCTAGACATGCGTGTGAAAATTGAAGCAAAACTCTTTGTAAAAAATTGACTTATAAAGCAACTTAAATTGTGGTTAATCACATTGTAGATATTGAAATTTTGCGGACTCTACAAGACATGTTCAATTCGAATTGGGACTCTAGAAAGTGTCTTCAGTTTCAATTAGAATTCTTGGAGGCTATTCAACCCTAAATCCTAGTTTATGCCTATATAAATGGTACTGAATTCCCTTAAAAGACATCTCAAAATATCCCATAAATCTTGGATATTTTTAAAGATCAATATTCCACAAAAGTCATGGAATATTCATATAGAGGTCAAATCTAAATCATCTTATTTCGAGAAATACGTCATTAACGTCCCTCGAATCATGGATAAATCTTAGGAGAGTAGAATCAAGGGAGAAACAGAATTGCACCCGCATATTTATCAATAAAGTTATGTTTATTCATATTTTATTTGTGTGATTGATTTATTTTCCATATGTTTAAAATATGTTACAAACACACATACTAAACGACAAATTAGGTTGGATAATCCCTTTAAGTGAAAAGTTTAACAAATTTTGAGAATTAGACAGAGAAATTAATTTATTGAACACGTCACTAACTTTGGATACTTTTCATGTTATCATGGCAATAAATACCTAAATAAGTTAAAAATCATAACTATGATTATATATAACAATAAATATTCATTAATTAAATTAAAGTTGTCAATTCATGTAATTTCCCGATGACTAGTCCGTGGGTTGTGAAATTTGATGGGTCGGGTCGACCCATTACTGTGATGGACCATAAAATAGCCAGGCCCAGCAACCCTACACGTGTTGCGGGTCGAGTCAGGCCAATCCAGTTTTTCTTAAAATAATATTCTTTAAAAAATTGAATTCTAATATAACCATGTTCACATAAATATTACTAGAGCTGTCAATATGGGTTAGCCTACCCCATCCGGGCTAATCCATACAGGCTTTGACATTTTACGGGTCAGGTCGGGCTAACCCATTTTTGGTGTGGGCCAAAAAACAATCGGCCCAACCCACGAGTACGTAGGCTACAGGCTTGCCGGGCCAGCCCACTTTTTTTAAAATTATATTTCTTTTATAATTATTAAAATAAATTATAAATTATAATTTAAAAATATTATCATAAATATCGACAAAACAATATTACATCATGTTAATGTTACTACTTGTTAATCAAATCCACAAATAAAATTATCTTTATAATATTTATTAAGGTTTTTTCAAATAAAAGTATAAATATATAAATAGAATTATTAACCTAATTGTTTTGTCACATTAAAACACAAAAAATGTGACAATATTCCAACCATAAAAAAGTTAAAAATAAACTCCTTAAAAAAATCATGAAACTTATGGCGTATCTAACACATCATGAAATCTATGGCGTATCCAACACTTCATGATCAACTTCATCAAGCATATCTGAATCAGCTTGTGGCAAGGTTGTCTTAACATCTTCATTTTCATCTACAATTTATATGCGGTTTCAATTAGTTAAATATTAAATAGATTTTGAGTTTGGATTCTCTTTAATTTTAAATTTTAATATTATATTATATTTTTTTAATTATTTTTATTTGGCCCACGAGCCGGCCCTACCTATATTTCTCAAGCCCCACAAATCAACAGGCTTATTCAGGCCGGGCTAAAAAGTCATTTCCTTAAATGGGCTCCAAAAATCTTAGCGCAGCCCTATTAAATTCCGAGTTAAGCCAGGCTGGCCCAACAGGTCTAGTCCATATTGACGACTCTAAATATTACTGCAAGATAATACTACATGATGTTGCTACTTCCTAGTCAAAGTCTCAAATCCTCAATAAGATAATTCTAATAATATTTATTAAGTACTAATTATCAAAAACTTTTGATTGTTAATAGTGCACATTACATTGAGAATTTTCATGTTGGTTTGGTGATTTTAGTATAATTTAAGTGATTTAAATTCAAGTTTGACTGAAATCTCCTACTATTTTAGGAAAATATTTTAGGGACAACTTTACAAGAAAATGATTTTGTTAAATATAAGGCTTTTGCAAAATTGAATAACTTTTTGACATTGTTAACATATTAATAACATATATCATTTGAATGAATAGAGATATTAGTAAGAAAACTAAACAATCAATCGATAGCAATATAACTTGCTAATTATGAATACAACCTAACTTTGTTCTAATCTTACGATAAAACACACAAAAAAAACATGATATTATTCTATCCATTACAAATAAATTTTGAGTATGGGCTCCTCTTACTGTTTCCATACTCTATTTCCTTTTATTTATTTTTCTAATTGATTTTTGTTCATTTAACCCACGGTTTAATTTGATATGGTCAATCTTGCTCAACTATTCTAGCTTCACAGGTCAACAGATTCACTTGGACTTGATTAAGAAATCTTGTTCTAATCTCTTAAAATAAGTTCAGGAAAACTTAATTCAGTTCTCTTAAATTATAAATTGGGTTGAATCAATTTAATGAGTCAGGTCTAAATTGATAACTCCATTTTTTATGTTTAAAATAACATGTATTTAAATAAATGGTTTGACAAATTAAGTCTTTTTTCATTTTTTCTTTCGATTCACTTATTTTCAAGTATAACAATAGTAGAGGAATGATAAAAATATTATTCAAAGGAAGGTCACTAATGAAAAGTTAATTATTCATAATCATAAAAGATGGCTCAATCTTTGAGAAGTAATCCAACAATGATTTCAGAACATTATAAAAATCACCATAATAATATTGAAAAGACAACTCAAAATAATTAAAGAAACACTCATGACTCTACACTAGTTACTGGTTAATAGTTAATACTCCTAATTATAAAGTTAAAATGACCTTTATTGACAAAAAAAAATTTAGAAAATCTTGTAAATGACCATTTACCTTTGCTGATAAACATTTGAGGGGTTTTATTTTATATAATATTAAATTGAGATGAGTTTAAATGTAACGATATGGATAATGATTTTTTAATAATTAACTTGTTTAGAATTGAAACGCAATTAATAAATAATTTTCGAGGATTCCTCCTTTCTCATACATGATGTGGATAACTTCTTTTTCTTTTTACCTCTTAAATATATATATATATATATATATGTATATGCATTTTTGAAACAATTTAATATCATCGTATAGACATACTATTCAAACACCTAAATAACCATTCTCCTTTTTAAATTTAAAATATCTCTTCCTATTTCATCTTTTATTAATTTCATCAATTGTCGTAGGAAACTATTTTTAAAAATAAATAAACATATGCAACACTCTAGAATTGCTTTCTAAAAAGCTCAATATATAGTTATTAAAGTATGGGGAAATCTTGATAAATCTGAGAGGATTGATGTTTCATTTTCTAACAAAATTCAAGGGGCCATGAGGTAAATATTCTTATATTGCGAAGAAAACTTAATAAGTTATAAATATTTTTTGTATGAAATTAATTAGTCTAGATTTTAAAATAATAATAATGAGTTAAAGACTATCATTGATGAATTCTCAAATTGCTTCAATGATGTTAAAGGCTATCATTGATGAATGTCTCAAATTGCTTCAATGATGTTTACGGCGAAGGAAGATGAAAATAATGAAGATGAAGAAAGCGGTGAAAAATCCTTTGTATTTTCGGTAAACCAAATAAAAATTCTAAACAAACTCCTATTAATAATTTAGAGTTCAAGTTACCATATAATTCTCTTTTTATTATTTTATTTAAATATTAATAATATTTGAATATATTAAGAGAAATAAGTATTTCTAAAAATGAATGTAATTTTCTTGTCCACTATCAGTGAAAAATAGTTAATCTTGTATACTAAAGATGATTTAAGTTTGTTCTCCTTTCATTTATTGGATTTTAATTGCTCTTAACGTTAATTTAGTACTAAAATGTTCTTGTTTCTACTTATTAGACCATAATGGTCTGTAACTGGGGGTGTGCACTATTTGGATTAGACCGAATAACCAAATCAAATCAAATCAAATATTTATTTGGATTGTTTTTTTGGTTTTTCGGATTGGTTTTGGATTAATAAATTACTTTGTTTGGTTTTTTGGTTTGATTTCGGGTTTTTTTTTTTAAATCAAAAAAAAAAAAAAAACGAATTATATATATATATAAAATGTTTAAGTTTAGAATTAAGTTGGAGTTAACCACTTTTGTCCCTTTTTGGTTATTGTCTTTCATGATGATTGCGTTTATATTTTATGTATGAATTACATCGATAATAGGTATACTTATAAGTATTGGGTTTAAGTTTTACTTATGATTTATATTATAAAGTATATTTAAGGGATTAAATATTATTACTTTGGTTATGTTATTAATTATAGACATAACCGAATAATCAAATCGAAAAAAGCCGAACCGAATAGGAAAAACCAAACCAAACCAAATTTATTTTGGATCGGATTGAGTAACACTTTTACAAAACCAAAAACCGAAAAATCCAAATCGAATAGTGCAAAACCAAACCGAAAAACCGAATGAACACCCTATCTCACAATTATTTTGTGAGAAATATATATATATATATATATATATATATATATATATATATATATATATATATATATATATATATCTTGTCTATCTATCCTTGATTCTCTCAAGTCCAATTTTTTGGTTCCCCGGAGCTGTAACTTTATTTTTTAGTTAAAAATACCCCTTGTTTAATAAAACTATGAAACGACACATTTAATGCCTAAATTAGTGAGTTAAATTGGTCCATGTAGCCATGGGTGGATTTAAGTGAATCAAAGATGATTCAGATCGAGAAATTACATTATATATATGGTTAATTTTTTATTTTTTGTAAATATATTAGATGTTTGTGAACTCAGTTACTTGACACAGATTATAAGCTTAATTAAACAGTAAAAATTATTTAAATTTCTCTAACACGCCTCATCTTCACTCATCTATATGATACGCGCAGGGGCGGCTCAACAGATCTCGTGGCCTAAGGCAAAATCATATTAAGAGGCCCTTAAATTTATTTTATAAAATTTATTTTCTACACAATAGATTAATCATTTAAGACAAAACATAACAAGTTTCACACACAAAAAAAAAAAAAAAAAAAAAAGGAAGAAGAGAAAAAAAAATAAAGTGATGGATTATCGATGTTAAGCTTCAAACCTCAAATTGAAATTTTAATTTGGCTATCATCACAAATAAGAAAAAGAAAAAAACCACTACATCAAAAATGATCTTTAGCGGTAATTAATTAACGATAATAGCTCAATTGCCGCTAAATGTGTATTTTTAGCGGCAATTAACACTCTTTGTATATGTCCCTAAAGCCTTTGGCGACATTGAATCTAATGACACTTAACTAATGCCGGTAAAAACTTTAGCATTCTTTATTAATGTGTTTATTTATCGTCGCTAAAAGATGTTTTTGTTGTAGTGAACATTAACTTAATAGTTAAGGTTTTGAGTATGGATAGTAAGAAAAATATATACACCTTCTTATCAAATTTATGATCAATTTAAATGATATAATTCATTCCATTAAGTAGCACTCATTGATGAATATCTAAAATAAATTGTAAAACTTTCCTATAATATATTAAATTAAAATGAAAAGGAAACTTGTGCATGAGTGTTTTTGTGTTCACGCAGTTTAAGAAAAGATTGAAACAAAAATTCATTATGTTATCACATATATAACTTAGTTCCTATATAAAAAAGGTAAAATTTAAAATCAGAAGTCAAAACAAAGATATCAAATAATGAGGTGAAAAGATTATGAGATTTTATGAATTCATTGGTAAAAAATATTCTCAAACAAATAATAATAAAAAATATACCATAACAATTTTATTTATATAAATTATATTAATATATAATAAAATCAATAACAATAATTTAAATAATTTGGGGCCTTCAAATTTTTGAGGCCTCAGGCAATGGCCTCACTGGCCAAGCCTTAGAGCCGCCCCTGGATACGCGCCTACTTTCCATCCCCACCTCTCATCATATTTATTTAAATTATTATATACAAATATTATAACGATAATAGTTTTTGCTTATCTATCATATACAAAAAGTAAATAAAATATTTATTTATTTTTAAAAAAGTGGTATTTTTTATGAAAAATATTTTTCCATTGTGAACACACGCTGAGTAAATATTTGTTTCTTTTCGAAAATGTAGTTTTGACTATGACTATTTACATGTTTTAAACCAGCTTTGGTGATTGGACCAGCATATTCTGTAAAACAATCAGAATAAAATGAAATGATTATTTTATCGACTAAAATAATATTTTCTTGAAATGATAACAGAATAGTACAAATCAAACAAAAATAGTCAAAACTTTTATGACTGCCAATTTGAATATGAGCAACCAGATTGGCCTCTGAAATTCGATTTTCTGGCCACAATTATTTTTGTTTTGTTTTGTAAGGTATTTAAATTTATAAATTAAATATTATACTTGCTAAGCTTATTCTATCTTCTTCTTCATGTTCGATACTCATATGTCGTATTGAATGAATGACTAATCTAATTTTACGTTGCATAAGAGTCATTTAAAAGAAATGACTTTTAAATATGATTTTTTTTAATATTCAAAATTCAAATCGAAATCTTAAAATGTGGATGTATTCTATATGATTAACTTACTAAGGTAGGACACAAGGAAGGGAGAATTAATTTTTAATTTTAAATATATTTTATTTATATATAGCTAGAGTATGGTGCACACTTCTTTTTGTTCTTATAAAATCTTGTTAAATATTTCTACTCGTGTATTTGTTGGCGTTTTGTGTGGTCATATTTAAAAAAATATATTAGTGTTACTTTTAAGAATAAGAAATTAAATTAAATATAAAAATTAGGAACCAGTACTATAGTGATGAAATTCAATATATAGGGTAGGACTCGGACATGATTAAATCTTTACTTTAAAAAATAATAAAGAATAGATAAGTCATAAGTGAATTTAGAAATTTACTAATGGGGCAACTACTTTGGAATATTGATTAAACATATTATATGCTGAGTCAAATTTCTAACTTATTCAACTTAGGTCAAATAAATATTCCTCGTTATCATACATAGGAATAAGTTTTTAATGTCATATTAACTTAGCGTATGTTTTCCCAATTATCAAGATAAAAAAAAGAATATTATAGGGGTGAATACACAGAAAAAGAATGAAAAATAATAGATGATAATTTAACCTATATAAGAGATATGTGCTTTTTGTTAAACACCTTATATATTGAATCAAATCTCTAACTTAGTCAATTAAGATCATATAGAGATTCCTTCTTATCATACATAGGAAGAATTTGTTTAATGTCATATCACCTTTCCATTTCTATTTATCTTCCTTTTCGTACGTGAATGTTATCTCTTATATAACTCTGATCAATCAATAAACAATTAGACTTCCTAATGTGATAGCTAATCAAAATTATAACTAATTACAATATAATATACATTGTAATGTAATGAGACATTTAGTTCAATTATCAAGATGTCACATCTGTTATAGAGTTAAAAGAATATATATTATAAAACTCACGTACTAAAATTCGTTTAAAAAGAAGAGATAGACAATATAACTTGCATAAAGTAGACATGAAATGCCAATCTATTTGGATTTTCCTGCTAAGTCAAATTAAAAATCTTCTTAA
This sequence comes from Solanum verrucosum, assembly GCF_900185275.1. Taxonomy (NCBI): domain Eukaryota; kingdom Viridiplantae; phylum Streptophyta; class Magnoliopsida; order Solanales; family Solanaceae; genus Solanum; species Solanum verrucosum. The sequence continues at coordinate 59,255 of NW_026020644.1, forward strand.
TATATGCATGCATCCAAATTCAGTATGAAAGGAACTTCTCTTATAATTTGAACACAAAGTTTGACTTTAAGAGGCAGAAAATTCAATCTAGTAATGAAATAATTGATTCCAAATTCAACTAATTATCTTTGACCTTCTATAGTTGTGTGAATAGTTTTGGTATGACCTCCTTAATTTTATTTTTATTTTAAACATAAAAGAAAGAGAATATAAAAAAAGAATATACTTTGTTCACTTTAGAGACATGTTAGACCACCTTTGTTAAGCTTGGATTCATATTTATTTATAGAGAAGTATTGAGATTTTTTTTGAATGTGGGATAAATTATTAGTTTTGTTTTGATTTATTGATAATTTTAAAAACATTATTTTATTTAACTAACTAAACTGGATACACTTTCGATTTACCACATGACATAACAAGAGATCTCAAATCCTTGTATGAACATGAGACTCTTAATAAAAAGTTGAGAGAAGTGTTGAAAACACACCTAAATTGACAAGAATTAATGGGTGTGTTTCACTCATGTTGCAAGATTGAGAGTGTATTTAAGTTTAGTTAGTTAAGTAAAAAGTGTTTTTAAAACTGTCAATAGTTCGGAAATGAAACTAATAATTTATGCTGAATTTAGGGATATTTAAATACTTCTCTTTTATTTATATATACCGTAACTTACTTATCCGAACTTTACTTGCCACTTCATCTGATTATTTCTTTTTTTGTTTCTCGCTCAATATTCGAATCTCAAAATTTTAATTTACTATATCTAGTTTATTAAACGAAAAAATCATTTTCTATTAAGATTTTTCATATTTAAAATTTTTGAATTTGAAAATTTTAATTAAGAGCGGAGAAATTATGTCGAGCTCATAGTAACCTTGGTACGAAACACTTCATCAGAGTTAATTTTAACTGCACCTTAAAATAAATGAGCAATTAAATTATTGTTATTATTTTAATCTTCTTAATTTGGCGTTTCAAAGCCCGAAAGTCCATCCCCTGGTTGTTACGTGTTAAAGGGGAGAAAACAAATGCATTTTTATTTTACACATACTTTTTGCCCCCAAAAAAGGGTAAAAAATTCTCCACTAAGATATAAGGTTGATTTATTTGATTTCTGACTAATTGAAATAAATCTAATAATTGAAAACTATTGGGATTTGTACTAAAATTTGGAGTTGATTTGGATTATCTTTAACGTAAAATTGTGTTGTTAAAATTTCTTTAAAACGTGTCAAAATTCTAACAGATTGCTAGGATTTCAGTTATAAAACTTGTCTTGACAATAAGTTACGGTGATCATCAAGATTTTAATCATAAAATTTAACTGATCCTCAAGATTTTTTCAATATTTATGATTTTAATTTGAATAGTTCGTTAAATTTTTTAGTGAAGATTGTGACAGCAATTCTCACATTATTTATTGTTAAGACAAGTTTCTTCAATATTTAAAAATAATTTGACGATTTGCTTGGATTTTGCTCTAGATTCAAGCAAACGAGTTAGTATTACATCATTTTTTATGAGGTATTTAATTTGTGCAAATCACTCGTATTATTTTCTATGGAAAACTACACCAATAACTTCGAAAATAAGTGATTTTGTACTTTTTGAACTCTGTTTACTCCACTAAAAAATGTTCAAAGTCATAAGTCAAACAATATTCATTATCCATAAAGCAAAACTTATTCAACTTAAAGTATTATCCATCTAGCAAATGGAATAAAAAATTAAATTAAAAACAATTGCTCGATCTCCATAATATACATCAATCATCATCTTCTCTAAATCACCATAAAATTATATTAAATATATTATTATTATCGTTCATCTCCAAAATGGTTCTTAATACCCATTTTTTACCCCCTTTACACACAAAAAAACAAAAAAAACAAAACTATACAAGGCAGAAAGAGAAAAAATATAAATTATAAATTTATAATAATGTTTGTTTTTTCAAAAAATAAAAATTCTGTCAAGATCATTTGGACATTGACGTAATTTAATCAGGAATAAGATCTGATCCTTGTCGCCAGTCATTTTCTCAAAGATATGTGAATGCGATTTATACCTTTTTTTTCTTTAATTAAATAATACTATATGATATGATTCTTATTAATTTTATTATTACTTCTACATTTTCCCTCAATTTTATTTTTTATTTTTCTTCTTTAAGCATCATTATCCAAACTAACTTATTCCACTAAAACTAAAATTTACTAATATATATATTAAAAAGAGCAAAATGATTTCTCCCTATGTTTGCTAATATATATATATCAATCATTCTACTATGTTTATATAATATAATATAAGATAATTTTTTGATATATAGATACTTTATTATTTTGATACACACTTTAATTGTTAACTATTAAAATTTAGTTACTTGATTTAAAATTTATTACTTAATACTTATATTGTCGATTCTAAATTGGCAAAATCACATAAAATTTTCATGTACCTTAAAATTAAATTGGGTACTTGATTTGACGAAAACACTACACACAATTAAATATTCCTTTCTCTTGTGTTTTTGGATGTACTCTAACTTTTTGTTTTAGTTTCCTATTTGATATTCGATATGCATTTTAGAATGTCAACTAGTTTAAATATGTTTTGTATAAAGTATATTATTAAAATAATACTTTATTTATAAAAAGCTTAAATTCAAATTCTCTAATTAAAGGAGACCATCCCATATTAACTTTGATGATAAAAGAAACTCTAGGCTTATGTTTGTACGTAGGAAATAAAATCACGATTTTAAATTCTAAGGAGTCGTTTGGTTTGAAAATGAGTTATGATGGAATAAGTTATGTTGGGATAAGTTATGTTGGGATTAGTTATGATGGGATAAGTTGTGTTGAGATTATTTTTTATTGAGTGTTTGGTTTGTTGTATTCAAAATAATAAATTTTAAGAACAATTTATTTGTTTACAAAAATGCCCTTTATTAATGTAAAAAGTGATATAACAAAAGGGTTTAAAGAAACATTTTTGTCATTTACCTATTTTATCCCGGGATAAGTTATTCCGGGATTACTATACCACCCAAGGAGAGGGATAACTTATCCCGGTACTATTATTAATCCCGGGATAAGTTATCCCGAACTTGCCAACCAAACAACAAAATAAGCGGTACTATAATTTAATCCCGGGACTATTTGGTATTATCCCTCACACCAAACGACCCCTAAAAACTCCCAAAAAAATATGATTGGGGATTCTAACTTATGGAAATAATTTTTTTAATTATATAAACATAACATAAAAAAGCCTCTTGCTTGACATGAATAGACTGTTATTATTGTGGTTTACTAATATATCTTTATAAAATTACATATATATTAAAATTTTGAAATCACAAATAATTTATAAAAATAAAAAATAAAAAATAATTTATCAATACAATGTCTTAAAATATTTTGATATATATATCCAAACGGACCCAAATATCCAAGTAATCATCTCCTCCTGCAGTGTTCAAACTCTGCTCTGAAACCTGATGCTTTTATTGCCCCTACAACCTGAGAAAATAACGGAAAGCCCATCACTCCATAATATATATAAAAATATATAAATAAATAAATAAATTAATTATTTAATAATAAAGTTTACTGGAGACCCATGTGGGAGTGAAAAGTCTAAGAGACAGAGAAGAAAAAAAGAAGTCTATTAGATTGTCAAAAGACTGAATTACTTTTTGTTGGATCCATATTTATTTTTTATTTTTTTGCAATTAAAAAGATAAAAAAGAAATAATGTAAGGTATTTAATGGATTGTTTGACAGGGGTGTATTAGGTAGAATAATATTGGTAGTATAATATTCTATAGTAGATTTATGTCTAATTTAATTATACATCTACTCAGTACTATTAATTATTGGGTTCATTCATATTTATATCCATTTATTATGCTAGAAATAATTTTAAAAAGTTTTTTATAATCTAAAATAAACTTTGTATAACTAAAACGTGAGCAAATTGGTATACTAAACTCTCGCTGTCTATGGGATTAATTAGAAAGAAGGATGAAATTAGAATTTTAAATTTTATAATCATAGCTTGAATTCATGATATCGTGACCACATAATAACAATTTTAGTTATTTTCATAGCTCGAATCTATAATTTCGTAAACACATAACAACAACCTTACCATTTATGCCAGGATTTCTTTACTATATAGAGCTAAACAACATTTTTTCCTTATGATAAATTTAAAAGAAAATTATATATTCTTTTAGTTCTCTGTTTCTAAATATTGAAAAGTGCTACTCTTTTCTCTTTCTTGGTTGGTATTGTTTGTATCTTTTGTTCTTTAGCTGGTTTTTACTCTCTTCTGGTTTCTTTGAGCTCAGTGTAGTAATTTTTTTAATGGTGTAATTATATAATAATGAAGAGAAAACAGTGATTTTTCATAACTTAACTTCATGTTTGAGAGCACATGTTTGGAGTGATTTTTCATTTTTTATTCCAAAAACCCCATTGACAGACACTGTGTGAGTTCTTGGAATTTGGGATTATTTTTTTCCATCTTTTTAGGACTGCAGTCAAGCCATGCTTGTTGTTCCATGAGGGGGAAAAAAATTGTTTCTTTTTCTTGGGTTTCACTTCTTTCCATCCTCATGATAGTGTGAGGAGAGAGGGGGTGGGGTGAAATGATTTGTTTGTTCATTTTCTTGGTGGGTTTTTTGCCTTTAGCATATTTTTAGTGAATTCTTTGCTTTTCCCTATGATATAAAAAAATGGGGTTTTAAGAAACTACTTGTCCTTTTGCAGAAAGCAATGATTTTTAGCTCATTTGTTTATATGGGGTTTCTTGTTTCTTTGTGGCTAGGAATATTTTGAAGAATATTGAGGAGTTTTTTTTGTTGTTGTGGTGATGGGTGAGAAGATGCAAAGCCACCATATGGTGAGTGTGAAGGGGAGTGAGCAATTTAATTCAAAGAGAAAGCATAGATTTGTACCTTCACAGGGTTATCTTCCAAAGCTTTTTGCTTTATGGATTATCTGGTGTACATTTTTCAGCATTGCTTTGTACTTTTATATGGATGCTAATCATAAGGAGAAAAGAAAAGAAGGGCTTGTGAGTATGTGTGATCAAAGGGCAAGGATGTTACAAGATCAATTCAGTGTTAGTGTGAACCATGTACATGCCCTTGCTATACTTGTATCAACTTTCCATTATGAGAAGAATCCATCAGCAATTGATCAGGTTTGTGCTCCTAAATGGTTACAATTTCTCATTTTGGACTGAAAAAAGTTGTGAAATTGGTTTAGTTTAGTGAGGGATAATTTGATTCTCTTTTAGTCTTGGTGGTATTGCTTTATCTTTTGCAATTGTGATCGAGTTTTATGTGTCTACCTGTTGTGCCATATGAATATTTTGTCTTTGCTTGGCTCAATCTTTTAACAAAGAAACAATTATGCCTCAGCTTATTGAGGACATGACTTTAAGATAGGAGGTTGGGGAGCACACGGATTAGGGGTAGAAGGTTAGTGTGTTGGAGTGCATTGTCTTGTTGTTCGTCCATACTACTACTAGTAGTATTACTCTTGTAGTTTCTTGTTCTTCAATTTTTGTAGCTATCGGTTGTTTCGTGTACTTCCATTGCTTCTTTTTTCTGGACTATTTTTTCTTGAGTGGCGGGTCTATCGGAAACAACCTCTCTACCTCTGAGGTTGGGGTAAGGTCCGTGTTCACTCTACACTACCCTCCCCCAGAGTCTACTGGGTATGTTGTTGTTGTTGTTGTAACGAGTAACGACTATGCCTCAGTTCTAAACAACTTAGTGTAAGCTGTTTGAATTGTCAATATTTGTTTTGCCCCATTTGGACTCTGATTCTCTTTACTGAAACTGCAGAATACTTTTGCTGAGTACACTGCTAGAACTGCCTTTGAGAGGCCACTATTAAGTGGGGTGGCATATGCAGAGAGAATTTTAAACTCAGAAAGGGAAGAATTTGAGAGAGAACATGGATGGACTATTAAAACAATGGAAAGAAAGCCTTCACCAATCAGAGATGAGTATTCTCCAGTTATATTTTCTCAAGAGACTGTTTCCTACATAGAATCACTTGACATGATGTCAGGAGAGGTAATGAGTTAGTTTCGAAAGTTTCATGGATTTTATCTTCTTGTTAGTTGTGCTAGCTTATTTCATTGGACTGTTCTTTTGCCTGGTTCATTCAGGAGGATCGCGAAAACATCTTAAGAGCTAGGTCCAGTGGGAAGGCGGTTCTTACGAGCCCCTTCAGGCTTCTGGGTTCTCATCACCTTGGTGTTGTTTTGACATTCCCTGTTTACAGATCCAAGCTTCCGGAAAACCCGACAGAGCATGAACGGATTGAAGCAACTGCAGGGTAAGCTTGTGTCAGTGTCGTTTTCTAATTGGAAGAATTCTTAGCGTGCTCGATGGTCTCAAGATATTTGCTTATCACTTTTTGCTTTAGAAAAGTTCAGTTCATTTGGTTTGCATGGCTGCCTAATGCCAGTCATCGTTTTAGTCTCAAACTTGGAGCATTTGTTCCTTCTGCTTCTCACTCCCGTAAGCCAGCTAATGGAAATATATGTAGCTTAGTTCAGTTTCTTAAAGATGTAGGCGTAGGCCTATTCGCCGTGCAAACCACATAAAAGGGATAAGTCATTCTATTCTTTGGGTGTTGCAAGATTCTCTCAGTAACCATTCTTCATGTGCATTTGTTTTAGTGCATAGTACTTGAAGACATGTTTTTGGTCAATTACTAGGTGATGGGGTGAGATAGGGCAGGTTCTGCTGCTATTTGGTAATAGTTACATCTAGCTCTTTAACTCAACGCAGGTTTCTTGGTGGAGCCTTTGATGTTGAGTCTCTCGTTGAGTGTCTACTCGGGCAACTTGCTGCAAATCATCCAATAATTGTAAATGTCTATGATGTTACAAACTCCTCTGATCCTTTAATCATGTACGGACACCAGAACCCCAATGGTGATGCCTCACTTAAGCATGTAAGCAAGCTTGATTTTGGTGATCCATTTCGTAAGCATGAGATGATTTGTAGGTAAGTGCTCATCCTTCTTTTACTTGGTAGCAAGTGCTCTGTGTACGAAAGCTTAAACTTTGATGTGGGACCTTGATATGTTTGTGCCATTGCAGGTATCTTTACGAAGATCCTATATCTTGGGGTGCAGTGACCACTGCAGTTTTCATTTTTACCATCTTCCTCTTAATTGGCTACACGGGTTACAAATCTGCAAGCCACATTAATAAAGTAGAGGATGATTTCCATAAAATGCAGGAGCTAAAGGTTCAAGCTGAAGCAGCTGATGTTGCCAAATCCCAGGTCTCTAGACACCTTGTCCAATTTGGGGTTCTTTATTCCATTAGATTGATCTTGAGATGTTGACATGCATTTTCTGTTTTGCTAAATCCAGTTCTTGGCTACTGTTTCACATGAAATAAGAACTCCTATGAATGGAATCCTAGGTAAGGAGCTATTCTCATATTGATTTGCAGTATTATCTCAATAGCAATTTAACTAAATGCGCTACTTCTAACTTTTAAATGCCTGCTGTATGATTGTTAATTCAGGAATGCTTGCTCTGCTTCTAGATACGGATCTGAGTTCAACTCAAAGAGATTATGCTCAAACTGCTCAAGATTGTGGAAAGTCACTGATAAGATTGATAAATGAAGTGCTTGATCGAGCTAAAATTGAAGCTGGCAAGTTAGAGCTTGAGGCAGTTCCATTTGACCTTCGCTCTATACTGGATGATGTTCTCTCTTTATTCTCTGATGAGTCAAGGCGCAAAGGTGTTGAGGTACGCCCTTGAACATTCATAAGTTCCTTTATTCTCATACACAAAAGTAATTTATTGTTGTTGTCTGTTGGTTTACGCGTTAAACTGAGCCACTATGTCTTCAACTACTAATTTCTTTCGCTTCTTCTACCTGTTACCTCTGGATTTCAATTGCTCCTGGTGCTTCTTCCTGACACGAAATGAATTATTGGGAACTGAAGTTGGCCGTCTTTGTTTCTGATAAAGTGCCTGAAATTGTTATGGGGGATCCAGGAAGATTCAGACAAGTGATAACAAATCTGGTGAACAACTCGGTCAAAGTAAGTAAAACAGGCAATCTTCTCATCCCTGAACCATAAGCACAAGTCCCTCTTTATGCTATTGGAAACTAGGAGGTAAAAAGAAAGGAAGGGATTAAAAAAAGAGGGAAATGGTGAAATAAATTTTAAAATTTTCCTTTAATTTGTGGCATGTGAAAGTTCAGAGAAATTTAAGATTTACCTTCTCTGTTCAGAAAAGAGGTAGGCTGAAGAGAAACATTCCTCTTTTTGATTTGATTTCTATTTTAATGTTACATTCAAACAAGGAAATGGTAACCTTTAGAACTTCTCTATTTGTTCTTTCTTGAATCATTATGATTACCGAAAGTTTATTCTTTGACAGTTCACTCTAAAAGGGCATATATTTGTTCAAGTTCATCTGGCAGAACAAAAAAAAGATGGGGACAAAAATGACACCTGCTTGAATGGAGGATCTGAAAGTATTATTTCTTCTAGTGCTTTTCATTTCAAGACCTTAAGTGGTTATGAAACTGCTGATAGCCAGAACACTTGGAACACATTCAAGCATATAATTGCTGACAATGGGTTGTACTATGAATCTGCAACTAAGGTGGTGAATGATGATCTCTCTCGGGATGTCACTGTAATGGTTAGTGTTGAGGATACTGGGATTGGGATCCCTTTGAAAACACAAGATCGAGTTTTTACACCATTCATGCAGGCAGACAGTTCAACTTCTAGAAAGTATGGAGGAACTGGTATTGGGTTAAGCATTAGCAAGTGTCTCGTCGAGCTGATGGGCGGTCATATAAGTTTCATTAGCCGTCCCAAGATTGGAAGCACATTTTCTTTCAGTGTTAGCTTCCTAAGATGTGAGAAACATGCTGTTGGTGATCTGAAAAAATCTCATTCTGATGATTTGCCTACTTCATTCAAAGGTCTAAATGCTATTATAGTCGATGATAAGCCTGTAAGAGCTGCTGTAACAGGATACCATCTGAAGAGACTTGGTATTCGGGCAGAAGTTGTCAGTAGCATCAAGAGAGCAGCAGCCACTCTTGGGAAAAATGGTTCTGTTGTTTCCAAGTAAGTTTTCAGCCTTTGGTGAACTATTTGCTATTTATACTCTGTCGACTGTAAGTGATTCAGAACTGGAAGCATGTATTACTTAGATTAATCTAACTTTGAGGCTTTCAAGGACACATTACTACTAATGTTATCTTAGACGAACTCTAAGCTAATGCCTTTGGCCATTGTAGGCACTCTACAGCCTTTGTTAGAGTGGGTTAGAGTCCCACATTGGTTGGGAAATGGACTGGTTTTTTTATATGGATAGGTCCAAGTGTCGTAGCTGTACATGGTATTAGAGCCAGGTTGATCCATATTTGGGCTCCCAGTCCACACTCTAGTTCGGCCTGGGTGTGAAGGGAGGTTTAGAGTGGGTTAAAGTTTCACATTGGTTGAGAAATGGACCAGTGGTTTGCTTATATGGACTTGGTCAATCCTCCCCTCATGAGCTAGTTTTTTGGGGTTGTGTTAGGCCTAAGTGCCTTATCTTTTACGGTCTTGTTTGGTGAAATGGAATTTAATCTACTTGTATTGATTGACAAGAAGAGAAAAAGGAGGTCCAAATTGCAGATAATTAATAACAGAAAACATTTGCCTAAGGATTGACTGAGGTTTGATTTTCTTTTCCATTTCAGCGATAAAAGAATTCATGTTCACCAATGTAAGTTTCCAGACATATATTTACTAGTATCGTTTCATTCTTGTATTTCTGCACATTTCACCTGCCAGCTATTATCACCTAAATATATAGTAGCAGAAGGCAACATAGAGGAAAACATTTAGGTGTAGAAATATATCCAAATCTGTCATTTATGTGACAGTGATCTTCAAAATGCCACTAGGATACCATTTTTTTCTTATTCAGTTCCCTGCATGAGGAGTTCCAGTGTTTAGCAAGATGTTCAAATGTAGCGGAGGATAGCCTAAATAAAAAATGCTGATATCCCCCTCAAAAAGGGGAAAACAACGAACAGGAATAGTCCAGAAACGTTATATGTTATACGTGATGCATTAATTTAAATAAGCATTTGTTATCTTGCTGCATTGACAGGAAGCTGGACATGATTCTGGTCGAGAAGGACTTGTGGATATCTGAAGATGTTGACCTAAATTTACACTTTCCAGACATCAATCAAAATGGACACATGTACAAGTTACCGAAGATGATCCTTCTGGCGACTAATATCACCAACACTGAACATGAAAAGGCTAAAGCAGTAGGTTTTTCAGTGATAATGAAACCTCTTAGAGCAAGTATGCTGGCTGCATGCCTTAAGCAGCTAATTGGAATTGGAAACAAGAGTCGAGGAAAAGATTTGTGCAATGGATCTCCATCCCTTCGTGGCCTACTATGTGGTATGAAAATTTTGGTGGTTGATGATAATAGAGTAAATCGCAGGGTTGCTGCTGGTGCACTCAAAAAATTTGGGGCCGAGGTAGAGTGTGCTGAGAGTGGGAAAGCTGCTCTTGCATTGCTGCAGTTACCACACAATTTTGATGCATGCTTTATGGATATTCAGATGCCAGAAATGGATGGGTATGTTCGAAACTTCTCATTTTCCTGATCTAATGATTTTCTTCATAGTAGTTCTACTTGCGAGTTTGTGAGCAAATTCGAATTATGCGATCTTTAAGTTGAAGCATCAGTATATCTGTGTAATAGTTGGCAGTAGAAAATTCAAAATGTGCACTGTCAATAACAGGCTTCACATTCTGTCCTGTATTGGGACCAAATATAATTCTACTGGACTTGTGGAAGGTAAAAGGTGCTTTTGATTGCAGAAATGATTTTAATGTGCTAATTATCCACAGTTAAGCCTTGTTACAATTCTAGCTTTATAAAATAGTTACTAGTTTTAAACTAATACCCTTTCTTGTACCAAAGCCCTGGTTTGTACACCTTAAGTATAGGAATTTAAGTCCCCTGCGTAGTATATTGACAGATTTATCTTTAATCAACGAATCTGAGATAAGATGATTGCTGATAGACAACTTTTTTGTTTCTGAAAGGAAACAATGCAGCTTTACAAATCATATATTGCAATATTCAGTTTTAGCTCTCTGGTAACAAATAATATATACCGACTGGTCAGTCAATTTGGGTTGCTTACCAATGTTGGTCATTGATGATTACAGAATTCGAACAATTTGAACTTACCTCAAATAAAAATGAATAAACCTCTAATTCTATTTGAAATTCGGAAAAAACTCTGATGAGACAGTAAAATGGACAACATTCTTTTGTAACTAATACTTTCTGAAGTTTTTGTCCCAACTAGACTCTCAAGACTTGTATCATCTCACCATGGTCCACCGAAAATTCAGTTGTTTGCTTTTCTTTTCATTTTGCACTTTGTGCTTCACTAAAGGATCTCTTCTGAACCGACATAAGAGAAGAACTTCTTATATACTTGGTAATGCCTTAGAAAAAGAGTTGGCATATTATTCTTGTGTTGCTTACCTCCTCGGGTAATGAGCTTAATAATCCAAAGGGAGACAATTGTTTGGTTGAGTCAAACTTGGAAACTTCAAGAATATTTAAGGGATTAAATCCAAAATCAGCATGTTATTTGTTTACCATACCTCAGATGGTTGCTGTCATTTAAGAATATGCTCACAAATATATTCTCGGTCTTTACCCGTGACTCGTCACGTCGTAGCATGTTTTAGCCAGAAGTTTGATTCTCTTTGTTGTGTACATAACAACTGAGATGATCAATGTTAATTTGTGTAGGTATTAATCACGTCTAGTGTGTGCATAGCTTCTGTATCAATCACAGATTTATAAACTTCTTTGAAACTGTTGCTAGTGGTTGGTGCATGTCGACCTACTTGCACAGTGATGTTGATTGGATTATACTTGAATGGGAAATGCTATTTCACTCATTTGTTCACCTCTTTGTTCAAAACTGTACTTTTGGGTATTGAGATTCAGTGCAAATTGAACTTCATTTCCTCTAGGAAAACATGTTTTACTAAACGAAAAGATTGTCTTTAGGACAATGTGCTTGTGTACCAAGGGAAAGAAAGGAGTAACTAAACATGAACATCCAAAGAAATTGAAGTACAAAGGTTTTTAAAACTAATTCTTCTGAAATTGCAGGTTTGAGGCTACACGTCGAATCAGGGAACTGGAGAGCATTGCAAATGAACAACAGAATGGAGTGTTGAACTGTGATGGAGGTACAAAGAGGCACGTGTGGCACATGCCGATATTGGCCATGACTGCTGATGTAATTCATGCCACATTAGAGAAATGCCTCAAGTGTGGAATGGATGGTTACGTCTCAAAACCATTCGAGGAAGAGAATCTTTATGAAGCTGTATCCAAGTTCTTCGAATCCAAGCCTAACTCGGACAAATAGCTAAATTCCTATTCCACTGATTTTGCTGCACCTCTCGTCTGAAACGGACTACCAGCAAATTTTCAGCATCCTGCTGGTGCATTCTTGTTTGACTTGTTCTAGTGTATGGACATGATTAGCCACAATGACACATTTAGCAAGTGATTAGCTTCTAACCAGTTTAGATCTTTGACATGATTAGCTTCTTAAGTATATATTGTTGTATGTATACTGCAAAAGAACTTCTATCCCTGTCTTGTATGTACATTTAAAAGGGGAGAAGAAGTTAAAGCTGTATAATCTTGATACCTTTTTATGGTTTCCTTTGATATTTTTGACTGAGAAGCTCTACTAATTAAAAATCTTTCCTATTCTCCATGCTTCTACACTTTGCTAAGCTTATCGCTTCAGAGGATTAGAGCACGTGGCTACGAACTAGAGTGTTGGGAGTTCAAATCCCTCCTCGCCCACAACTAGGTCAAAAGGGAAGTACCCTATGGATCTTGGGTGTGGGTCTTTTTCATCTTTTTGTCGAAATGGAATAGCTTTTCTTTTTATCTGCATGCTGCACCAAGAATATGTTCAATTTTTACTTTGAATTAGAAGCCCTTTAGGTGTATGATATTTAGTTGTCTTACTAACCCTACTAGCTTTCTAGTTGATTAGTTATACCCTCTTTAGTAAGATAGTTGATTAGTTTAACTACCATTAGGATCGGAGGTTAGGCATATGTCTCACTCCTTTCTATTTTTTGATGTAGATATTAATATACGAGGTAGGGTCAATGTCAAATTCCGATTGGGAGATGAAAGTTTGGATGAATATATTTAATAGCAACAAAAAAGAAACCCACTATATATTAGTCAAAGATTTATGTGCTAGTTGATGTGTCTAAATAAAAAGTGATGGAAAATTTAAGGGACCCTCTCATATGTATTTGGCCCAACAACACTAGTAACAACAAGAAATTAGCAATGGATAAACTTTTGTAAATAAAGTAAGTAAAAATCTCATGTTAATTTTATTTAACTATGGATTAGCCATACGAATTATAAGAAAATTCAATTAGCTAGGAGATTTTTAGCCACCGATTAACTGAGAATGACCAACAAATTTCGTAGCTAATTTCATGTTTTCTTATAGTAAAAGTTATGTAGATGACTAAATGTGAATCTGATTCGGCTTTCTTACCGTAATGAAATAAGAATTTTCACTAAGAAGATTAAAAATATAAAAATTCTATATACATACATACATTCGATAGTAAAAAAGTTTACCTTATACATATATACGAAGTAATTTTTTATATTCAACACTCGAACTCAAACCAAGATAGGTGAAGCAGGTAGCTAGGCTTGCCATGCATGACATATGACACAATGAGACACGACTCACGAGAAGCAGCCCATGTCAGTTGTTAATTAGGTCAAATTAGTACTTTTTTCTGTCCAATATAGAGTACTCCATCTGTTCATTTTATGTGAAGTAGTTTGACTCGACACGAAATTTAAGAAAGAAATGAAGATTTTTAAAACTTGTGATCCAAAATTAATGATAGAAATTTGTGTGACTGTAAATTATTTCATTAAGGGTAAAATCGATATTTTATAATTAAATTATTATTTAATATAGAAATGTGTCATTCTTTTTGGGACATATTAAAAAGAAAAATAAGTCACATAAATTAGGACAGAAGAAATAATTATTTACTATTGACTTGACATAGAGATTAAGAATAGTACATGATGAAATAATATTACCAAATGCTCTTTTCGTCTCTATTTATTTGTCAAATATTTTCTAATTTAATGTCTCTTTTTATTTGTCATTTTTGGTAAATCAAGAAAAGATAATTTATCTTTCCCTATTATACCCTCAATTTATTAACATTGAGTTAATGTCTTTGAAAAATGTACTGACTAAATATTTGAGACCTTATCAATTAATAAGTCTAAAATGGTAAATTCACTATACCAATCAAGTAAGTGTGTCGAGTCAAAATTTAACAAGTAAAAAGGGACGAAGAAAGTATATGTCATCTAAACATTGAAAAAGGAAGTATTCAAGTACTTAATAGGGTAAAATTGATACAATATGTTAAATTATTGATTAATTTTATAAATTAGACAATTATTGTTGAACAATTCAAAATAATGTAATAAATAAATAAAAATAAACAGAGGAATTATATAATATATTCTAAATTATATAAATATTGTTTACGCTATAGAACTGAAATAATAAAAGTCTGTTGAGCAGTAAACATGCATTATATTTGTCAGAGGAAAAAAAAGAAAATATATATTCACAATTCCTTTTTTTTTTTTTTTTGGTTTACTTGGTAATCCGCTCCTCAAGTTGTTAGGCTCCATAATACTTGTCATTTCATAAAATCAATGCATAAATTATCATATTGTTCCTTTTTTACCCTTGTAGTTATTAGCTTTGAAAATATACATTTGACCAACTTAGAAAAGTTAAATAAATGATTCATGTTAATTGGTTAAATTAATTCATATACATTAATTGAAAACTTGAGTTCCAAAAAAAATAAATAAGGGTAGAATGGTAAAGTTACATCATATCTTAATGCAAGTGCAAAATAAAAATGTGACATATAAAAGGAAACAGAGGGAGTATAATTATTGATCAGTGGATCTATAAATTTTGTGTATTTGAAAATTGGCAACCGTAAACATGTATTTATAAAAGGAACATCCGAACATGGAAATATGCGATTTATTAATGCGATGTCTTTGGACATTTTGATATCTTATCTATTAGCATGATTTACTCATTTGGTAAGATTGTAAAAATTGATAGTTTTCATAACTTGTGATGTTTCCATGTTTATAAAAATAATACTATATCCGTCTACTTTTAATTGTCATAGTTTCCTCTCTAGAGTCAAACGATAATAACTTTGACTAATATTTTACGATGTATTTTCCATCATATTGATATGCAAAAAATTACAATTTATAGTACTTTTCGTATAGTTTTTAAATATCTAAATTTTTTGTTTAAAATATCGAATTAATGTAATCTAATTTCACATTGTAAATTAGTCAAATTATCTTTCGAAAAACGCAATGTGACAATCAAAAAGTGGACGGAATGAGTAGAGTACAATTTATAGAAAAAACTTCTTAAATTTTGTATCAAGTTAAATTATATCGCATAAAGTAATACTGATCACAAAGGGAATAGTATCTTTGACCTTACTACTTCATAGCTTGCGCGTTAGGTTTGCTGCAAGCCTTGTAACAACCAAATTTTACATGTAAAGCGAGTCCGTGTAGACCAAAATAAAGAAAGCGTATACAAGTTTGATTCCTTTGAATTCTATTTTTTTTATATATAACTTTTTGTTCTCCATATGTTTCATTTATGTAGCACTTTTCTTATAATTTATTTTTAAAAATATTGACATTTTTTACATTTGACAGTCGGAATAAGATTTTTGGTCACGATTATTAATAAAAAAAATTGTTTTGATTTTTGTGATACACGACTCAATATATACCTCTATAATTAAAAATTGTGTGTTTCTTGGTTCCTTTATATAAAAATTAAATTATTTTTAGGAATATATTATCCTCATACATGGAGTAATTCATAAAAAAATAAAATTATTTGCACTAAAGTTATTAAATTATTTTTATAACAAAAGATCACTTAATCTTTTTAATATAAATATCACAAAAATTGCTAAACTATTAATTTTCTATTATAAAAAAATCACCCAACTTTGCTTAAGTATCACATAAAGTAATTTTTTAATTATAAAAATTAATAATTTTAATTACACTAAAATAAAATCAAATGAGTAAGGTTAGTCCACCGACTAGTCTTTTGTCTTGTCTATTTTCTCCCGTCAAAATTAAACCAACCTTTGAATTATTTTCTATTTTAATTTTTCAACCTAACATCTTTAGTCAAAAATAAAATAAAAAATCTAGTCTAAACAAACCTTCTTAGCACCCCTTTTTTGCCCCATTCCTGTTCAACACTTCACAATTTTTCTTAGTCAATATTCAATTTAGCTCACACGTTCATGAAATATTTTATTATTAAAATTATAATACATAGTTTTGATAGTACTATACTTCAATTATATTAAATATTGAACGTTGAACCGCGTGACATCAACAAACTCACATATATATACACATAGTACTCCCTACAAAATCTTATTAATTTCTATAACTTGCAAACAATAAAATCATAAAACCAAACTCATTTCCAAAGATTTAATTTCAAGTTAAGTTTAGTTTCTTTTTGTTGTTGTAATATAAAAACAATGATTTCAACATGGAGGAAGAAAAGAGCATCAAGGAGGAGTAACTCAAAGAAACAAATTGAAGAAAAAACCATGGAGTTGTTGATGGTTCCTAGCCATTTCAAGTGTCCAATTTCATTAGATTTGATGAAGGATCCGGTGACGTTGTCGACGGGGATCACGTATGATCGAGTGAGTATCGAGACATGGATTGAAAATGGAAATCAAACATGTCCTATCACTAAAAAAGTGGTGAAGACACTTGAGCCAATTCCTAATCACACAATGAGGAAAATGATCCAAGAATGGTGTGTTGTGAATAAAGATTATGGGATCGAGAGGATCCCAACTCCAAGAATCCCCGTTACCTCTGATGAGGTAACGGTGATTCTTAGGAAGATTGAGTCTTGCTGCAAATTGCAGCAAGGCTCAGAGTCTAGTCGCGAACTAGTAATGAAAATGAGGAAGATGATAAAAGAAAGTACGAGGAATAAACGTTGTTTTGTTGCAAATGGTGCAGGGAAGATCTTATCATCTACACTTCTTGATTTTACGGAGAAATCATCCGTTTATGAAGTTGAAACAATGGAAGAAATATTATCAACTTTGACAATATTATTGCCTCTAGATGGTGAGTCCAAGTCAATTCTTGGATCAAAATCATCTTTAAATTGCATGATTTGGTTCTTGAAATGTGGAAGTTTATCAAGTAGGAGAAATTCAGTGTTTTTGCTTAAAGAAATCATGAGAATGGAAGAAACATGGAGAGTAGAAGAGTTATTAAAGATTGATGGAAGTTTGGAATCATTAGTGAAGTTAGTAAAAGAGCCAATATGTCCTACAACTACAAAAGCTTCTTTATTAACAATTTACCATATGGTTAATTCATCACAATTATCAAATGAGAAAGCAAGATCCAAATTTGTTGATTTGGGGTTAGTGGAATTGCTTATAGAGACACTTGTGGATTGTGAAAAGAGCATATGTGAAAAAGTATTGGGAATTTTGGCTAGAATTTGCAATTCACAAGAAGGAAGAAAAAGGGCTAATAATTATGCCTTAACTATTCCTGTTTTGATCAAGAAATTATTGAGAGTTTCAGATTTAGCAACTGAATTTTCAGTTTCAATATTATGGAAGTTATTAATTGAGAAAAGGGATAATGTTGTGCTTATTAATGAAGCACTTCAAGTTGGTGCATTTCAAAAGTTATTGTTACTAATACAAGTTGGTTGTAGTGAAAATACCAAGGAGAAGGCAAGTGAGTTGTTGAAATTGTTGAATTTGCATAGAGGTGAGGTAGAATGTATTGATTCTTTGGACTTGAAGAACCTAAAGAGGCCATTTTGAACATTTAGTTTAGTTGATATTATGTGTATACATTCATTTTTCATATGTCAATGTACAAAATTGAACAAGGAATAATAAGTTATGAATATTCTTTTGGATATAACTTTGTATTCTTCTTTTTTACTTATAGAAGTTTATGTTGAACATGAATGAAATTTATGTTGTTGGAAAATGGCTATTGTCCTAGTGACTTTGTATGACATTTCGCTCCCTTGTTTTTAGTGTTGACGTAACAAATTATATTTTGGATCATTGACATAGAAGTTGTTAAGATAATTTTAATTAGGATTTGAAGGGTTGGGATAAGTTTTGACACCGTTAGATTATGGTATGAACAATAGATTATGCCTACCACAATCGCGATCTAAAGGAAAGCTAGTTTGAGTATTGTGCTTAGTGATCGTGGAATAGGAGGCACGATCTTACCATTGCAATGGCAATACCTTGATCATGATCACGATTAACCACTCGTCATATCTTTTAAATTGTATACACATTGATAAATGATAAAGGATACACAAGTACAAAGCGCGAGACTAATAATTACTCATAGTAATAGTACAATATAAAACTTATGGGTGTGAAGTATAATTTACATAAAATTTAACCCGTTTGAGAAATACAACCCGAATTCATTTTTCAATATGCAAATTACAGTGTTTTAGTAACAAGGGGTTTTGAGGTACTCATCAATGGAGAACAGAAAATTTGTAGTGAAGGAACTCCTCAAGGACAAGAAACTCTGGTTCGCTTCATTCCTCATTGTCTGGGCTGCTGCTCTCCAGGTAATTTCAATTTCAAGTATGCTGTTGATTGACTACTGAAATTTCACCTTGTTGGCGAGGGTTCGATTCCCCCACCTTGTAGTCCCCTCTTCCAATTTGTGTAATTTGTTGGGCAGGGGCACATGATGTGGTTGCAGAGGCAAGATTCTTTCAAGGACAAGTTTGGAAACCTAAATGATGAAGGCACAGATCAACAGGAGCTGGCAGATAATCAATGACCTCGGTAACTACTTATAAGATTTGATATAACTTAAATTACCCATTGATAAGCTGCTTTCTGTTTGAGATGAGTGATTTTTTTGCGATTTCCTTTTGAATGAAACATTAATATGTATGAGATTAACTTAAATTACTAGTGATGGTTTAATAAAGTGATGCATTTTAAGATTGTAATCAATAGTGAGTGTTGCGTAGTGATCAATGAAATTGGTTGAGAACCATGAGGTTTCTGTTCAAATCCCAGCCGGAGACAAAAAGAAAAACAATAGGTGATTTCTTTTCACCTATGCAAGCCTTGGTGACAAAGTTAACGGGTACATGTGTGCTAGTGGGAGGTAGTAGGTACCCTGCAGCATAAGTCGAGTTGCACGGAAACTAGCTTGAATGCCACGGTTGAAAAAAGTGATGCGTTTAAGGCACCTCCAATATGCGATAACATTTATCATGAGATCGACATGAAATATGGTGTACTGTTTTATGAAAGCAACATTTGTATCCTTTTAAGGACAAGAAATGCTAATAAGAACTTATTGATACAGTTGATGACTCTCTCAATGGCCTGTCTAAACTGTACATAACTCCAATTTTTCTTTGTAACTATGCTTGATCCTTTCTAGTTGTGTTGTCAAGTGCAAAAGGCTACAGGTTTGCCTGTTGGAGCATAATGCACAAAGTGCAACTGAAGCACGGGTGTATTGAAGTAAAAAAACATTAATTTATGAGATTATGTGGGAGAATATGGAAACCGTATTCTTTCTAAACAGTCTTGTCCTCCGGTTAAGTTGAATCGAGTCAAGTTGGGAAATATTCATGTGTCGAGTGGCCGAGTAATCTATATTTTCCAAGTTGGGAAACCATAAAACCTTATGAGTGAAATTTTATGAAAAAACACATTTGGCTTCCATATATGTGTATACATGCGCGCGCGCTCACACACACACACACACACACACACACACAATCAATCATATTCAACCAAAAGAGATATAAAACAGCTACAATCTAAGTGATACAGGAAGTGTGAAGCTGCAAGAATGTCATTGCTCATACAAAGGAAGAAATTAATAACTTAAAGCAGTGGTAGCAACAACAGTACAGAGTTCTCAATTTTTCATTTCCATTTCACCATAGAAAGGTAATCTTGAATGGTATTGTTTCTTCTACATGCTGATAAAGAAGCCAATCATGCCACTAAACCTAGGGAAAATATACATATAAGATATATATTCAAGCTTTGGATTGTTTATGTATATCTTCTCAAGAGAATATAATTTGCAATAAGGAAAAAGAATCAAGCATAGACGCAAGATTACTCGAACACATTACTGTAAAATTATAGCAATCGACCGTGAAACAAACATGGAATGATCAGTAGCGGGATTAAGTTCTTGCTGTCTGTGCCTTTCTGTAATTGTAAAGTTTTCATTTCCACTGCGAAAATTGATTTGATGGGTTACTACCAAAATCAGTTGCTTATATGATGTCTACATTTCCTTTACAATATCGTAAATAAGGCCAAATATTGTTTGTTTTTATTTATTTTTCTATATATTTGTATTTTTCATTGTGGAGATACCTGATTTATAGACAATTCTATATCATAAAAAAATAAACCAGAGCTCCTCAGAGTACTTGGGGGCTGGGGCAATCCAATGTTTCCAAGTATTGTGGAGTAACTTAGTTTCCTGATTAATTTTCTTTTTAATGTTTTCAAGTAGTCCAAAGATGTTTCTTTTCTAATCTATTCAGATTGCCTTTACTGAATGATTTGGTATTTTGATTATAATAATTAGTCAGCATCTGTCACTGCTCCTTTTATTTCTGCTCGACATTCAAATACCTTTTATCTGAAATATATGTGCATATATATTTTTGACGACCAAAACTTGAGGAAAATTTCATGCTTGGTAGAGTTGAAACAAACTAATGGCTTAGCATGTGTATTTTGTTGTACGACTGATTTGTTATGTTATGTTATGTTCTGTCAATAATGCATCTTTTCTAGATAATAGAAAAACAATCCATGTTTGCTTCTCTTTAAAGGTTGAATCTCTGGAAATAAGGCAATGATTGCATATGAGCTATATACATATAGAGGTAATATACTTGAAATACTGGGAATAGTCATAGATAATGTGGTATTTTTCTCTTGAAGCAGTTTTGAGATTTTGTTCAGTTTGCAGCATGTGGTGATATTTCCTCTTGAATTCATTGCTTAGGTTGATCAGTTGTGGGTGTTCTTGATAAAAAATGTTGTCATTTGAACCTCTTGGTGTCATTAACTAAACTTTTTAACGTTCAAATCGGGTTATCCTTTTTTACTGGTGTACCCTATATAAGCAAATGGTTGCTGACTTGCTGCAAAATCTCAGTTTAGAAGGGTCTGACCTCAACACTTCAGGTTTCTCAACATTAGCATATAGTTCCACAAGATATTATGTCCTTCATAAATCAACATCGTCTCTGTTTTGAACTTGAAATATGATGTAAGCTTCAAGCCTAAGTTCCTCAGAAACAAGCTTTTAGATCATTCATACGTTGATTCTTATCTTTTTTTTTCCTTTACATGGTTGCAGTAGTACTAGAAAAACAGTAGAGAGCAATACTGGAAACGGTACCACAAAGAGAAGCTTCAGTTGCTTACTACTCACAGATGATAGATAAACAGGAGAAACTATTGGCCTCCACTTTTTGGATCCTGAACTCTCATTAGTTACTTCAATGTACGTTTTATCAGACTCTCAATCCTCAGGTCTCTTGTTTATGAACTCACGTTTGGTTCGTCTTATGGTATCAATTACCTCTTCTAAGATGCTATGAAGTAGTCTACTTTTGATATGTAAATGAAGGACTACAATGTTCTGCTAAACCAACATTTGATATTGTAATCTTATGTTTTGGTTTATTTAGAGAAAGAAGAGGGATTCTTCTTTGCTCAAGGTGATTCACTTTGTAATAACTAAGTTCACCCTTTCACAAAATTGACAGAATTGTTATTTAATGATATGTTCATTCTCAGTAATTTTCTGATTTTGAGCTTGGCATAATGATTTCCTTCAAGCAATCTATGTAAAACATTAGTTAGTTATAAAAGAAAAACGTTGCTGAGTTTTTTTTTTGTCCAAGGAATTTACATGGCGTAAGATTTGCATACTCCCCACCCTCTCGAGACCAGAGGAGGACCTGCGTGGTGGGTTGGGGTGCACGTGCACTAATAACTTTGAAAAAAAATATAGTATAAATGCGTATATACCTTGAAGAAAAAAGACTTATAATCTTGTATTTATCAAATGTTTCTGGTGCACCCAAAGGTGTGACCTAGTGGTCAATGAAGTGGTTGAGAATCCTGAAGTTTCAGCGGAGACAAAAATACTAGGTGATTCTTCCTATCTGTCCTAGCCTTGTGGACAGAGTTACCTGATATTTGTTGCAGGTGGATGGTGGTAGCTTGGCAGATATCTCGTGGAATTAGTTGCCGAAAGCTGGCTCGAACATCATGCTCATATATATGTATATATATGTTTATGGTCATTGAAATCTCTGTAAAATTATAGACAACCAATTTGTTTTATTTAGCATAATCAAAAAGTTTGTACGACATATGGACCAATTTTTCAAACCATTAAGGTACAAAATTGATCGTTTTATTTATTTTTATAAACACTAATAATTACTCAAAAAAGCATTTGATGAAAATTTCGTCACTTTGTGTAACCAAGATTCCCCACTTTTTATTAACAAGAAAAAGCAACAAAAATAAAATGTAGAGAGAAAAAGGGGCCAAAATCCCATCAAATCTAATCAAGAAAATCATAACAAATGCTAATCATGAAAATTAGCTGTTATTGCAAAAAATCATTCCCCTTTTTCTTGGGTGAAAATCATCATTTACCAAGATTTGCTTTGCTGGATTTTATATGATCCATTAAGAAAAGAAAATAAAATGAAATGTTTAAAGGACAAAAAATATTAATTAATTTCTAATTTCTTTTTAAAATTCACTACCATAATGAATTGTGCTATTTGCACGGCGAAAAATGAGCATGCTAGACATAATTTTTATTTATTTTGTAGTAAAAAAAAAAGATTACTATGATGATATTATTATTAAGGGATAATAGAAATTTTAGTCCCTCGCTTCTTTAATCTTTGTAATATTTGACTAAATACATTTAACGTTTACTTAATTAAAATGTGTGTTTTAGTCCCTTGATGTAGGAATTATATTATATCTGTCCTATTACTATTTTTAAAACAATATTATCGTCTAATGGAATTTATAACATAAGTTTATCATAACATATGAGTAATTAACCATTGAAACAACTAACAATTATGGTAAATTTGTGAATATTTACTAGTAAAAGGAGCAAAAGTATATATTTGAATTAATTAAAGATTAAAAATGTTTAATTAAATAACACAAGAATCACAATAAATAATCTTATTATTATTATTATATAATTAATAAATAACCTACGATATTTCAAATCTATTTACGTACGATAAAGACATTTGAAGTATGTAATTTTTCTTCAAACGTAATAATTAGCTTTATTGAAATGTTAAATCAGTTTGACTAATAATTACTAACCGGCTAATTACTAATTGTGTGACACAAGTTGTAAATTGTCTTGAAACAGAAAATCCGTGTAACACAAGTTGTTAAGTGCATGCAAAATTAAGTCAAATAATTAAAAAAAAAGTCAATATTGATAACTTATAAAACTATTTTGTCGAGATTTCATTTCATAATAAATAATTTTTTCATGCTTTAGCAGCCTAATAAAACAATAACATATTTGGCTTAATTGATTAAAAATAGTTGATAAGTATTATTATAATAACTAATAATAAAAGCTTGAGATTAATTTATAAATAAATAATTATATGTTTAAATTGAAATAGATTATAAACATGTTGGTATTTCCTGTTTCCTGTTAAATAGTTGAGACATCATGTCTTTGTTTTATGCTTTTTGGTGTTTGCCTTAGGAGACTGAAAATAACTAGAGATCTTAGCAAAAATATAAATGTAAAACTATTTTTGCAAGCAAAAAAAATTAGAATAAATTGTACGACAAAACTATAATACAGAGGGAGTTAAAATTTAAAGTTATTTCCAAATTAACAAAAAAATAGTACTTCCTCTGTCCTTATTTAGTTGTCCATATTTCCTCTTTTAGTTGTCCATTTTGACAAATAAAAAAGGACAATAATTTTTTTCCTATTATACCCTTATTTAAAGTGAAAAGTTATCATAAATAAAATAAATAAACTTATGAACTTTCAAGCATTGATTAGTTATCTTGAGTGAATTTTTTTTGGAAGTAAATTGTATTATAAGGGTAAAATTGTAACTTTACTATGCTAATTATTGTTGCCTTAATCTGTATGTCATTTCTAAAGTGGACAACTAAATAGGGACGGAGGGAGTAAGAGATAAAATATTGGAGTGCTAGTAATCCAGACATATTAAATGTCCATCCCTTTTTTTCTTCTCACTATGTGAGTGCTCTCTGACAGTCTTAGCCTCAAAAACTGCATTTTTTGTCTTTAGATGCCTCAATTAAATGTTCACGTGTAGAAATGTTTGATTAATTGAGTTTATAAAATTTCAAAATATGAAATTATAATATTTAAATCTTATTTTACGTTATAATAATGACCTTGATATATTTTTTCTTGAGTCTAGTGTTTATCGAAAATCAAAGATCTGACGAAACACAAAATTTTGTTAACGGTTATTAAATACATACAAAATATACATATAATCAAATAAATTAGAGTTTTTTTAATTTTATTTTTGCATACTTATTGTTGACATCCAATTTGGACCGACCCATAATCCTTTCGAAAGTGCTATTCGATTAAATACGTATTATATTTTGTGTTTAAATGTTAATCAATTTTATCTAAATAAGTATATATTTATTATAATTTGCCAATATTGTTATAATTAAATTATTTTTATTATTGTTAAATTATTATATTTATCGATAGTTAAACTCGAAATACTTATTTTACTCAAATGTATTAAAATTTAAGTGTGAAAATATTATAATATGTGTAGTATTTTATTAATTGAATAACATTTTCTTAATGTTTCACCAAATCATTTAAATTTCAGCCTATTCTGTTCTAATTCTTTTTTATTCTAGCCTATTCATTTCTAATTATTTTTTACAATTATAGCCATTTATTGATTTCAATTATGGCCTATTCCAATCCAATTCTCAAAACCCATTCTTTTAAAATCTCGTCCGTCCATCGCTTTGATCAAATCGAACAACTAATCCTAGCCGCTCAAGCCATCGTATCCAATGGTCCAAATTCGCTCCACCCAACCTATCTATTCTAAATCCAAAAGGAGTTGTTAGGTCGTTCACAAAACTCGTTTTGAGAAAAAATGGATCGCGACACTTATTGTTTTAGGGTAGTATTTCATACGACATGAAGTCGTTACTTAACTTCACATAATAATATCATTATTTATAAAATTAACCATCATTTCTAGTTAATATAACATATTAGTCACGTGTTTGCAATACATTACATTGGATGTTGTTTTGAAAACTCTATTTTTAAGATAAAATTTCAGTTATTTATTCCAAAGTTCTAAAATATTTCTTTCATTTCTTATAGAAGTTTTGAATTTTTCTTTACCATCTTCAATTTTATATTATGTGAAACAAAATAATAATAAATTAACTATTAAAATTTTTATATTGTGGGTGCCTAAAACTAAACATTTTATTAATTTCACCGTCAAGCTATCTATGTATAAATTACACTAAATATATCATTAATCCATAAAGTATATATGTATTATAAATATAGAATTTAAACCCAATAAATCAATAAATTATCATAAAATTTCAAATCTTAACCCATAATATTCAATATTACAACCATGACTCTTGATATTTATCCCCAAATATTACTTTTCCTTTTTTAAATAATATTTTTTAGTACAAAATCTCCATACAAAAATAATTTTGTTATATATATATATAGAGAGTTTTTCCAAAAGACAAAGACGGCCGCCTCCATAACTCCGAAAGCATTTGCCGAAATTGGCGGGAAAAATCAACAGTTGAAACCTAACAACTACGCCTGACGTGGGCCCCTATTTAAATGATCAGACGGCCATCATTCCTTCACTTTCCCACTGCTTTTTTTATAAAGAAAAAAAATAAAACTCTGTTTTCCACTTCTACTCAAAAAAAACAAAATCACCTTCTTCCTCTTTTTCTTCCACTTCACTAAAACTCCACAAAAAAATGGTTAGTATATCAATTAAATTTCATATTTATATGTTTTAAATTTGATGTTATTCGTAATTGTTTTAGATTTTAAACTGTTATCAGATCTTAAATTTTCAATTTCAATGATACGATTGTTGTTTTTGTGAAGCTAATTGGAGGTAAAATTCGAGTGATGAACGGAGTAGATTGGATTGAGAATTTGCTGAATATAAAGTTTTTCGAATCGTGTGGATATCACAGAGAATTGAGAAGAAATGAGAAGAATATGTTTTGTATTGATTGTAATCTCTGTTTCTGCAAACACTGCGTATCTTCTTCGTCGCATTGCTTCCATGAATGGCTTCAAATCTGCAAATACGTTTATCATGATGTTGTTAGACTTCATGAGATTCAGAAACATCTAAATTGTTCTGAAATTCAGGTATGTTTTTTTTTTTTGAATTCATTGGTTTTTACTTGTTGAGATTCAATTTACGTAAATTTTGATCAATATTTTAGAACATATTTTTTCGTATGAATATAATTTATAGTAATACTTTTCTATGATTTTTGAATGTTGATCTAATTTAATTTTAAAATTTTAGTTAAATTGATTAATTAGTCAATTCATGCATGTTTGTTTTTCTAATGATATCTTAATTTTTGGTTTTTGTGTGTGTTAAAAATGAGTTTGAGTTCTAGGCTCACTAACACTCTAAAAAAAAGCCCAAAATATATTTATAGAATCAAGTTTATAAGGTAATTAGGTAAATTTATAGGATAAATATTGATGATGATTTAAAATGGCAATTACCTTGATATCACATATTATAGTTTAATATTTTTGGTAGAATCAAGTCTTATTAAATAATAATAATTACTATTATGGTAAATTTCTATGATAGATATTGATTGGTGATTTAAAATGGTACTTAACTAACATGTAGAATATTTACATGTAAATTCTTATTATAGATAGTGCTATTGATTGATTTAAAATGGTAATTAACTTAGATCACATTGCCAATAATGTTCCATGGTGAAAAGACAAACTTTAATAAGATATTATTATTATTTTAAATCGATGTTATTCATATATTTTCTTTTCTTCAAAATATTTGCTCCATGGTAACAATATCGAACTTTGGAAAGGGCCTTTTAACCCCTGCACTATTTAATAGTGTATTTTAAAGTTATATATGTGTCCACGTGGACATCATAAATATTGTGTCATTATAAATAGTAATGTGTCCACGGGGCACATATACCTTTAAAATACACTATTAAATAGTGTAGGGGGTAAAAGGTCCTCCATAAAGTTTGGTATCGTAACAACAATTTCGACCAAAATTTGAGTATTTTTCAGATTCTTTTCCCTAAATATTATACTCTGTAAAAAAATAAAATCAAATAATGTACGGATTAATTAGTACTAAATTTTACACGATAATTATATATGCTTATTCACTCCTAATGTATATCGTATATGAAATTTGATATTCATTTTTTGTTTAGTGAAACTACATGTTTTTTCCCCATTAATTACAATGTTATTCAAATAATAATTTGTGAGGTATAAATTTTGTAACTAAACATAATTTTTTTGGCGTGTATATAAAAATTTGTCACTAATCTTATTTAATTATAAATTATCACAAATATTTGTTAGCTACGATCAATTTAGGTGTTAAGTCTATTACTAATTTCAATTTTTGCAATATATATTTTTATCTAATTATATTTTAATTATTAATTTTGCAGACTTACAAGATTAATGGTGAAAAAGCTATACATCTAAATCCACGTCCTCAATCAAAAGATAACAAAACTTCAAAATTAAAGGGGAATGTAACTTGTGAAGCTTGTGGGAGACACCTTCAAGATTTACCAAATCGATTTTGCTCCATTGCTTGCAAAGTAAATTTTTTCTACTTCACCACATTTTAAATATTTGATTTCATTTTCGTCGATTTTATTTGCTTATTAATGAAATTCATTTCTATGAAAATTCATTCTAGGTATCCATCGATGCAAATATTTGCAAAGAACGTCAGAAGAACTACATCTCCAATCAAATTACGAAATTTGATCACTCAAATGAAAATGAATCTTGTATCTCTTTGAATGAGTCATCGGAGGTAATTCAAACATGGTGCATTTCACCTTTGAAACTAAAGAAGAATTTGCACAAAAGGAAAGGTGTTCCTAGAAGAGCTCCTATACGTTAAATATTGATCAAATAACACTACAAGAAAACTGTGAATTACATGAGGATTTTCCTAGGGATTAGTATGAAAATTTGCAGGAAAATAAGTTTTCTACGAATTTTTATACTAATCTCCAGAAAAATCCTCATGTAATTCACACTTTTTTTGTAGTATAAAAGTCATTAACGTCCTTACTAGTACCTTACTAGTAAAACAAAGGCTCATTGACTATGAAAGAGTGTGATGAAAAGATCGATCACTATATCAACTTATGAAAATTGACCACAAATAGTGATGGTGAATATTAATTCAACGATCTTTCAATTTTATTTTATATTTTAAGTATTGTTTCTAGTTGGGATGTACATGGACATATGATAATAATAATGTCAATCTATTATACTAAAAGTATTCAATTATATATTGAATGACAATCATTTTGCAAAAATAGTCCACAATTTTGGGTTTTAGTTGGGTTGGTCGGTTTGTGATCCCCACCTTTTTGTCTGAGTAATAACAATTTTTAGTGGTTGAATAGTATAAAAATGGGGTCTTGACAGGCTTAATATTCTGCCTTTTGCATATCTATATACATTATTAATTATTTTTTTTGATAATATCAATATTATAATTAGAAAAATACTACTTTTAAGTTAAAATACTATTTTTGCCATAGTTCCTTGTATGGATCTGTCATATCATATGATTCTCATTTTGTCAGCTCAAAGGTGTAAACACGTCAATATAAATTATCATGGTTAAATAAAAAAGAAAAAGGAACTTTAGATTCAAATATATGATATGCATGTGTCGATTTGATCTAAATATCGAATGTGAATTAATTTAATTTAATATAAATCGTTGATCAATTTCTTTTTTGGAACAACAATATAACTTTAGAGAAAAAAAGGAACTTTAGATTCAAATATATGATCTGCATATGTTGATTTGGTGTAAATATTATGTATGAAGTAATGTAATCCAATATAATAAATTGTTGATGGTTTTTTTTTTTTTTTTTGGAATTTTATCATGTATGTATTCATAGTATCTAGTCTTTTTTTAAACCCTTAGAAAACCAATAATTATTATATATCTACTTTTACTATAGTACTTCATTTAAATGTATAGAAAATTTTGTAGTTCCATTTGCGATAACGATATTCATAATTTATATAGAATGAACACCACTTTTTAGAGTTTTGGAGCCAAGAAATCAAAATTTAAGATTATCTTAATGTTTTTGTGTGTATTATTTTTTGAATTTTTTAGAGTATGATTTATCGACCCTATTTGACCCATAATTTTATGAGTCCACTCATAACGATCTAGTGAATGATACTCATAGATTACACAAGATCAACACCATTTTTTTTGGAGTTTGAGGATTTTCCACATCGAAACAAGACTCACTGTATTAGATTTAGCCAATTTAAGTGTGGATGGAGATCCTCCAATAGATTTTACTTATTTGTATTTGAATGCCTCGATGATTTTCAAAATCTTTCTATTTTTATTCATAGCAAGGTTGCTCATTATATTGATTTATTTAATTTATACATACATTCGAAATTCTTCTTAAACAACATCGAATTAAATTATTAATTTAAAATATAATAAGATCAATTAGCGAGATTTTTAACTAATGCATAGAATTGCGTACTTAAAACATTATAGAAGAATACATATCTCACTATTATATAATATTATATTACTAATATGTAATAATTCTAAGTATCTTTTTTCATGAAAGGTTTCAATTTATCATATTTGAAGTACTAAAAGGAAAAACATATCACGTGAAATGGTTTAATTATTTTTACTACATTAATCATTTCAATACTTTTAAAATGAAATATTTGGCATAGATGTTACTCTTCAAGAATAAGAATCTTGAAATAATGGTAAAGTTGTATTCGTGTGGCCTATAGGTTAAGAATTTGAACAGTGAAAGTAACCAATAGTACTTGTATTAAGATGGATTGTCTACATCACATCTCTTAGATTGCGACTCTTTCCCTAACGTCCTTGACCCTACTTAACACAAGATGTATTGTTCACTGATCTTTTATAGCTCCTATCGATAAAGCATATAATATTTATTTTATTTTATGTGTAACTTAATTAGACCTCCATACCTTCCATGTGCTATTACAAGTTTACAACAATGTTGTGTTCATACTTATTCTCTCATTTGAAAGTGGCAGACAAAAAGAGTACATAAAGAAAAGAAATTCAGAATTTCTGGGACTAGGGTTTTGTGTTGTTTGATTAGTTTTCTACTTTTATGATTTTTTTATTTTTATTTTTTTTGTTTTGAAAGTAAAAAACAGCATGTGATATTAATTATTTTAATGGTAAAACTACATAATGGAGTTAGTAATAATATATGGTTTTATTAACCTAAAATATATAAAACCTGATATGGAGTGACATTGAAGTCCACTTTAATTTGTCTATAATAAGACAAGAACAGTCAATATTTACATTTAATAAATCAAGAATTATCAATTTGGATATATAAAATGTGATACTAAAAACCTATAGCATTTGAAGTTGAGTTGAAAAAAATATAGTATTTGAAGTTAAGTTTATATATATATATATATATATAGAGAGAGAGACATGACTAAATCAAAATTAGTCTAAATCACTAATGTTTTAAATTTTGATAAAACAAAACTACTTAGTAGATTTAAAAATTAAAACTATATTTTGATATGCAAAGTTTCCAAACTAATTTTCAAAAAATCAATTCAATGTATAGCCAAACCAAATTTTGGAGAAAAAAAGAATGTCATGGACACATGGCTTATAAGTATATTTTGAAATTTTATTAGCGAAATTTAAAACTACATGATAATAAAAAATAGCCGCTATTTCTTACTAACTTAAAACATACCTATTTTGAGGGGACAATCGAAAAAACGAAATAGAGAAATTTTCATATAAAGCTATAGCTTCACCTCTAATTATGAAATAAAGTGATAGTTTGTGTTTTTACAAAACAACAATAGTCTATCTGCACAATTCGAAGTTGCTCGGTGTACTAGCTCTATAATAGAGTTAGACAACCCAATCACACTCACTTAGTATAAAGCGAAGCAGGACCGTTGGCAGGGGCGGAGGCAACATATAATGTGGGGGTTCATTCGAACCCCCTCGACGAAAAATATTACTATTTATACATGGTTAAAATTATTTTTTAGGTATGTTTAATAGATGTTGAACCCCCTTCCACTAGTTCGTATGTTTACTTCTCAGATTTTGAACCCCTTATTAAAATTTCTGACTCCGCCACTGACCGTTGACCTGAGCAATATACAGGGTATATATATTTAATAATATTGCAATACAATGTATCCGTGAGCATAATAAGTGTATTTATTTATATACAATATCTCTATAGAGGAATACATTGCATCCACGCAAGTAAAGTAATATAATAACAAAAATCATTATATCGTACGATTAAAAAATATTTTCATATGTATACAATATTTCTGCCTTATTACATTTGCATGGATAATAAATGTCGTCACTTGTATATAATATACAAACAAATCAACCTATTGCTATATTATATAATTTTTTAAAACAATCATTATTTCGAATAAATATAAGGTCTCTTTTTAATGTGTAACGTAAACTTCCCCCAAAAAAATGTGGACTAAGATCTATATGCATCGAATCATGCTTAGAGTAACTATTGAAACTTTAAAAAGTACTAATTTACTATAATTAAATAATAAATTTTATGTCAAGATACAAATAGAAGAAGACAAGTATAGAATAGAAGTTTGCCCTAGTTCCTAAACTTAGCTCACCGAACCTTATTATGAGTGAATTTCATCGTTACGTGGAATATTTTTGAAATAAAAATAAATCAACATTTTTTTAATTTAACATTGTTGTGATTTTAATTTCTTTGATTGAACGAGTGTGAGAGGGTGTTGCTGGAATAGATTGAAAGTATATGGATGATTTTATAAATAAAATTTGAGGAAGATTAGAGGTGATTTGGATTAGTTTAGAGAAAATAATCAATGCACTTGTGACATGTACATATCTAATGTGTATATCATGTATATCAGTATGCATCACAAACATATATGATAGACGTCACTTCAATATATGTATATGACTTTATATGTTTCGTATATCAGTGTATATCACAAGTAGATTTTCATTGACATACACAAATGACAAGAGATAAAAGGATATGTAGTGGAATATACATAGTGGTAGACACCAAATATAATAAGGGATACACATATGGAATTGTTAGTTGTTAATTGGGGAAATTTCGCAAATAGCCACTACAATAAACTTAAATAGACTCCTCAGCTATAATTTGCATATTTACAGATTGTAGCTATAGCTTACTCATTTGTATAATTCGCACCTTGTTTGAATAATTTGCGGGTACGTTTGTATAATTCATGTGTATTTATATAATTGAGTTATTTTTATCCGTATTTATATAAGTATAAATATACAAATAGAATAACTACATACAAGATAGATTTGTACAAATATGGGTACAACTATAGATCTAAAATTGGATCTATTTTCAGAGTACTACAAATTTTGAAATTACACAAATATGATAAAACTTGAAAAAATGAATTTATACAAACACAAACATCTGAACTTTAATCAGTATACAAATTATATTAGAAGAATTACATTATACAAATTCCGAATACAAATTCTGAAACTACACGTTTATACAAACTTTAAAAAGTTATACAAAAAAGATTGAATGTATCTGATGATAAAAGTGAAAACTCAAAGGAAATCACCATCATATACAAATTCAAATCAAACGAAAAATTGTTAGAGGCGAATTATACAAACGTGACGAATTATACGAATTGAAGTCGACGTAATTAACGCTAAATGTTAGTGGTGAATTGTAAATTAGCTAAAATTATAACGATGTTAACTAATTAACTAGTATATGTTCACTTATTGGCGTAATTTTCCCATTGTTATATTATCATATGAATGTTGAGTTTTCTCAACACAAACAAAAATTCTCCAAATTATCAAACCTCACTACAACAGTACCAGCCTAACTCTTGATTGGATAAAATCAATAAATAAAAAATTTCCACAAAAGGCCTAATTTGAATTGCAAGAATATAATCTAATAAAGCTTGTTTGGAATCCATCAAATCATCCTAAACGACAAAGAGTTGAAAATTATTGTAAATTTCTATTATGTATTTCAAATAAACTAAGTTTAGTTGTGTGATACTTTTTTTATCTCATAATTAAAACTCAAATTTTGTGAATTCGTAAGTCATTTTGATCCACTTTTTTGAGAGATAAACATATGTATCTCTTAATACGTACGTCTATTGTGTGAGATATATATTAAAGAATTTGTTGACGAATTTTTAGTTACATTTATGAATTAAATATCTTAAATTTTTATGATAAATATAGTACAATAATGAGCAACATCAATTTATGCTATATAGATAAAACAATCAAATCAAATCGATCTTTTCGATTCAGAGCAAAAGTAGCTGCCTTCATGTGTTATTGCTTTCTCCTTTATATAATTGACAATCTCATAAAGTAAATATCTCTCCAAAAATTATATTCATATATTTAGAATAAAAAAGAAAGGAGGACAATTGTTGAGTATAAGTAGTTTGAATTGACTTATTTTAGATATTTTTAAGTTAAAATAGTTTTCAAAATTATTTTAAAGCGTTTGGTAAAATAAATAAAAAATTTAAAGCAGAAAAAAATATCATAAATTAAAAATCATAATTTATAAGTCATAAATTCTAAAATCTTCCGAACAGACTCTTAAATCTAGCTCTTTTCAAATTCTTTTCTTAAAGAGACATTTTTGCATTTATTTTACATTATAGAGGTTGGGGAGATAATATCTCAGAAGGTCACCCAACTTTGAATAGTTTACTTAGAAAGTCACTCAACTTTGAATAATTTACTTAGAAAGTCACTCAACTTTGTTTTATAATTCAAAAGTCACTCAACTATTGTCATTTCACTTAGAAAGTCACTCAACTATTGATATTTTACTTAGAAAGTCACCCATCTAATTTAAATAATTTTTTCATTAGATTTTGTTAAATACAATTTTTGTTTTAAACTGTTTTTTTTAACAGAAAGATGCTCTTTAATTATTTTATAAAATTTTGTTGAATATTTTAAAACTATTTTCTTAAAAAATAATAAAAGATTGCTATATGCTACTGTGCGTTTTTTTTAATTACTTCCGTTCAATTCCAATCTTCTTCTTTTTTTGGATCATTTTTCAGCATATTTAAGTCTATGCTGATGTACGTTTTTAAAAAAAAAATAATTGTAAGTTAAATAATTGGAGTGAGTCAATAAGATAATTAAAATAAAAAAATTTATTATTTGTTAAAAATAGTTTAAAATAAAAATTAGATTTCAATAAAGCTTATTGAATAGATTATTCAAATTTGTTGGATGACTTTCTAAGTGATTTATCAATAGTTGAGTGACTTTCTAAGTGAAATACCAATATTTGAGTGACTTTGCATTATAAAATAAAGTTGAGTGACTTTCCAAGTGAATAACTCAAAGTTGAGTAACTTTCTAAGTGAACTATTCCAAATTGAGTGACCATATGAGATATTAACTCAGAGGTTGGGCTTAGCCACGAGTTACAAAGCTTTAATAAGATATCGAGAGTACTATCAAAGTCATGTGAAACTACTCATATTCCTATCTAAGGAGTTGCAAAAAGGTAAAATAAAAATAAAAATAAAAATATAAAAAAGAACCAATAAAGGATAATTTAACAAGTTGCTAATAATTCATCTTGGAATTGTTTTGGATTTATTAGGGTATTTCAATTGAAGCTTTAATTGATAATAATTAGCTTCTAAATTATCAGAATTAATATTTTCCATTTTTGTTTGTGCAAAAATAGCTAGACCACGAGCAAAGGCAAAATAGCCAGTACCACCTACAACATTCAACATGTTATTATCATTTGTCAAACTCTTAGCCTCAACACTAAGACTCCCACTAAATTCTTTTGAATTAAATGTAAGATAAATAATATTAAACGCGGAATTTGCGAAATCTTGAATTGGGATGATGAAACCTTGCGCTTTTCCAACTATACGAGACGTGTTTTCAGGGCCTTCAGTAAGAAGGCGATGGAAAATTAAAGCGCCAAAGTCTGTTGGCGCTTTTTGAGAGGGGAAATTGGAAGAGGGGATTCGAGGTTGTTGAATATAGAGGGATAAATCAACCCAAGGGGGATTTTTTGATTTGTTTTGATTAGGTATTGGTGAGAATATTGCAAGGAGAATTACTGAAAGTATTGCTAATAAAATTGCAATGCAAAAAATGATTCTTGCTATCATGACTATAACTAGTGGTATATATTTGATTTGTTTGGTTTTCAAAAGAGAAATTAAGTTGATTGAGGAATAAGATTTTGAGGTATGATTGTCTTAAGGTGTGTTGCTTTTAATACTGTTCAATTTTAGGGGGTTTTGTTAAAATTTTAAAGGTTTTGGTTACTTAATCCACCTTTTTTGCTTTTTCTACCTAAACCATATATAGGTTGCAACTTGCATGAGCTTTTTGTGCATCAAGGAATTAATTTACCCCTAATAATTGATCATGTCTTGCTTGTTAAATAGGAACTTAGTTAAAAAAAATTCACTTACATAATTCTATCCTTTTTTTTCTCACATTGTTTTGGGTGCCTAATTAGTTGAGGGTTATTTAGGAAATAGACTTTCTACCTTCAAGAGATAAGAATAAAGTTTATATACATATTATTCTCCTCAGATCACATTTTATGAAATTTTACTGAATATGATCTTGTTGCATTCTAATGTGAATGTATAGTGAAGGTCTAGTTGTATAATTTCTCAAGGTACTACTAGAAATCAGTCCATTTTTTTGATGGATTAGTCCATCGAGAATTTGTTAGAAATCTATTGGAAGTCCGTTGAAAATATTTCTGGAGTGTTCTTTTCTAACGAATTTTTGAGGTAATGTAAGTCTAATTAAAAAAACATTGTTTTTTAGAAGTGGATTTAAATTTTATGATACTATGATTTGTATTGTATTCTTAATCACCAAAATATATATTCAATTGTTTATTGTTCAAATCTTGGATGAATGAAAACCTTAAAATAACAATAAAGTTATTTTTGTATGATCTATAGATCACAAAGTTAAATTATGATATCAGTCGTATCAATTACATCATCCTCTTAAAGTCTAACCTTGCTTCGAATCCTGTGTAAACGCCAAATATTTTGTTTATCAAACCTATGGTAAAGTATCATTTATGCAAAAGATCTAAAGAAACCCCAACTAATTAGTCACAACCAATTAATCAATAACAAACTTTTAGAAGAGGAAACATGGTTGCATCATTACTCAACCAAGTTGGTGTAGTGGGTAAATATATATATATATATAGATTATATAGCATGATCAAATAAAACGCATATTTACATTCCACATGCATGCAACTTACTAATGAAGAAAGAGCAACTTAAAAAACAACTCACCAACATTTTCTTCATGTTGAAAGCATTCATTTCGTCCATTATGTCACATGGATGCCTCTACACTTGTAATTAAGCAAGTCAAGGTGATGGCATGTTATTTCATTTTCTTCATGAGACCAAGTCACTTTTTGGTCCCTATACAAGTAGAAATTGTACAAAATAACAGAAAGAAAAAGACACTATGATTTTTTTTAATCGGTTCATTTTGGAGTTCAATTAATTCAAATACGTGTTAAAAGTCTCGCTTTGAGGGTAAATCATTCCCTACAAAAAGACAATTTTATATCCAGAAATCTAATACGAGATCTTTACTTAAAGAAAAAAAGGCATTTATTATTTCACCACAACCCGTTTTGTATTCAAATAGTCTATATAAACAATGGTTGATCACTTAGTACTCACATTGTCCAAGAAAGGCACAATGAGTACTACAAACTACCTAAAATTACTACTCATACTCCAAACTTTATTCTCATTATCTTACCTCACAACTAGCCAACAACCATCAACAACACCAATTACCACCTCCACATCAGTGTTAGACATTGATGGTCATGAGCTACAAATTGGCTTAAAATACACAATTTTACCAATTAATCAAAATGGAAGTAGTAGTAGTAGTGGAGGAGTTGGTGGCCTAGCACTAGAAGCTAAAAATATGCCATGTCCATTTTATGTCATACAAAAAAATGTTGAATCATCAAATGGACTTCCAACAAGGTTTATGCCTATTGACAATAACCAACAAGTCATAAATTTATCTACTGATTTAAACATTGTGTTTCTTGCTTCCACAATTTGTGTTCAATCCACGGCATGGAAGGTCGGTGGCGCGGACGAGAGAACGGGAAGGAGGTATGTTATGAGTGGTGGCATGACTGGCCGGCCGGGGATTGATACAATAAGCAATTGGTTTAAAATAGAAAGGTATGGGAATAATGAGAGTTATAAAATTGTGTTTTGTCCTAGAGTTTGCAGTAGTAATTGTAAGGTAGTGTGTGAGAATGTTGGTGTTTTTAATGAGAATGGGAAGAAGTGGCTTGGGTTGAATGATGAACCACTTGTTGTTAGGTTCAAAAAAGTGTTGAATTAGTAGCAAAGATCAATTGTACTTTTCATTTTTCTTCTTCTAATATACTCCATTTAAAATACCAGTCATGTTTTGTTTTTCAAGAGTTTATTTGATTAATCTTCAGATCCTTGTCATAGTCTATGAGGTTGGTGCATGATTCGTATGATATACACCTCCCCACCTCGTGTTTCAATAGTTGTCTCGCTTGTTGCTCTAGCCATTCTGTGGAGAAGAACTTATAGATTAATTTAATATTTTAAAATTAAAAGTTATATATTAAGAAATTAAATGAAAATTATTATAAGTTATAATTCTTCTAATATTATTATGGGGAAAAATTACTTCTTAGAATGATGGACATAATTTATGTAGTTTGAATTTCAAAAAAAGAAATATGACGAATAATTTGAAACAGGAGGAAGTATGATTTCTTTTTCCGAGTGTGAGCTCGGAAAGTTGTATACCGAAGTCATTCAATGGGTAAGTAACCAATTTCTAGACTATATAATGTTATCTTATATGCTGGATTACAAGTAGATAACTTACAAAGCTTTTAAATTTAATTTTATGTCATTTTTGTTTGAACTTCAGTCATACGAAACTTTAATAAATTTAGTTGTACTATTTATCAACAACCCATATGGAAATCTCAAATTTGGTTCCAGCAATTCGAATTAGACAAGGGGGCCCAAACTAGCACAGTTAGGTCTTCTTAGGTCCAATCCCATTTCTCCTATTACTTCTCATTTCTATATGAGATAAATTTCACAACTTTTGTTTATAAGGAAGCTGACAAACAAACACTCCTGCATGTTGTGAGAAGGTATTAGGAAAAATTTCCTCTAGGGGTTCATTTTCATTTGGATATCTTTGCATACACATCATATGCTTATTTAAATCTACATGTTATATCTTTCTTGTTATCAAAAGCATCCACACTTTTATTGGACTCCTTTCTCCATTGCATGGTTTCAAATTGCTCAAGGTGTTGGAAATGGCCAACCATTTCTTTCATATATTACTTCCCTATTCAAGTCATTAATTAGCTATATAGTTCATTAATCGCGCTCTCCGTTCATGGTAAGCTTCCCAGTTCCCAGATCAATCTTCAAGCTCAAGAATCTGGATGATGATGTAGCTAAGGCACACCCATTTCAAGGTTCTTTTCATAGACAACATACAAACACTCTAAAATAAGCTCAGCCAGTAATTCCCCTGGACTTGTTGCTAGAGTTCTCAACTTAAAGACATTGACCATTTTGGAAACAGAAGAGAACTCCTCCAATATTGATGATTGGCATTGCAATGCTCTCAATAATAAAAAAAATTGCAACATCTGGAAAATCTAAAGTTGTTTTTCAATCCAAATATTGAAAACTTTCAACCTCATTAATTGCATCAGACATTGGAATGTGTTTCCGCTAAAGCTCAACAAGTTGACATTAAGTGCTAGCGTATACCATGGGAAGATGATAGAATTCTTGGCATGTTACCAAATATTGAAGTGCTCAAACTGAAAATATATGCTTTCCAGGAACCAGAATGAGAACCAGATGAAGAGGGGTTCTCCAGACTCAAAGTCCTACTTATTGAAAGTAAGACTAGGTGCACTGGAGGGCCATAGATTCTCACTTCCCAAGTCTCGCATATTTAGTCCCTGTGATATTGGAGATATTCCAACAAAACAACTCATTGAATTGCATTCTTGCAGCCCTTTGACTGAGATCTCTGCTAGAATAAGAACCTGTGACCAGCAACAAAGCCTCGGAAACAATTGCTGAGAAGTTCACAGTGATCAAGCTAGACAAATTAGGGAATGTTAACAATTTATGTTATCGTAGATTTTAGTTCCGAGCTGGATGATCTTGCTGCTGATGCATGTAGCAACAATTAGTAATATGGCTTCAAGTACTAGTTCTGATTTTTCTCTGTCCCTGGAACTGTGTTATGGTTGTAACTTGTAAGGTAGCGATTTTAGAATAAAACTAGGAGAGTGAGAATTAACCTGTTGATGCATTATAAATCTGTTGGCTACGCTCGCAAAATACTAGCTTTTATGTATGGAAGTTACAGTTTAAATCTCATACCTAAAGGTATCAAGTGGCTTTGCCATTGACAAACTCTCTCTCATTTGATATTCAGTCT
This sequence comes from Solanum verrucosum, assembly GCF_900185275.1. NCBI lineage: Eukaryota > Viridiplantae > Streptophyta > Magnoliopsida > Solanales > Solanaceae > Solanum > Solanum verrucosum. The sequence continues at coordinate 99,590 of NW_026020644.1, forward strand.
TATCCTTCAACATTTGAGTTGAAAAATAGATCACAAATTTTCTTTTTCAACTAAACAATTATTTATAGTAATTAATACTTTCTGAATACAACAGTGACTTTAAGTTCTTTCTACATTTCTGAATACAATAGTGACTTTAAGTTCTTTCTACATCCTTGTTTCCTAAGTAAGGACAGTAGGGATAAAATGTATATTTGGTATTGTTACAAGGACAAAATAATGAAGTAAGCCTCACTTGATCAAACTTCAACAGAATATCTTGAAGTTATTACCCGCGACTTTGAGAATAGAGACTAAGAATAAGTTTCGGCAAAAGAATGAGAAGATAAGGTGATTAACTCCAAAATATGAGAGAATGACTGAGATGCTGATCCACTTTAATATCATATGTACTTCACCAGCCATTCCAAGCTCTGTCATGTATGAATATGCCATTAGGAAAAAACTTCTTTGATAAGCTAAAAGCAGTAACTTCATTTACTAATATCACAACTTTGATTATACAAAACTCGGGGTCTGCCTGTTTTTCTGCAGAGAAACAAGATGAGCTAAATATTGCTAGGTAGGGATATAGTACCTTGATGCATTCAGGTAAATCTTCGTCTTTTATTTTGGCATGAGTCTGTCAATGAAGAGATGAAAAAGCATGTGAATTAGAGTTTTCAAATGCATTACTGATCATGACTCTCTACACTTATAGAAAATGTGCAAATGCAAAGCACAATTTTAGATAAAATAGTGCTTAAGAATATACTTGGATTCTTCCTTGACGATACATTTCCAAGTTAAAAGAAAGTCACAAACTTATTTCACTTGGATTAATATTTATGTGTTTCAGAAGTTACCTTTGTGACCAAATGGCATGAGGCATAAAGATTGGCAGCTGATAAAGCGAGAATCACCAGTGCAGAAGCTACAGTTGATGGTCTGTAGCACAAGTGTTCATGACCCAACAAAGCTAGGACTGCCAGGTATTTAGCTGTCCTCTCCATATATTCGGTAGCTGTAGCAGCTTTAAGATAGAACCTGTGCAGTTGTGACAAACGCCAAATAAAATAGATGCATGACTCTTTACTTCTTCAGTTAGTGTATGTTAAGGCTAAGTCATCAAGTATCAAATTTAAGCAATTGTATAACATGGTTAACCGTTGTACCATAAGAAGTTGTAGATTGTGGGAAGAAAGCACTGGAAGTTGAGGACCTCCTGTACCAGCCACTCCATAGCCACCACTTCAGAACAGCTATATGCAGTGCCTGCAACAGAGAATGTCTTCTGGCGAATGCTGAAATGAAAGAAGTGAACTTGTCAACTAAATAACTTTTCAGCAAATGAGACCTAAGAAGATTAGTATGCTTTAATAATGATAGGGAACGTAAAATATCAAGACTTTTAAACTGTAATGTCCTTAGCTTCGTCAATTTGAACTTCCTTTGAGAATTTCTTACTATTTTTCCCAGTAAGTAACATCCGAAAAAATGAATGCAAGGTAATTTGCAATGCTGAGCTCCCTCAGATTTTACAATTGGTTTTGAGGCTCTGCTTATATGCACTTCCTTTCGACATTTCATTACGATACTATATACTCTAGTTGCTCTCAAGTGAACAATCCTGGATTTAATATCAGAGCAAGAGATGTTACCTGTTGAAAGGCTGGTTTTCTTCGATCCTGACTGCCAGAGTAAGGCAGGCTATGCCAGCAATTTGAAGGCATCTTTTGGTTTTGAAGTATCCTTTACTTAGAAATCTGTCAAAGAGGTTGACACTTAGGAACATCGTCTCCTTCTGAAGGTCCTTCCTCGTGGCTTGCTGTAAAAGAAATATGTCCAGCATTAGATAAGGGAAAAGTGCCAAAGTACTAGTGACATTAGTATGTATAGGCTGTTGAAACAATTTTTAGTTCATTTGTATTGCAGTTCTCTGCAGACAAAAATGGGAATCTTAGATGCCTTGAACTACTCCCAGAACCATGTTGTTTTAGGGCCATCTTGTGGTAAACGCCTGAAATGCCAGTGGATCCAAATTTCTTATTTTTTTTCATTACAAAGTCCTAACAGCAGTTTATTTTTTGCTTATAATTATCCTCCCAATGAGTTACTCTATGAACAAAAGGGAAATAGTATCGAGTTATATTACTCTCAATTTGTTTCAACTTACATGGCATCCTTTCCATAATCGAACTCTCCAAAATGTTTGATGATATTATTCTACTCAACTTTCTAAGATCTCATGAATTTAAAATTTTAATATTTTATAGTAATGTCTATCAAACTAATCTTCAATTATTATACTCTATGGACCGTTACTTTATTTCAGAAAAATGGTACTACTAATATTTAAGCGCACACAAGCAATATGGACAGCATTATAGGCTCACGTGCAAGGTGGATTCTATTATCTTTCTACCAGTTGTTAAAAAATATAACTTCCACATGCACTATAAGCCGTAAATTTATATGGCACGAAAAGTTGATTTGATTCGCTAATAGCATCAACTTCCAGAGAAATTTTTAACTGCATTTCAGATCAACTAGAAAGGAACGCGGGGAGTAAACACGTTCATCACTAACTAACCTCGAGTATCCAATGAACCATCTGTAACCGTTGCTGCACGATTAGATCGCCGTAGTCCGTAGTGGAACAGTATTCCTCGGCGTAGTCGTGTAGATACAATTGCCTCCTCTCTCTGTTTCTTATCATCCTATAGCTCTCTTCATCCTCTTCATCCTCCAATCCCTCCATACATAAAGGAAATAAACAGAATCATGATGATATTAAGGCTAACTAATAGTATACAACATAATTTTAGAAAAAAAACTTCAATAATTACTATCTCAATCTAAAACCAGTTCAATCCGCTAATTTAAATTCTCTCTATCTACTCTGATACAACTATATTTGTTTCAATCCACTGCTCAGTATTCATGAACTACAAATTTGATGATTTTAGAGAGAGATCAATAGATTTTGTGAAATGTAAATTTTCAGTACAAATTAAAGGAAGTTAAATAAATAGCTTACAGTGAATTCAGTAGAAATGTGATCTTCCGATGAGTTTATGGGAGTGGATTGCAAAGCGGCGGTTGATCTGCAGAACTGTTGACCGAACCGAAGAAACAACGTGAAAGTAGGTGAAGGACTAGCGTCTGCGTTCGATTTCTCAGAGAACTGGCTTCCGGAGTCGTACCAATACGACGGACTATAGTCGGACAGATCTATATCGGAACTCTCCGGGAATATCTCCGATTGGAGTTCAGAATTAGCTGATGAATAGTCATCAGAGACATCAACAATTGAGAAATTTTCAGAACATTCCAGATCAAATTCTGCTTCAACGAGTTTCTCATGAGCTTGTTCTACAGCAGATAATTCTACCTCTGGACAGACTCGTGAAACTTCAGACTCGACCTCTTCCACTGCTCTGTTTTCACTACATTTGATTGATTGAACTGATAAATTTCCACATTTTGACTCCGAAGGCGACTGTAAGACGGAATTGAATGAAACGGCATCTTCATGGTTGATTTTTGCAGCATTTCTGCTTCCTTCAACAGCATCCCCTCCGGATTTTGAGCTTTCACCGCAAAAACCACCAGAAGCTTTCAGAAATCTCGAAATTGCTTCAGAATCCTCAGTTCCTTCAATAAATTTTGCATTTCTATTCCGCTTTGAAACAATATCGCGAGAGATATCAACTGGATCTTCAATTTTTATGATTTTTCCGATAACTTCAGAACACGAATCAACACAAGAGCATTCCGAAAATTCCACTTCAGCATCCTTCTTCTGATCCAAAAGTAATTTCTTCCTGAAATAAGCTCTAGTAATTCTCCGAAATTCCTCTCCTTCAATTTCACGCTTCTTCACTTCCTTATTCACAGAACCTTTGCTTGATTGACGCGAAATTTCACTTGTCAAGTGAGACGAAGCAGCAACTGGGAATGAACGTAGAATCGGAGATTTATGTGATCGCTTCCGGCGAGGTAGCTTCGACCGGAGCTGCTTCTTCACTGCCGGTAGGATTTCCTTAGGTTGCTGAACCGCCTTTTGAACTGCTTCTGCATGTAACTTTCGCTTCATTGCTTGTACTTTGCTTAGAACGTGTGAATTTCCTCAAACGGAGTGTGTTCAAGTTGTGTGCGTCAGTGAGAGGAAGCCGTTAATGGCGTTTGTTTGCTCGGAGAGAAAATGGGGAAAATGGGGAGTGTGAGGGCTTATATACGCTGTGGTTGAGTGGGACCACGTTGATGTCACGTTGTTGTTAATTTTTCTTTCACATTTTCTTTTTCTTTTATTTTTTTCTCGTGCAGAAATACTTAAAACACTTTTCATTTTTTCGAAAATAGTTATCTTTAATTTTTTTGAATGAAATTTATATATTTATAAATTATGTAAAAAGCATTATAAATCACAATAATTGATAATTCAATTTATAGTATCTCAAAATCCGAAAAATATCACACAAAATGAGACAGAGAAGTGTGTATATATATATTCTCAATTTAAAAAGTACAAACAGTTTAAATTATTTATCTTATAAAAGAAGTCGACCGACTATTCAATTCTAAATAAGATAATCTACTATAAATGTGGATATTTTCGTTTTGAGAGTGAGAATTGTAGCTCACAGAATTACAAGTTTTTGCATAATTTGCTTCTGATTTCAATAAAACTACTCAAAATCAATTGACTGGTATAAATTAATACTCTCTCCGTTTTACAAAAAATGACCTCTTTTTTTTTTTAGTCAGTTTCAAAAAGAATGACCTCTTTCCTTTTTTTGGTAACATTTTACTTTTTGCTTTCCACGTAGCATGTTTAAGACCACAAGATTAAGGGCAATTTTGTACATTTGACATAACTTTAATTTAGGATCACAAGATTCAAAAGTCTTCTTTATTTACTTAAACTCCGTGTCAAGTCAAACCAGATCATTCTTTATGAAACGGAGGAAGTATCTTATATGAATTATTATGTGAAGTTGCATAATAGAAAAGAACACATTCATTATACAATGTTGCTCAAACAAATCTTATATAACAAGGAGTAATATCTTTATTATTGACGAATTACATTCTATTACTGTAATATTTATTTCTTAATTGAAAATATTTAAAGAGTAAACTAATATTCGAAACTCAAAAAATAATAAATAATAAAAATGCTTCTTTCTTTCAAAAGATGTGTTTTGGTGTCGGTGGATCCCTATGCAAAATTCAATAAGAATTCATATAAGATATTTATTTTATTTTTTATTTATTTTTAATTCATATAAGATATCGATGGACCCCTATCCAAAATTTTAAATGCATAAATAAGTACTTCATAATTCATTTCACTTTATTCAAATTAAGTTCATGTATAAAAGTACTATTATTTCCCTGGTTTGAGTTACATAAAGCTTATAGACATATTTAATAACTCTTATATTCTATATAGCTATTTAAAATCACAAGGTTTGATATGTTATACACATTTTTAATTTAAAATTATAATATTTTTTTCTCAAATTTCATAGCTAATCAAACTAAATAGGGATCTAAACATAAACTGAGCGATATTTTTAAAAAAAAATTATTATTTGAGAAAAAAATTCATATCCAAGAGAGCATAGCAATACTCTCCACTCTCCATTACTAAACAAAATGGAATTAAGGGAGAGGTATAGATTCGTTCATATGTTTTTCTTGATTATTAGTATTTAGTAATATTGTTGTACAACTAATAATAATACCATCAAAAAGATGTATCAGCAGGTGCAAGAAGTTTGAAAGTAAAGGCTAGATAGATATTTATAGAGTTTGAACTTTTATTCTAGATGAGTAGCGGCAATGTCTAGAGGCTGATGTAGCAAGTTGTGTTGGGTCAGTTCGGTCATTTTTTTTGTGATTTCTGTTTTTTGAGCGATAAATTCTACTTGGTAAATAAAATAATTTAGTTACCAAAAATAAAATACACTTTATTTTAATTTATGTGATATGTTTCTATTAATTTAAGAGAAAAAAAAACTTACCAAACTTGTAATCCTTAACTCCAACATATCATGACAATGAGTAATATGTTGTAACATATAAGACTTTTGAAATATCAATCAAACAGATTTGAAGAAGTAAAAAAAATCATGTGTGGTGAACATGGATTGAACACATGACCTTTCGATCTTCAGAGCGTCCACTTTTGAAATATCAATCAAACAGATTTGAAGAAATAAAAAAGTATCATGTGCGGTGAACGTGGATCGAACACGTGACCTTCAGATCTTCAGTCTGACGCTCTCCCAACTGAGCTATCCCCGCAAACATATTAACTGCACCAGCCGGGAATCGAACCCGGGTCTGTACCGTGGCAGCGTACTATTCTACCACTAGACCACTGGTGCTAGATGCATGTTTTTGAATAAATTGTTTTACTTACTCTAATGATTTTATTGAAACGTAACACATCCATCAATAATAAAATTAAACTACCTTATTAGACATACATCACTACCATACATAGTAACATTACTTCTACTTTCAAATAATTGTAATATTACCACTTTTAATATTATATACCATATATTATTGTAGATACATCAGATATTCATATCTCTTAAATTTAGTTATATGCACAATTAAACCATCCCCCTATTCAAGCTTTCATGTTAATCAATTATCTCTCTCTTATCAACCTCCATCTCCACCGTCATTTTCTCTCTTTCTTCCTCCTCTCCAACATGGATTCCACCATTATACCTTTAATATTAAAATATAAAACAACACAATAATTTGAGGTTTGTGTTTACTTAATCATTTTCAAAGTCATGTATTCGTGATAGATTTCAATTTGTTTTGTCTTCTAGTTTTTAAAAGTTAAGTTAAAACTCACTTGATTTAGAGTTTTTTAGTTTTCTTTCATGGCAGTGATTCTCCAAATAAGAACTTTTATTTATTGTTGCTTGAAAATAGGTATGAAAATTACCACTGCAATTTTTGATATTTTCAACCGCTTAAATTTGAAAATAAAAAAAATGTAATAACTTTGACGAACAAAAGAGAAAAATAGTATACAATAATTGTGATAAACCTTTATGAGGAAGAAGATGAGAAAGGAACTTTTTGGATCGGATTGGAATTATTAATGTATCTGGCATATTATTATTACACCAAAAGGGAAACCCAAAAACTCTTAACTTAATTACCCTTTCTACATTGAACTTGAGATGAAGTTTATGTAACTTTGTCGATAAACTACTAAATTTGAGTGACTTTATGAATAAACTAGTCTAACTTGATTGACTTTTTTGATACAAAACAAACATAAGCGACTTTAGTAAAAAAATTGTTATAGTTGAGTGAACGTTTAAGTAATTCAGTTGAATCTCTATGCAGTTGAATTTCTTCTAATTTCTTCGAGAATCTGGTTCTACGACGGAGCTTGAGAGAAGACTTAGTGGCGAACGCATATCTTTCTTGCCACAATAACACATTTGGTGTAAATTCGTGGTTTCTATCATTTGTTAGAAGCCTCTTCTTCTTAGCTAGATCTTCCATAATTGGCATTAGTATATTAATAATAATGTGTGCTAGGGTCTATACTATATTTATAGAGAGTTTTTCCTTTTCTTTTCCTGCAAGGAAAAAGTAAGAAAATACAAATAAGAATTATTTTTTGTTTTTTTTCCTCTTGTTTTCATGTTTAAAACAAGTTAGGAATCCTTTTTTTTTTATGGAACTTGATAACACATAATTTTTCCAAGAGTTTGTTTCAAGTTTCTTCTAGGGTGACAATGGGATTCTTATAAGGTAACCAACTATATAATTACTAATAATAATAATAATCATAGAAAATGGTCAAATTTACCACTTTATTTTATTATATTACTCAAATATTATCAAATTTATCTCCAAATTAACAGTTCCCCTAATCTAGCAAAAATTACCCTACTAATAACTTTAGAATCTTAAGGTTGAACAGAAAAGGAACAGCAAAATCTACATGTTTATAGTTAAGATGGGCCAAAAGAAGGTGATGAGCCCAAATTATCCTAAGATGGGCCAAAAAAAGGTGAAGAGAGCCCAAATCATCCTAAGATGGGCCAAAAGGAGGTGAAGAGCCCAAACTATCTAGGGTTCTATAATTTCCACACTTTGTCCTTATAAATACACCAAATATTTATAAAATTAACATAAACGGCTAGGGTTAAAAAAATTGTCTTCTCTCCTATTAGCAGATTTCTGCCGCATCGATTAAATTTCAATTGCTTTTTTCTGTGTTTAGTGATATCTTCCTCAAATTCATCTATGGAGATTAACAAAGGAAAATTTTTGTTTTTTTTTTATGTGTGGTATCATTAAATTTGAATTCGAGCTTTGTTTTTTCGATTGCCTTTTCTATTTTATTTGTTTTGTGTTTTAATGCTATTTTGCTCAATTTTGTCTCTGATGATGATCAAATATATAACTTTCGTTCTTCCGAGATTAAATCATGCGGAAAAGTTATGGAGACCTGAACTGAAGAGACAAATTGAATTATTTTTTTTGTATACTATATTAATTTTTCTGTTTGTTTGAATTTGGCTGTTTTTTTATTGATAATAATATTTTTGAGTACTAAAATATTTTTTTGGTGGTTAAATTTGTTAAGATGGATCTTATTTTTGTCTTCTAATGATGATTATTAGTAACATTTACTGATATTTAATCATGTTGATAAAAAACTTTGGAGACCTGAACTGAAGAGTCACTAATAAGATCATTTTTCATATGATTTTCTGTATTTGTTTGGGAAATTGGGAGGGCAAATCCACAAAAATTTTAACGCGCAATTTTCATTTTCAATCCACCCTGCATTAAGTATATAAACATTTTCAATCCACATATAAAAATGTATGTAATTTCATTCTAGTTAATTGAAAAGATTTTCTAATCAATCCAAATATCTTTTGGATTTTAATGTCTATTTCTCTTTTTAAACAAATCTAAAAAAATATCAATAGCTTGATATTTAAAATGATTGTTCATAACTAAATGATAATCAATTACAGTAAAAATTTACACAAAATAAACCCAACGAAAATCTACAAAAATTGAACCTTTTAAATATGATAACAAACCAAACTTGCAAACATTGCATACCCAATAAAATAAGCTTAATTCATATAATTTTTAGGAAAAATTACTTAAATGCACAATTTATTTGATTACATTCTCTAAAACCTTCTATCATTTGAAAATATTACAAAAATTTCGTTCTCTCCTATTTTTTGGATACATCACTTTATGCAAAGTATCGGTCTGATTCATTGATGTATTGGGATGTAATATATCACTCTATGAGATGTCGGTCGGATACATCACTCTTGGGAGTGATGTATTCGTAACCAAGACGCGGTGTATTGAGATGTTGTCAATATGTTGGGGGATGTATTTGGAACCGGAACATAATGTTTCATGATATTTTTTGGGCTGTATCCAAAATCGCCAAATTTAAGAGATTTTGTAATTTAGAAAAGAGTAGAAATATGATGTAATTAGCTTTTTACACGATAAGATTTGTGTAAAACTTCCAACAATAGCTATTTGCAAAATTTCCTAAGAGAAAACTCCAAACATTTATGCTCTTAACAGGTTAGTGATTTTATGGGCCACTGTAAACTGGGCCAAAGTGATTTATAATCCAAAACATGAATGGACTTCTTTTGATTGATACAAACTCTCTTGAGTATATAGTCAAAAATCGAACAAATATAGTCTTTTTGGTGCTATTATTCAAATTTTGATCCCCTTAATATATATTTTGCAAGGATAGTTTCGTGGACGATACGTTTTTTTGCTCGAAAATGCCCTCCAACTAGTTAAATAGCTATATAACATTCTTCTTACGGGAGCTTACTTCATAACAAGGAAAAATGGATCAATTTCTCACTTGTTCGTTAAAAAACAATGACATTTAATACCTTTTTCTTCTTCTGATTTCTTATACATTAGGTTTAAATTATTATTTTTGAATAATAATATCATATACATTCTCAATGTAACTAATTTTACCATTTGATTCACACAATTAAATATTTATAATATATAATTCGAATGTACCAAGGCTAAATTTCAATTCCATAAACTTTAAATTCTGAATTGTTCGATCGGACTCATGTGCATTTTTTGCAGATTTTTACCTACGAAGTGCATAGAGATTTGGTTGTTAATTTGCCTTATTGGCGTGTGGTGAACGTGTGTCTTTTTTGTACTTTCATGTGAACTCTTTTTTGGACTTGCTTGGGTTGGTTTATTATTCTCATTTTTTTTCTTTATTTAAAGTGTGTTTGGACATTATTTTAAATTATAATTTCAAATTCAATTGATATAGATTAGAAGTTTATCTTATTTTTCACATTTACATGTTATTTCATTTTCTTTCAATTATCTTTTGATTATACTTTTTTGAATTGAAAACGATTTTTTTCAATACCACAAAAATAAAAATAAAATTTATATAGCTTCTATTTTTTGGGGACCTTACTAAATATATTATTATCGCTTTGAATTTAAAATCTCTCATTAAAGCTGAACCTATCCTATCCTCTAGTGGGTGAAGTGTTGTTTTCCAAAATGCAGTGATTATATTGAAAACGGAGAGCTACTGCCGATGTTGCATCTGCTGCAGCTTTAATTAAATTTGAATCATATATTATCGACTTTATTTAGAGTGGCGCTCTTAATAAAATTTTCTTCATATTTAAGGTTCTAATCGAAATCTCTGATTAAGGGTGAAACAATTTCTACCATTGCACTGCTATATATATATATATATATATATATTATAAATTTTAGTAATCACATAGTTTTAATATCAAATTATAATTTATCCCTATTTAGTTTGTAATTACATTAATCCCTGAAAATAAAACAAATCGGATACATAATATGTAACTCGGATACATTAAAAACTAGCTCAAATACATTATAAAATAAATTGGATACATAATATATAGCTCAGATATATTAAAAACTAATTCAAATACATTAAAAACTAGCTTGGATAGATTAAAAACTAGCTCGAATATATTATAAAATAGTTTAGAATTAAGAGAGAAATAAGGAATTTTAGAGATTTTTAGAAATAGAAGGGAATATTAGAAATAAGGAAAACATAAGAGGGGTGTATTTTAATAATTTTTTGTATATATTATGAACATTTTGGCATGCAATTAAGAACTTTATTTTCTGTCAATATACGGCAGTCACTAGTCATCCATCTTCTCTTCCGACTTCCGATGTTGGACAAAAAGTTACTTCATCCAACTTTGAAGAATCAAAGCATCTAGTTTCACTATATTTAGCGTTTAGATCAAATTAATAAATATATTAAAGATAAATTTTGAAAGTTTAATTTCTGAGTTTTGTATCATAACATTTTTATGTACGATATACTAGATAAATTAATTATATATATTAAATATATTTTAAGAAAGAAATAAAATATAATTAAAAATTGTTAAGTTGTCTAACTGTAAGCACAAGTACACAACTATAAGGAGGTCGTTTAGTTAATAACAAGTTATTCGAAGACAAATTATTTCATCATGTATATGAAATAAGTTATTTCATCACCAAAATATAAATAATTCAAAAATGATCTTAATATCTTCGATCAAACACGGAATAAAATGATCTCTATCATTACATTCAAAATGAGATCCATTTGCATTTGCTGCAGCTTTTTAGTCATGTGCATACATCTCACAGAGGAAAAGGTGTATGACAACTGATAAAGAGGAACCCTTCAAAAACTACATAGATTATAACTGAGTCCGGAGCCTAAAGGGCAAAAAAAATTGTCAAAAATTCTAAAAGGGCACATCACTTTTTATTCTAGCCAAAAGGGCAAAATCGCTGTGTCAATAGCGATTTTCCTCTGACAAAATGACGAAATAGCAGCGATTTCGTCTAAAAAAATTTTTTATTTTTTTTAATTAAAAATCGCTGCCACAGCAGCGATTTTGTTAAATTTTGTTTTTATTATTATTATTAAAAATCGCTGGCATTGTTAAAAATAAAAATAAAAAAATTTGCTGTGGCAGAGATTTTAAGTCAGAATTTTTTTTTTCCTTACACATCGCTGCAGGGGCAGCGTTTTTCATGCCGAGTGCTATTATTTTCATGCCTATTATTACTTATTAATAATATAAAAATGATAAACAAGACGACAGTATACTCAATAAAATTGTTGAAGCATGAGGAAAATTGAATTATATATCATAAATAATAATAAAAGAATATTAAATTAAAAGAAAAACTTTTTTATTTTTGTTTTGTCAGAAGCCCTTTTGGTTAAATTTTTTTTTGATGTGCCGTTTTAGTTTTTTTAAAGAAAAAGCAGCGATCTTTAATTAAAAAAAATTACAAAATCGCAGCGATTTTTATTTTTAATTATTTTTTTTATTTTTTATTTTTTTACAAAATCGCTGCTGTGGCAGCGATTTTTAATTAAAAAAAAATTTATAGACGAAATCGTTGCTATTTCGTCATTTTGTCAGAGGAAAATTGCTGCTTACGCAGCGATTTTGCCGTTTTGGCTAGAATAAAAAGTGATGTACCCTTTTGGAATTTTTGACAATTTTTTTTGCCCTTTAGGCTCCGGACTCGATTATAACTACTTATTCATTTTTAAAAAAATAAAACTTTCAAAATTTAGTTAATAAGTTATTTTTTATGAAAAAAATACTTTATAATTAAATTGAATTTTATGATGTTAATCACCTTCAAAATAAATATCGAACATTGTATTGTGAAATTATAAAGAAAAAAAGAAATATTTTTGTCAAAAAAATCGCCTATCAAAATTGATTTCACCTCTAGAACTTCGGAGAGATGCTAAATAATGAGGTATGACATACGCTTCAGAAGAAAGAAGAAAGGTTGAAGAAACTACATAATTGGACATACTTCATTCAGGGGTGGAGGCAGCATATACTTAGAGGTTCATTCAAACCCCCTCGACGGAAAATATTTACTCCCTTCGATTCTAAAAAAATGACCTCCTTTCTTTTTTAGTCTGTTTAAAAAAGAATGACCTCTTTCTCTTTTTGGTAACATTTTAATTTCAGTTTTTTACGTGGCATGTTTAAGGCCACAAGATTAAAGGGCAAATTTGTACATTTAACATAACTTTAATTTAGGACCACAAAATTCAAAAGTCTTTTTTATTTTCTTAAACTCCGTGTCAAGTCAAACTAGATCATTCTTTGTGAAACGGAGGGAGTACTATTTATGCATGGTTAAAATTATTTTTTAGGTATATACAATAGATGTTGAACCTCCTTCCACTAGTTCATGTGTTTACTTCTCATATTTTGAACCCCTTATTAAAAATTCTGGCTCCGCCATTGACTTCACTATCATATATATAATCATTATCTATTTTAAAAATATTATGTATCTCACGACTAATTAAGAATTTTCTATCATATATTGAGAAAAATATACTTAGATATATGTATTTTTGCTACCAGATATACACAAATGTAGTGAGAGGCGAGTAAAATGGGGAGAGACGCAAGCGAGATTCGTTATATATCTCATATATATTTAAATCCATTTAGATACAATTACACATAATTCAGAGATACATATATCCGAATATATTTAAATGCATTTAGATACAGTAAAATTAAATAGAATTTATAATATTACAAATTAAAATATATTAAGTAATTAACTTCTCAACTAATGAAATTTACTTAAATTTTCATCAAAACTAATAAGGGTTGGGTTGGGGGGTGGGTGATATGTATTATAAATGGGCGTGTGGTGGGCGTGTGGCTTTTTTCTGCCCCTTCCCAATCGTTTCTTGGGCTTTGTATTCCTCTCTATGTATGTTTATCTCTGGCACCTTTTGTCCTATTTTGCTTTGGAATTGCACATTTAACCGATTTCAAAGACTATTATTCTCCCAATTTCTAATTACTTTTCAATTTTTGAATTGACACATCTATTAAAAAAAATATATTAATTAATATAGTGAGTTTATCATTTTATCCCTATTAATTATAAAGTTAATGAATTAAAAGCTTAAAACTTTTAAGAAGTTCTACCTTATTCAAAGTAATTAATTGAGGATATAATAGATAAAAAAAAATTATCTTTTCTTGATTTGTCAAAATCGATAAGTAAATAGGGACAACTAAAAAAAAAAAGTGAACAAGTAACTAGGGACATAGGAAGTATTTAAGTAGTAAATGAATGTGATTTTTGCTAGGATGATTTTTATTGTATTAAAAGAATAATATATATGATTAAGGAAATAGTAAAAAAAGAATCATTTTATTGTATAACTTAACTAGGTGTGATTTGTGAAGTTTAAAAGAATAAATAAGAAATTAATTAAGAGTATAAATAAGATATCAAAGTATCTTTTGAATTTTATCATTTTAATAACATGATAGTATGTGTTTTACATAGCTTGTTAGAGTATTATCACTTAATTTTGGTTAATTAATTCACATTTTCTTCTCAAAATTATCACTAATTATTGCCAACCATCCTTTGTAGTTTGTAGGGTAAAACTATGGAGTATGAGCCTAATTTCAATTTCAAAAGCTAGTTTGTAAGGATAAAATTGGTAAAGTCCATATAAGAACACCGATGAAATTCAGAGACAATGCGAGGATTAAGAGTTTGGGGTTCTAAATTTTGATAATAACCGTCAATCAATTTTATTAGGGGTTTACAAATTAAAATACATAAATATTTAATTAATTTTCTAGTATAAATATAGAGTCTACGAAAAAGCTATTGGATTCATCTGAACTCATAAATCCCCACTTAGCTCCGCCTCTCCGATGAATCCATCTCACATGGATATAGTAGACTTAATATATAGAAACTATCCATAATAACGAATTTTCAAAATGAAACGATTTATCTAGGTGGATTTTGCTGACAAAATGGGGCTCGCCATGTATCAATTTTTATCATTTTACCAATACAGTTGATAAATTATTCTGATGTTTCAATTTATATGACTTTTTTCCTTTTTTAGTTAGTCTAGAAAGAATGATATATTTTTATATTTAATAATAATTTAAATTTTAAATATTAATTATATGTTTAATGAAATAATTTATAATTACAAAACATTAGTAACTTAATTTAAAGGGATAAGGGTTTGAAAAATATCTCAACTTTGGTCGAAATTGTTGTTACGATACCAAAATTTAATGAGGACTTATTACCCTCAGACTATTTAATACCGTATTTTAAACATATATAGCCCACGTGCACATAAAAAATAATGCATAATTATAAATAGTAATGTGTCCACGTGGGCACATATATACCTACACTATTAAATAGTTCAGGGGGTAAAAAATACACTATTAAATAGTTCAGGGGTAATATATCCTCCATAAAGTTTGATATCGTAATAGCAATTTCGACTAGAATTGAAGTATTTTTCAAATTCATATTCCTACTTTAAATGAAAAACTTTAATTTATTTTTTACTTTTTTTGTCATATCAAATTAGGTGAAATTTCACGGATATAAAGTTTGCCAATAGAGGAGGTGATAGCTAATTGATGGATGTGTGGCAGGTCAGTACTATGTACCTTTTTTTTCTTTTCTATTGTCTTTTTGTTAGTAGTAAGAATATCAATCATTTTATTTTTTTGAATATGAACAACTTTTTATCTCACTTTTTTTTTTTGGTCAATAATAATGCTGCGCATGATAATATAAGGACAAATCTAATAAATTTATATATTTTAATTATGTGTGATATTAAAATTTCAACTTACTTTTTTTTTTTTTTAGTTTGAGATTAATTATTTTAGGATTAGTTATTTTAAGATTATTATTTCATTTTTAATATGAGATAAAATAATAATATAATTCCCGAATTAGATTTTTTTTATCTCTATTCTAATCAAAATGGGAAAAAAATATTCTAATATTAATCTCGAGATTAATTAGTTATTTTCTATCCTAGTGTTGGCTAACAAAATTATTGAAAAATTATTAGAACTTTCAATTTGAGCTTTGAATATATATAAAAAAAAACAACTTTCACATATAGCAAACATAAAAAATCAAATTTGTATGTTATACCTATAGTTTGCATAATTGCGTTCCATAGCAAATTTTATGTTTGCTATGGAGCTTTTGATTTGTATAATTCGCTAGATACATCCAATTTTATACAAATTTTTCAGTTTTGTATAAATTCATTTATACATTGTAATTTGTATAATAAGATCTGTATTTGTAGATTTATGGGCATAATTATAAGTGTATAGAAAAATATATATGTATTTGTATTTATATTTGTATATACACTTTTCTCTCGGTTTATACAAACACAAACACATTTTACACCGAAATGTATAAAATGACTAATTGTATACCGAATCAGATGGCAAAAAAATAAAATGTTTAATGCAAATTACAAATAAAATAAACTATGACTATAACATTTAATTTGAATTAATATTTTGATATTTCATACAATTTTTCCTATAAAAATGTATCTGAAGAAGCTTTTGTCTTTTACATAAGTCTTACGTGCTACAAATTTAAATTAATTCAAATTTCAATACAAATACTCACAAACTATAAATGTATGGCAAATAAAAAAATTGTATCACTGCTCACAAACTATAAATGTACTTAATTATTTCGTTTGTCCCTAATGACTTGTCCACTTTTGAATTGACACACTTATTAAGAAAATAATAATTGACATTGTGAGTTTATCATTTTACCCCTATTAATAATGAAGTGAATGAATTAAAAACTTAAGATTTTCAAAAAGTTATACCTTTTTCAATGTAATTAATTGAGGGTATAATAGGTAAAAAAAAATTGTCCATTCTTGATTTGTCAAGATGGACAAGTAATTAGAAACAACTAAAAAAGGAAAAATGGACAAATAATTAAGGACGGAGGAGTACATTATAGTACTAGTAATATATAAAAAATGAGATTATATTAAGGAAAAACTAGTTTTGGATAATTAATATTGGCACGTATACGTAACCAGAATCATAGCTATTTATGAAAGAGAAAATCCAAAAGAAAAATATTTTTCCGTTTGACAAATGACAAGAGATATTCAAAGAATCAACCATGTTTGGAATCAAATTAATTAGTAGATTTTATACAAAAAAAAAAAAAACTTACTTATATTGGACGTTTAACCCAACTAATCTACTAATGTAATTTGTTATTTTCCTCTTTCACAAAAATAAATGTTGTTATTTTTTGGTGCTGACGCGTCACAAATTTGTTTTTCCTTTTATTATATATAGAATATAGATTTGAATTTAATATAATTATAAATATTTTATTTTAATTAATAATAAATATTATTTTCTTGGTGCTGTGAAGGGTGACAAGTAAGCGTCTCCTATTATATATAGATGTCGCTTCTATTATATATAGATAATAAATGTTGTTTGTAAATTTCTCTCCTATTATATATAGATAATAAATGTTGTTGATAGATGTCTCTTCTATTATTATATATATATAGATAATAATTTTTTTTTTGTGATGCTGACACGTGATATGTTTGCTTCAGTTATGGTATATATAAATATCTCTACTATTATATATATAGATTAATAATAAAATTTAGTTTTTTTATGGACACATGACAAATTTTGCCTCTCTGATTGTATATAAATGGAAACAAAAAAAAATAGGCTTAAGTCATTGACCGTCGCTTAAAGTTATTCGCATAATTCACTTAGACACCTCAACTAAGACTTGTACATATTGAACACTTAAATTGTTCAAAACATGTACCTATTAAACACAAAGCGTTGATATGACAAAAAATGTGTTTCGCACTTCTCTGAAGCGTGTGAAAAGATTCAAAATAGTGTCTTTTTTGAATTTTTTTTACATTTTTCTTTTTTTATTGACACTTAACATTATAATTAACTTAAAAACATTTTTCTTCTTTCATTTACACTTTTTTCAAAACAGAAAAGGATCCCACTCCCTACCTATCATTTTCTTCGTACTTTAGTTT
Source organism: Solanum verrucosum (assembly GCF_900185275.1). Lineage (NCBI taxonomy): Eukaryota > Viridiplantae > Streptophyta > Magnoliopsida > Solanales > Solanaceae > Solanum > Solanum verrucosum. The sequence goes on from NW_026020644.1 coordinate 117,603, forward strand.
GCAAAACTTTTTTCATTTTAGCTTCAACATTGTTTTTCTTTCTTTTTTATAAAAAAAAAGAATATTATTTCTTTCAAATATGAAGATAAATAAAAATCAACTATGAAGATTCAGATTTGAAAGAAGGTAAGACTTTCTTTCGTATGATTTATTCCAAATCTCATAAAAATAAGGAACAAATATGAAGAAGAAGAAAGAAGATAAATGATTTTTACATATAAAACAAGTAAGCCGCTATTTGTTTATCACAATTTTTGAACAAAGATTTTTACTCAAATTCATATATAAACCCATTAAATTTATCAAAAATGGTATTCAAAAATTTGAAAGAATTAATTTTTGAGCTATCAATTTCATTTTGTCATCGATGTAGAAATGAATAACCGCCGGCAAAATATTCTTTCTTCTTCACTCTTAGTATGAAAATGTATATATATATATTTTTAAAGTTAATCTTCAAGTTATTTGAAAAGAATTAGATTTTGTAATTTGAGAAAGAATGTGTTTTGGGAAGAAGACGAAGATGGAAGGGGGTTGGGTAGGGTGGGGTTGGGTTGGGTAGAATAGGTTGACATTTTCATTTTTTTCTTTTTATAATTTTTGGGGCCCAGTGCCACATGTTATTTTTTAATTAGTCGTTTTGTCACGTCATCGCAAGTGTATCACACACTCTTCATATATTTTGCTGATTATCAAAAAATGCCTAATAGGAACAATTTTTGAATTGGTAAAAGTGTTCAATAAGTACTAGTCTTAGTTAAAGTGTCTAAGTGAATTATGCGAATAACTTTAAGGGGTCGCTGATGACTTAAGCCAATAGTTGTATTTTAATCTTTATACATGAATTTTAAAATGTTATATCACATTAATTTTAAGTAATCCTTTTCAAAAAAAATAAATGTAAATTCTAGTTTTGAATTTAATAGAATTACAAATATTAATTAATAAAGAAACCAAAAGGTAATTATAAAAATGTTTAATAATATATAAGTTAGATTACAAAAAGACATGAAATCATGAATTTTATTATATTTAATTTGATATGAAATTTAAAAAATAAAGAAAGTTTTTTCAATTTATAATCCTAAATTACAGTTATGTCAAATACACCAAAATGTCAATTAAAATCAAAGAGGTGCAAGGAAAAAATCACTCTTTTTAAATATACTGAAAAGGAAAAAAAATAAGTTTTTTTATTTTTTTAAATGAAGAATGTATTAAGTTTGTTAAAGTAAAATATTAAATGTTGGATTTATATAGAAACGTCTTTTTCCCAGGAATCTCAGTTGCATTAGTTAAAAAAACGTCAGAATATTTTTGACAGATACTCAGAACTTTACCTGCTTCCATAAAACTCCAAATACAAAAATCATCTTCCATTTTCCCTATAAGAATACTAGACACAAACTCAAAAAAATAAATAACAGAAGAGAATTTTTTTTTCTTTTTTCTAAGATTATAATTTTGTTATAATAGAGAAATTGAGATGGCTGGTGAATCGGAGCAATCGTTATTGGATCAACACAAGGAAAAGCATTTCACCGCCGGCGAGATTGTCCGGGATATAATAATCGGAGTTTCAGATGGACTAACGGTGCCGTTTGCATTGGCGGCGGGTTTATCAGGGGCAAATGCGTCATCTTCGATTATTCTTACGGCTGGAATTGCTGAAGTTGCTGCTGGTGCTATTTCCATGGGACTTGGAGGGTATTTTTATTTTATTTTTTATTTACAAGCACTCGTATCGGAGTCAAAGTAAAAGTAGAGAGATTGTTTTCGATAAATCCTCACACAAGTAAAACATTTTAAAATTCGTAAACAATAAAATAGTACTAAGGTAAACCTGATATATATATTTTTTTTGTTATGAAATTTATTGTACTTTTGAATATGAGTTTAAAATTTAAAATTTACTTGAGTTGAGGTTTATCGGGAATAGTGACCGTATGCGTATATCTCACCCTTTCCAGACTCCATTCGTGTGATTACATTGAATGTGTGTGTCAAAAAAAGTATTTTTATCTCATTTACATATATTTGTATCGAAATTATCAGTGGCGGAGACACCTTTGTTCAAATCACTGAATAATTACATAGTGTAAATTGGTAAACTATTTTTTTATTCTTATTTATGTGTGTACTTTATATCGAGTCATTTTGGGTTCTTTTTGTGTGGTTGGTTATTCTGTTATAATCAGTGGCGGAGCCACCCTATCTTTAAGGGGGGTCATCCGACCCCCCTTCGGCGGAAAATTTTATTATTTTTACATGGTTAAAATATTTTTTTATGTATATATAGTAGATGTTGAACCCCCTTAGGCTATTTCGTGTGTCTATTTTTTCAGATTTTGAACCCCCTAATTAAAAATTCTGGCTCCGCCACTAGTTATAATTTGTCAATCCTTGGTGAAAATTCTGCCTCCGCCAATGATTCAAATTCTACCTGTGTGAACTCAACTATGTGTGTAAAGTACAGATTGAAGTTCATAAAATGTGAGAGTTGTGGTAGGTTAATCATGACTAATTTGTATTATAATGAATCTGTTAGGAGTAGTAATTATAATTAATCATTGATTTATTCGGTTTACAGTTATTTGGCTGCAAAGAGTGAGGCTGATCACTATATGAGAGAGCTGAAAAGGGAGGAAGAAGAGATCATCTCTGTACCAGATACAGGTATAACTTCTCAATTCTCATAACACGCGCATGATTTTATCCAAGCGGTGTCACGTCTTCATCACAATTGAGTTTGTATATACGAGTGTAGATTCAAGGTCATGGAGAGGTTTACTTTGTCTTATTTTTCAAGTGATATTGTATACATAAATATTTAACAAAAAAATTTAGTGAATCGATATGAGATGACACCACTTGAAGCAATGTGTGTCCCCGCCTGTCTATCACTGATTGATCGACGCTAGTGTTATGCTTTGTCGACTTCTTGTTTGTTGTTATTTCATTATTGTTTACAGTCCATTGAAAAGAAGAATCCCCTGTTCATACATTAAGGGTGGCATAGCTTTGTTAAAGCACATTTACATTTTTTGTGCTGATGGTGTGGAGACGAGGAAGAAAGCGTGGATATATATATATATATATGACATTTGTATTGAATTAGAGTGGTAACTAGTTTTATGAGGGAACTAGTACTTTCAAGAAATTAAAAAGTTATTTTGTCCTGGTTTTAAAATGTGCTAACTTGCAAATTTGGCAAAGTTTACTTGGTTTGACGAAGAGTTTGTGGTATCTTGGTATAAATTGCAGAAGCCGCGGAGATTGCAGAAATTTTGTCAGAGTATGGGATTCAGCCCCATGAATATTCACCGGTGGTGAATGCTTTGAGGAAGAACCCACAGGCATGGCTCGACTTTATGATGAAGTAAGTTTATCATAATCTCTCTTTTTCTCTGATGATGCATCTAAGTCGAGATTTTCTAATTATCATACTTTTATACTTGTTCTGTATATGCAATGTTCAACTCTGGTAAGCCAATTAAATAATTGGTTGAGAGTTGGAAAAAAGACGAGAAATGTATGCTAAAATTTTATGAATAGTTAGTTATTTTCAAGATGGTCAAATTTCGAGTTTTTAGATTCTTATTGCAGTATGTGGTACTGGTGAAGAAAATTCTGATAATTTCGGACGTACAAAAGAAGCCCTACCTGAACACTAGAGATTTTAATTTCTGCTGCCTTATAGCAAGTTTTTTTTGAAAAAATACTGGATTGAGACGGACTTAAATGGAGCGATATGAACAGTGATAATTTATGTCAATGGTAACTTGCTCGAGATTGAAGCATAGTTGTTGCAGTTCCATATGAGACTTGAGGGAAAAGAAGAGAGCATTTGAGTCCGACTTGGACCACAGAAGAAATCATGATTTTAGGAACCTTATCGCGATCTATACTTAATGGCAGGCCACTCAAAGTGGAGCAAACACTTTGAATACTTTCTTGCTTTTCTTTTATGGTCCCTCCATTTAATTTTGGTATTTAGCTGATCGACTACTCCCTTTCTGTCCCGTTCTTCAACTTTATTGAGTTAGTAGGATGCATAAGTATACTTTGTCTGGTTTATCCGATCAATCATAGCTAAAATGTGGTCTCTATGCAAGTTGTTGTAAATTTCAATCAGAAGGATCCTTAAGTTTGTTCAAGGACATTGTCACTGTCGATAAAAATTTCATCTTGCCATAATTGTGAATATGATGATATTACTTTGACCTTGGCTTCTAATGGCGCGGACCTAGCTATAATAAGAATTTTTTTGTTGAATGACAGATTTGAACTTGGTTTAGAGAAACCGGATCCAAGGAGAGCACTGCAGAGTGCATTTACCATCGCGATTGCTTACATCTTGGGAGGATTTGTTCCTCTGGTTCCATACATGCTCATTCCTATTGCAAGACAGGCTGTCGTCGCCTCTGTTGTGGTAACTATACTGGCCTTGCTAATCTTCGGCTTCGCCAAAGGCTACTTCACTGGAAACAGGCCATTTAGGAGTGCTTTCGAAACAGCACTTATTGGAGCAGTTGCATCTGCTGCTGCTTTTGGCTTGGCAAAGGCTGTTCAAGGCTAGGGAGTAGGGACCTTGACATTTCACGTTTCTTGTAATGTAGTTTTTGTTGTTTTCATCTTTTGACTATGTAGACCTCTGCTCTCTCACTAGTTTTGCTTTGTCTACCATGTTATGGTACATGTTGTGGCATTAATTTTGAATCGCGCTTTTTGTTAATGTGCATTTTGCTGTTTTCGTTGTTAAAAGTATATTTTAGCACATGATATTCCATGTTATTAGGGGTGGGCATGGTATCGTAGATACTGAATATCATATCAAAAATCAAATTTTTGATACTGCGGTTTTAGTATTATGGTATTTGGCGGTATGTGTTTTAAAAAAAAAATGATATTCAGTATTTATGAATATATACAATTTATAGATATTATTATAATACTAGCAAATATATAGAATAAAATTAGTACAAAACTAGAGTAATTATTTAGACGACGTTGAAACTTTGATTATTCTATCTTGATTGAAATGTCTTTTATGTGTAATTGATTAATGAAGAAAATTGCATACTTGTACTTTCTTTTGAATATTTCTACATGTGTAAGGTGTTAATTTGATACAATTGAGACGTTTCTCAAAAAGGTGAAGGCATAGCTCTATTATATAAGCATATGTGAGTTGAAGTCGAACAAACTATGACTACTGATTTAATCGTACTTTAAAATATAGATATCGAGCTTTAAAAATGTGATGCATTTTGAAGAACACTATCAAAAGGGGATAAAAGATGATAATATCACACCATTTTAAGAGTATTTTGAGCTAACTTAGCCCAACATTGATGAACGTGGCATTGTTCTTTGATAAATGCTATAATCTTTTAAATATCGTTCTAATTTTATTAGATTGTAATTGTTGTAAACCTTTGTATCGTTCTAATTTTATTAAATTGTAATGGTTGTAATCCTCGCATTTGAAATCATGTAGCCACACAACCGGTCATTTGCACTTTTGACCTTATTCTGTGTTGGTCTTTAATTTATGCTAGAAAAAGAAATGCATCATCGATAAATTATTTGGATAGTTTTTACATATCATTTCATATTATATTATATATTGTATTGCTTTGATGAATATGTTATTTAAATAGATTGATTTCCTGTTATTTCATAATACGCACTAGCAGTCTAAAGAATAAACTTCAATATTACAAACAAGATAGTAGGGTATAAGGTAGAGTCATTATAGAAATAATGAATAAATATCTCAAAAAATCACTCAAGTATGTGAAATTATTTGAGAAAGTCACTCAACTTTTTTTTGTGTCAATAAAGTCACTCAACTTATGAATTTCATTTTATAAAGTACTCAAGTCAAACTAATTTTCTAGAAAATCAATATAACCAAAAGATAAAATAAAATTTTTTTGCATAAACCACCCTCCAAGTAGTTTATAATATTTTACTTGTCTCTCTTATTTTATTTTTCTCATATTTATTTTCTTAACCTAATTATTATTAATATAAAAAATTATTATTTAACTAAGTTGCCCTTTATCATATATTATTTAATTTAATTGATTTTATAACATCTTTTTATTCAATTTACCAAAAAAAAAATCTAACTTCACAAAACAAATTATTTTTTTATCCATACAAACATGCACGTCACACTAAATAGGGATGACAATGAAGCGGGAATGGTTTGTAAGCTATGAGTAGTGATTACGGATTTAAGGCTATGCAGAGCGGGACGAGGTGGGGCAGGGACGGGATTATCAAATAAAACATAACGACAAGATGGAAAAAAGATAAAACAACGATGTAATCAGATCAAATCAATCGTTACATAAAACAACATTTCTCATTGTTACATAACAACACACAACACATTTTAGCATTACAATATAAAATATAATAATATTCAAGTAACAATCAAAACAACCATTGTATGTATAGTACCAAATTACCACAAAATACAATAGGTAACTCAACAAAATGAATACATTCAAATTCTAACCAAGGTAGAGATGAACCTTAACAGCCAGAAAGAAGACACAAACAAGAGCAAAATAGAGCAAAGTATGAATCATAATTGAAGCTCCACTTGTATGGAAGTTCCCAAATTCAACACAATGCCTATGTCCTGGAAGTTGAAATAATAGTCCTGGAGACAACAGGATGAACAATATAACTGAGACGAAAACTGGACCCCAATCCAACATTGTTATTTTCCTTAAATTTGACAAAAAAAAAGAAGTGTGAATTTATGTAGTTCAAAAAAGATATGAATGAAGATGATGTGAGATGTGGAAATGGGAGTAGTTGCTTATATATGTGTAAGGTGAGAGAATATGAGACTTTGAATGGAAGAAAAGAACACCATCACTCTCCACAATAAGAGTGTTCGGAGCGGATTTAAGATTTAAATTTGTATATGAAGGTGTTCAGAATATGAGAGCTAAACCACTTAATTTTTATTACGATTTAGTTTATACATTGGAAAACTACATAAAAAAGGCTAGTCTACTAGAGCAAATTAACATAACTAAAGATTTTTAAAAATTTAACAAAACTTAGAAAAAAATATTTGATTTTCCAAACGGAAACACTTTCGCGTAAAATGAGACGAAAGAAATACTATTCAATTTATTCTACTTTTGAAATTATTATATATAACTTATACTAATTCAGTTAAACCTAGTAAATCATCAAATAAAAAGAGTTTAAACTCTATATCTTGTCGATGCAACTAATTTTTTCAAATTACCAAGTCATCCAACCGATATGTACATATGAAGTTACTTAAAATATAGATTTAAAATATTGCAAATAAGATATATAATTATTTGATAGTTAAAATACTACTACATATAGTATTATTACTTTAATATAAAAAGAATTAGGAAGTGTGAGAGGAAGCAAAATGTAGTACTAGTAACTTGGATACTCGGTAGCCGTCCCATTTCCCCTGCATGCACCTTGCTTCTTTCCAACTTTAACGCCACGTTCCCATTTATTGCTCTCTCCGTCCATTTTTAATTGTCATGATTTTCTTTGTTAGAGTCAAACTATAAGAACTTTGACTAATATTTTACGATGTATTTTTTATCATATTGATATGCAAAAAATTGCAATTTATAGTACTTTTAGTATAACTTTTGAATATTTAAATTTTTTGTTTAAAAATCGAATTAATGTAATCTAATTTAACTTTAAAAATCAGTCAAATTGACTTTCAAAAACCGCAACATAATTTTTAATTTCAATTTTAACGTTTTATGGCCGTGAAATAGTTATATAGTCACACTACTCCAATTTTAAAAAAGCTAAATGAAAGTCAAATACTCTTTCTTTAAATTCTACCAAAAAATCTCTTGTACCACATAGTAATTTTTTTTTAAAAGAGTATAAATAATACTACACATGTTCTCTTCTTAGTTATTTTCGTATTTGCTTTTACATACTTAGATTTGTGATAGGCTTACTCGAGCAAAGAGTCTATCAGAAACAAACTCTCTACCTTCACAAGGTAGGATAAAGTTATATACTTGCTACACTCTCCCGATTCCACTTATGAAATTACATTAGATATGTTGTATTATTCTGCAATTGAAAATTTATACAGGCAGCTAACAATTTGTCTATTATTTTCCTAGTTGTACTGAATAAGATTATATAATCTCTTAGATAAAGTTCCCGTAACAAGAAACTCAGCAGACTCAATCTTTCACATTGCAGTAAATCAAAAGTACTATCACAATATTAAGCTCTCTGCAAATGTAGTGCTGGTGTTTCCATGTTTCACAAACACGCTAATAATGAAAAGAAATTAACAGCAAGCTAACAATGAAAAGAAACATTTAAGAAGAAAGGCAATTGCTATGCATTTCAACAACGTAACCAGTGTAATCCCACACGTAGAGTCTAGAGAGGCAATTGGCATGCATGTCAGTTTCATAATTGACATTCTTTTCATCTGCAACAGTTCAACTATCAAATTACACAACACAAAATCTTGAATAATTGCACAATCACAAGGTGATGGTACCGTCAAGGGGATATTTTAGAACAACATACCCAGTGAGATCTTCTCCAAATACTTACAAAGAGTATTATATTATACTCGATTCACATTCATTTCCAAAATATTAGATTGATAAATACACAGGCAAATAGCCTTTACCTACATTTCTGCAATTCACAAATCACACTATAGGTGCTATAAGATAAATATAAGACTTCAAAGTGGGATCTTGCAAACTTATATGGCAGAACTAAATGTTATGATTCATGGGGAACTTGAGACCTTCCCACAGGCAAACGACAATCCTGCAGTAACATCAACCTAAAATTAGCAATTTACCAAAATTTAGAAAATAAGCATGTGTGGACACAAGATCCAAAACCATATTACATAATAATAATCATAACAAAAAAAGATTTTATCCCAAAGGGATCAAGGCAAAAGAAAGCATTAGTTGCCTGGGACAAGTTATGCTCTCCTAAGTTTACTGGTGGCTTAAATCTGATCAATCTTACTGTGTGGAACAGGGCATCAATTGCTAAAACCTGTTGGGATCTTACTCACACGCAAGATTAGCTCTGGACCTATGTTGCTCGGACTCTTTAAAAATGTTGACGGGTGCGTGTCGGATACTCCAAAAGTAGTGCATTTTGGAGAATCCGACACGGGTGAGGCAACAATTTTGGAAAGTCCAAGCAACATAGCTCTGGACTAAATGGGTACATGCTTTGTTTACTACATCAAAGGGAGACAGTGGGATAGTATTTCAACACCAGCACAAGCTTGTTGGATGCTCAGGAAGGTATTGGAGTCCAGAACAATATTGGAGCAGGTGCACTCTCATTCTACTGATAGAATGAGCCTTACAAGGCAAATATATACACAGTCCTAGCCCCTACCATAAGAGTTCCATGGGAGTACCTCTTATTTTCTAATCCTGCTAGACCAAAAGCCAGATTCACTCTATGGCTGCAAATGCATGGGAGGTTAGTAACTGTTGACAGACTACTCAAATGGGGAATGGTGCTTGAATCCAAATGTAGCTTCTATCAAACCTGTGATGAGACAGAGAACATCTATATGTTACATGTCCTTTTGCTAGAGATGTGGTGGATAGATTTCCAAACTGGATCCATCAACAGTCTCTTACAGGGAATACTTGGGAGCAATTCATGACAGGAGTCATTCAGAGAGCCAAAGGAAGTCACAACAGGCTCAGATTTTTAAAATGATCAACACAGAGTTTGTTCATGGCATATGGATAGAGAGAAATATGAGGATTTTTGAGAAACAACAGAGACACTGGGAAGCCATTGCTCGAGATATTGCTTGTATTTGTAGTGTCTACAATACAGAATTTAGTCCATAGCTTCATGTTCTAGTTTGTTAACTCTTTAGTCTTTCTACTGACGGTGTATAGTTAGTTATGGTACTGTGAAAAAATACTTTGGTAATTACTAAAAAATTTAGTTGCTAAAAAGAAAAAGGGATTGAGGCCAAAAAAGGGGATTAATGCATTTCAAAAGAGGCACCAATGGCATCCCTATGACGAAGTTCATGATCATACATTGGCAACATTGTGTAATATGTACGAGGGATTAATGTGCATCTGCCATAAATATGAGGAAATGGATAATGGCAAGGTAAATACAAAACAAACCACAGATTACTTAATTCTCAAATCACGTTAAAGTAATTCATTTTTTTTTTCTTTCTTTTTGGGTGAGGCCGGAGGGGATGGGGGTTCTTTAAGGGAACAGAAGAGACTAAAAAATAGGAAGACCAATTGCTTTACCTAGTCACCGAAGACACTCATAAGATCACCCGGTTGAAATGTTTGAAAAATCGCTGGACCAACTTTAGCATTTTCCATGACATTCATGTTAGGCTCCTGCTTAACTTTAGTTTCCTCAAGATAGATTTTTGCAGTATTGAAGTTGCACATTGGCGAATCAGACTCATCTACTGCAAAACGACTGGGAATGGAGGCACATTTACCAACCCCAGAATTTCTCATATGTCCCTGATCAAGAACTTGGCTTGAGTTAATATAATATGGAACTGGCGAGCCCAAATGGTTTGGTATAAGGGCTGGCAGTTGTTTAGAAGAACCAAACGCTGAGCTCGAGTTATGAAGCTGCAGACCAACACTATTGTCAGCATTTATCGAGCATGACCGAGAGAGAGAACCTCCACTGGGGAGCCTGTTTAAGCCACATTCTGGTTTGAGTTCCCTGTCTAACACTTGAACCACACCTGATGAATTATTTGATTGTGGCGAGAGAACTCCATAATCAATCACCGAAGATTTACTCAGACTGCTGGCGTGGCTGATGGAAGCAGGACTATCTCCCACTTGGAAATTACCTGGTAACTGAGAGGGCAATACAAGGCAAGAAGGTTGCACATTAATTGAATGGTTGACCACAGGAGGTCCAGACTGTCTATGTTGCAGTTCCATCTGCTGCTGCTTTTGCCATTGCTGCTGTTGCATCATTGCCATTAACATGTTGCTGTTCGGAGCAGCTAGCTCAATGGGATTGCTGCTAGGGCCCAGACATATATTTTTTGCTCGCTGGGATCCAAATCCGGAATGAACATCTTCAGCAGACAAGATAGCTTGAGAAAGATGTTTAGAATTAGAAATGCTGGGAGGGCATTTCAACAGAGGCTGACCATAAGCCATAACTTGGTCAACAGGTATGCACTTTGCTTGCTGCAGGGAAGCTTGTAGGAGATTCTGTATCTCTACTGCTGGTAAAACCAAGTTACTTGTCGACCTACCTAAAAGTTCGGCATGAAGAGCTGTCAAAGTTTCAGGAGGAATTTGGCCAGAGGCTGCCAGTGCTTGAATGTCAAATCTCCCTAGTGAACCATGTTCTGAATTCTGTTCTATTGGCCCACAGAAGGTACTGGGGAGGCCACCCTGCTGTTGAACTACTCCACTTAACCTCTTCAAGTATAGCCTAAATTTCTGCATATTAGTCAACAGAAATACTTTAAAAACATTCTATCGTTGAAACTAGAATTTAATGACCAGAAAGCCAAAAAAGCATGCGTCCTAAAACAGATTATTGATGGATCACATAGCACATGACATGCCCATAAGGACTTGAACGGACTATGGCACAAACAAGGTTTATGAGTGACTAAAACAAACACTACATGAGGACATGGTATTTAATATTTAGGTTTATGGGTGATAAACACAAAAGCTACATGATGTGGATTCGTCTTGGTGAATTAGGAAGATATGGGGCCTTTTAGTTCCAAGTATATAGCATCTTTACCTGATTTTCCTGAAAAGGCAACCAGAACACTAGCATTAGGTAGAAAAAAAGGGGCATTGACAACCTTAAACATGCATAGAGATTCGAACCTGCAGATGGCTTGCCACATTTTCTCTTGTCAAACCAGGAACATTCATCAGTTCAAGGATTCTCTTAGGTACAGCCTCTGCAAAGGAAGAAACAAAGCAAATTAATACATAAATAAGTAGAAAAAGATCTGAACTAACTGAAAAAGTCAAAAACCGAAGTTCATACTATCAATGCCAAGTTGGTTGACTGCACTAACAAATTGCTGATGAAGCTCCACTGACCAGACTACACGTGGCTTTTTTGTAGTACTTGGGTCATCATTTTCCATTTCAGTGTCGTCTTCTTCTTTGGTTTCTCTTTTCTTCTTCTGTGGTTTTAGCACTCCATCTGCGCCTTCAATTACAGAAGAAGCACATTCAGCATCATCACTTCCTCGCTTATACCGATCATTATCATCCAAGCTACCAGAGCATTCAGGCTCTTTACTGGAGTTGTATCTTTTCCTAACAACATGCTGCCAGATATTCTTTAGCTCCTCGTCCCGTATAGGCTTAATTAAATAATCACAAGCCCCATGTTGAACTCCCCTCATGACGAGGTTGGTTCTTCCATCACCTGACATCACTGTAGACAACAAAATATTAAGTTTACAGATGAGGCATCATACTGCCACAGCAGGAGAGGCATCACTTACTTATTACTGGAAGGTCCATTTCCAACCCAACAAGCTCAAGAAGTTTAAAACCATCCATATCAGGCATATGAACATCACTCAGTACAATATCAAAAGTCCCCCTTTTTTCACGTAATAGGTTTAATGCCACCATAGCTTGCGTGCAAGTAGTAACTGCAAGCAATTCAAATAGTCAATGTTAGATTTGATTTTTATAACCAATAGATATGCATGAAAACAAACATTAAGCTAATATAACACTCGACCAACACAATGTAACGACCTGACCCCTAGTTTTGACTATTTGTGTTTCAACTCATGTTTTGAGCATCTAGATATGTTGACATAGTAATTTGTGACTGGTTTGGGTTGAGACCAAGGGGTTTGGACCTGTTCCGGACAAGTTGAAAATTGAAAATTCTGATCTGATATATGGTGCTTGTGATCGCAAGGTCAGGACCATGATCACGGAAAAGGGTCACCTAGCAAGGGATATCATTCACAAAGAATTAGGTCTTGATCGTGAAGGGGCTTGACCAGGCCTAGCTTTTATTATCAAGTAAAGGAGGATGTTTTGACTCATGAGCTTTTATTATCATCCACTAAACCTAGCATATCTGAGTTGGAGATATAAAGTTACAGAGAAAGTAGGTTTAAAGGAACAGATTGTGAAAACAGATTGTGAAAAGCCAAGAAAAACAACTCTCACTGTCACTGGGGGTTGTCACAGGGGCTTATGCAAGAAAACTTAAAGCTATTGTTCTCAATAGTTTTCTATTATGACCAAACATGAGATAACTTTAGAGAAGGTTGTTACAGAGGCTTATGCAAAGTTCATTCTTGGTGAAAAGTTAGGAGCTAGTTTGGAGTCCACAACAAACGGAGGGCCTCTTGAAGATGTTTGGTATAGTTTCCAAGACCCTAACCTTATGGATACTAAGGAATTCATGAATATCATGTATGACAAGAATGGACCTGACTTTGCTGCTGCAATTGATGGAGATGTTGATATAAACATGATTCTTGGAAGTCATTTTTTGTCACTCCAGAAGATTTTGTTTCAAATGTTGCTGCTAATTCATGATGCTATTCCATATTTCCAGTCTGATCCTAAGGATCTAGCCCGACAGATGCCCACCAGTGGTTCTAAATCGCGTGGCTCAAAGGCTTAACCTTCCTTTTTATGAGGTGCCAACTAGTTGGAAATTCTTTGGTGATCCAAGGGATGCTTGAAAATTGTCAATTTATGGCAAGGTAAGCTTTGGAACAGGTTCTAACCACATTCTTGAAAAAAGATGGTATATAAGTTGTTTTAGCTTGGCTTTACATAATTACCTATCAGAACAAGGACAAAGATCAGGGAAGTATTCCAATGCTATTCATATAATGCGACATTTCTTATGCTGATGAGGAAAAAGAAGGCGTACAAAATTTACAGGATCTCTTGTATCTTTGTCGGATAAATTTTATCATGGTGTCTCAAATTCTTTTGCTCAAGTGAACAACAGAAGGGTTGTGGTTGGTACAAGTTGTGTGTGTTTTACTCTTCTGATCCACCTCATTTCCTGTACACTAGTGAACATGCGCGAATGTAACTACAATTCCAACTGCAGATGTATATGCTACTCATTCAAGACAGAAAGTTCTTGGAGCACTAATTACTCATGTGGCCTTTAGGATACGTCATAAAGTGACCTCTGCTATGATGTGATGGTTATCACAGCCTACAAGTATTCACTGGAGCTTGTTCCACCTTCTTTTCATTTAAAGATAATTGGCATCCTAGATTACTTGGAGGTATTCAATGGTGAAACTTACACAAGGTATAAGAAGTGCCTTTTATTTTGAGTACAAGGCCCTTGGCATCTTCTTTTGCAAATGAACTGTTGATGACATTGAGAAACCATTCATGCTTCCCAATTCCCATGGGGGGAAGAAGATGAAGATTAATCCAAGGACAAGAAATCTTTTTTTACAAGAAACAGGGGATCTGGATTGATTCCGCATTCAAGGACAAACATCGTTGCATTTCAACGATTTTCACAACTTCCATTTTATCCCAATGGAGTTGATTCAAGGACAAGAAATCTTTTTGCGAGAAACAGGGGATCTAGATTGATTCCGCATTCAAGGACAAACATTGTTACATCCAATGATTTTCACAACTTCTATTCTATCCTGATGGAGTTAGGTTCCTCATTTCGACATTACCACCCTTGCAGATTAGGGTTGTTTGATGGGGAGGAGATATAATATGATCTGAATTTCTAGCACTAATCATGTGAATAGCCATATAGCACCAAGTGGTTTAGCTCATTTCAGATAAATTACTTATGGCTTAGGTTAGTAGTCAATTTCAGCATCTCTGATACAGCTAGAAAGGTCTATAAATAAGATCTTCTCCTTCCAATGTAATTATCTTTTGAGAAATGAAGTAAACTTAGTTTAGTTTAACTCTTAGACTTGTTCTTGTTATTCCATCTCTACTGTAATTTTTGTTAAATTTCAATGAGCTTCAATTTGACATTGTATCATATTATTATGAGGTGAACAATAATACATGGAATGTTATGCAATGATTGTCTATTTGTTTTTAGAATCACTTATCCATGTATTGATAATTCATGTATTCTTGTTCCACAATATATTTAGCTAATACATAAATTATGCTGGTATAAGTTTAGCACCACCAAACAAATGACACAATGCAATGCATTGGGATTATTTTGCTTGTCTCCTTATACAGCCAACCAATCAACGTATTACCTATCCAAGTTTATGCAAATTATCTTCATTGATGCAGTCATCAAATGTCAAACCGGCAAACGGAATTCTAGTTTGAGACCGAAGCCTACTTTATTAAGTTAAAAATATAAAGTAAAGCCATACAATTCATGGTTAAATTAAAACACCACAATAGAAATGAAGTGGTTGAAGGAAATAGACCTGAATACTTGCATCTGCGAAGCATTTGCTCAATAATTCGGAGGCAAACAACGTCATCATCAACTACAAGGACTCTTAACCCTACTGGAAAGTGATCAGTGACAACTGTAGCTTCCGACTTACACGTGGCAACGTCGCCACTCATACTTACCATTGAAGATAACAAAAGAGTAGCTAAAATTACAGAAATGACACTGGTTTCACTGAACTGCAGCTGCTTCCATTAACAAGTGATCTTATGGTAGTGTTTGAAAATGCATTGAGGGTTTAACACAAAAAGGTAAGTCAGATCCAGAGATGAGCTGAGGGTATACAGTGTAATGGAAAGTGAAATTAGGGTTTCGATTATTGAGAAATGAAGAATGGAGGAGGAAGAAGAAGAAGAGTACTAGGGTGGGTGGGGTAAAGAGGAAGGAGGTCTTAAATGGGGAAGATAAAGTGTGACGCGAGGAGTCGAGAGACACGCAGAAGGAAACAGCAGACACCTTTGTCTTTTTGGTTTTCTCCTCTTTTTCTATTTAGGATTATTTTATCGTAATAATTTTATTAATTTACATCTTGAACAACTTTTTGTAAATTTAGAAAATACTTTCAAAAAGAATTAATTATAAAAGAAATATAGAAACAATTTAATTAATATTTTATTAATTTAATAAAATGGATAACTAATGTGAGACAATTATATTTAATATAATGATCAACTAATATATAAGATGGGAATAGTACTATTTTTTTGTGCATTATTGTTCCAAAAGATTAAAATGGTAATTAAATAGAGAAATTTCCAAAGAAGAAAAAAAGAAGCTATTGGCTTCACTCGAGATTAATGGTATTAGGGTACGTAGGAGTTAGGAGTTAGGACTAGTTGTTTGTATCGAAGTTCAAATCTTAATCATATAGTTTTTAATTATTAAGTTTATTTATTTATTATTCTTAATCATTAGTATGTTTGTTTTTTTTATATGTTATAATCAAATTAATAGATTTGAACAATTAATATATATGTCTATAAAAAATCTATAAAAATTACCGTATCATCATCAACTATCGCCCCCTTTTCTTTTTCTCATTCTCAACTAACACCACCTGTCACCATTCACAGCACAATCACCATCATTGTCAATCACATAATCAATTGTCACTATCCCATATACAATCACCATTATTGTACGTAATAACCACCCGCTACTATCAACAATCATCATTATATATTATTAACCACCATCATCACTCACTATCACCATTAGCTATTACTATCTTCAACCATCATACATCAACCATTATTGTCCATCACCATCACCACTAACTACTATCCACAACACCACCATTAGTCAATATCTCCATTACCACCACAGCTACTAATCATTGTTGATACATTATTAGATTAATTTATTATTAATTAAATATTTTTTAGATAAAGACAAGTTATACATTCAATGAAGATCACGATTTAATTGCAAGACTAAATTGAAATTCTATAGTTCCCTAGCAATTATTGTCCACTATTTACTTACCTACCTTATCTCAATGTTAAGTACTGATTGTATATAAAAAAAAATGTACATACAAGTGTTGAAATGTCTCTATGTTTCTCACTTCTTCAATTCGAAGCTTAAACTTGACATATCTATGAAATTCCTATATTTTTAGTCCTTGAACATGAAGTTTGCTTTCATGTGCCCTTTCTTACGCGGTCATTAGTTAAATAGTCATCCTTCCATCACATATTATTGATCTGATTACTAGAATATTGACAAACCTGAACCAATAACATATCACTTGAGCTGCAGATTACAAATATAGACTGCAAACAAGATGGAATAAAGAAGGCGAAGTAAGTGCCAACAACCTATCTATACAACCACACAACCACTACCATATAAAATATTCTGCCAAACCGTTAATTCAACTTCAATAGCTTGAGTTCCGTTCCTGCTGATCACTTACCATGCTTGGATCATAGCCAAAGTCAGAGGCACACTCAAATGTCACCTGTTGTACAACCAGAAAGCAGAGAGTACAGGCATCGACATGCTTGTTACTATTTTACAATCAACCATTAGAGAAAGTAGGAGAATTGATAAGTAGGCAAGGAGCACATCAAGCCTATGCAGAATTGCTTCTTACAGCTGCCTCTGTGGGTTTTCCCTTGAATGTTATTGTGTGCCTCGTGTTAATCCATTCCGTGCTACATTCCTGTAGATAATTACATGTTATTTGAAGTTAAAATTAAATAAATTTGGATGACTGGCTAGGTGAAGTTCTACATTGCAGTGTTTCTCCTAGCACTTATTGTAAGGGTGAGTGAGCAGTAACAAAAGAAAAATGATTTAAGCAATGAAATCCTAGAGAAAGTTAGTTTGCTAGCTAGTGAATTTTACACGTTGAGAATTGCAGCACCTATCCCTTGTTGATGCACCTGCATTACCTAGAAACGCCATCTTACAACTTGCTAAAGCTATAAAATGCTGTAGACATTTAACAAAGTTAAATATCTTTAGTCTTTTGTAGTTTTGGCAAGTTCTAACATGGAGTTAAATGTCTATAGTCTTTTATAGTTTTGGGAAGTTGTCACATGGTGTTTCTACGCAATGCAGGTAGAGCTACAAGAGATATGTTTACTATAACTGCCTTTAGAACCCTCACATGTATTCAACTTTAGCAACATAAATTGATTCTGAAAAGGATTCTCCAGGATGAAAATAATGTTAGTTTTTGTCTGGTATAAAGATTATATATCACTTATCAAAATTTAAAAAAGAAAAGATTATACTCCAAGTCAGAGTTTTGTCATTAAAAGACTTCTTCAAGGAAATAAGTTGTTAAAATAAATTAACAGTGCAGAAAGGGGTGAGTCCTCTATATGCAATAAACCACAACAAAAAGCTCACTAGACTGCTCCTCTCTTGATATTGTTCATGGAGTTATATTCTCCGGTGTTAATCCATCCACTCTACAAGTCTACAGACATGTTTCCCTCCATAATTTTGTCAAAATATATGGCTCAAGTCTTAATATGACAAGGTAGATAACTTTTAACAAAGGTAATTCACATGTGATACGATCATCTGTTTCCACTACCATCATAGTTTAAGGCCTCAACAAAATAAATAAATTGATAACCAAGAAATCCCAAGGCCAATGGCGCACTCTTCAAAACTCAGCAGATAATGGTCCGTCCCTCTACCCTTATCCACTTAAATACCAGGCTTTTGCATATCCCATACATTACAAATTGTGGCGTTGAGCATTTACCACTTTACATTTTTTAAGGAATTGCTCACTACCATTATGTGTTAGGTAGCAACAACGCTAGAAACATGTGAATTTTCAGTGTCAAGTTGATACTGTTTTTAATAAAATATTGCCTTATCAAGAAAAAAAAGCTCCAAGCAAGGTGGTCCTAAGTCTTACCTGAACACGGTCTTTTTAACTTGGAACATAGATATATATGTGGAGAACTACTAAAATTTCAACAAATATTATATTTTGGACCAATCATTTCAAAAGTACAATGTGTTTGGTGCCAAGAACCTTAAAAGGATAGAAACTTGAAGCAACACAACAATTGTTGGTGCATTCTTCAGGATGTTAAAGACGAGAATAGCATGCTCAATTTCATAGATACTATTCCGAAATAGGTTGTTTGTTCATATGGAACTCTTTCTTTTTGTTTTTGTACAGAAAGGTTCAGAGATGTGTAAATCCCTGGCACCATTTTAGTGCCAGGTTACTGATTTTAATACATTGAAGGCATACCTTCCTGGAAGTGGCTGAGAACTGTTAACTGGACCCTTAGAATTTGCAAATCTTTTTGCTCTATTTTCTTGTTCCTTCTCAACACGCATGGCAGAAACCTCCTTCTCCATCGCAGCGACTTCCCGTCTCATCTTTTTGGCCTCAACTTCCATGGCTTTTGTTAAAGTCTCTACTTTCTTTGCTAACATCTAAACCAGAAAATATTATCAAGCTTAGCAGAAAACCGAAGTGAGTGAAGGTAGTCATGATACCAATCAGAAATCGATCTAACCTCAATAGCGTCGTCTTTGTCATTAAGACTTTGATCCTTCTCATTACCAGCTTTCCTCAAGGCAATTACTTCTTTTTGCAGCAAATCATATAATACTCCTGGCACAGTATCCTCTGTTCTTGTCACTTGCGAGTCATTGTGCTTTTCATCTTGATTCGCTTTCCATGAATTGCTCTCAGTCTCATTGTCTTTGGTCCCATCACAGGACTTGCTGCTGTTGAAATTTGGACCTGTTCCATTCAGAAGTTTTTTACTCCTGTCCAATGATCTTGAACCACCATCAAACGACTTAGATGTCCCTTTTGCATGCTTCAACACTGTACTGGCCCCAGAAGATCTCAGCTGAAATGATGGTGATCTCTTGGGTAAGATGCCATTGGAGGTCAATTTGGAGATGTTGTCAGCACCACCAAGTGATCGCCGACGCGAAGGACCGTTGCTTGAACTTCTTCCATCTGGTGTAGTGCGAGCGCCTGTACTTGTTGATTTTAATGTCTCTTCAAGGACCTTGAGCCTTAGATGATATTTCTCCTGAGGAGATTATCAAGGTTGAGATAGAAACAAACTATAGAAATAACATCTAAATCATATTAAGATACACCCTCTATTGGAAAGAATTATTACTTTCAGCTGGGCTTCAGATTTCGCAGTTCGTTCAGAGATTGCAAGCTTGTCGCGTAACTGTTGCAACTCACCCTGCAGAACATTTTGTGGTGTGAGCTCATTTTCTTTATTCAGAACACATTCAATTGTATCAGGACAAGATGACCCTATGATCTAATGTCAGAAGTTATGGAAAACTATCAAACCTGCAGAAACTTCCTTTCTTCAAGCCACTGTTTAACAGGCATTACTTTATCACTGGCATCTTTCCATTCATTAGCAACCACGGTTGCTACCCTATTAGCTGTTACCTTGGCACGCGCTAGCTCCCGGTCAAGAGTTTTTCTTTCTTCCTGTAGAACAGATAAGTAGAAGCAGTCCACTTTAGGATCATCCACGTACAAACTATTGAGAGTATAATTTATTAAAGTATCGCAAGGATCGATTACATTCATCTCTTGAACTTTTCTTTGGTAATCCCGGACAGCATTAGCAGCAGCACCGCCAGCAAGAACAGCCTCTTCAAGCTCACGTACAGTTTGGGTAAGCTTTTCAACCTCTGCAACTTTTTGTCGATGCATTCTGTCTAATATTTTATTTTCTTCCTGAAGTATGTTTGTATGGAAAAAAACAAATAAGGGAAGGATGATTTTGAAATTAAAAGAATAACAAAGTGATCAATTTCTGTGACCAATTTATAACAGCAGAAGCACAATTTCTGTGACCAATTTATAACAGCAGAAGCACAATTTCTGTGACCAACATACCTGGCATATTTCTATCTGTTTCATCAAGTCCTGGTTCTTGTTCTGAAGATCATCCACCATAGAAGCCTTTGCTAATGCTGACTGCACTGTTCTCTCAGCATCAAGTAGAGCTGCTTCTTTTGACTTAGTAAGACGGTCCAGTGCTTTATTATCATCTTGTAGCTTTGCAATCTAGGAGAAGATAGGCCAGAGAATGAGAAAATATCCTTCTATGAGGGTGAGGATATACATAATCACAGCCAGATGCAAAATACAGCCACAGACCTCCTGACGAGCAAGCTTGAGTTCAGCCTCCAAAGGTGCAAGAATGGCTTCAATTGGAGGCATATCATCATCTTTTTGAGAAGCATGAACCCTTCGAAGGGTGGCTTCTGCTGCAAATTGTGCTGCCATGGATGCCTTTTTCTCTTCATTAATTTTCTTAATTTCAAGATTCTGCCGAGCAAGAATTGTATACACAGTTATGAACAGCACATTAACAAAATAAAAGAAATTTTACAGGGAAGAATTTGAGTTAGCACCTTGCTTTCCAAAAGAGATTCAGTCAGCTTGAGCTTCTCGTCAACCCTTGACCACTCGTCCGTAAGCTAACATCATAGAAAACAGTTAACTATATCAGCCTGTGTTCTTAGCACAAACCAATAGCTTTGAAATTAGCACAGGAAAATTAGTCATATGTACCCAACTCAAAGTGCCTAAGGGACAGATATGAAACGCTACCACTAAGAATTATGTTGCTAAAAAAGGCAACATGAATGCAAATACTAGTCTAGACCTGCCCATCAACTGTCAGTAGATTGCAGTTTTCAATAATTGATGTGGAAGTTTGTAGAGTTATTCTTATTTTGGAACAAGCTGCCCTTAAATGTTTAATGAATCCGCAAAGTCAAATGTGAGTCCAAATGATACGAACATCATTCTGTTGCTCAGCTCTCCCAAACTAAAGCAGAAATTAAAAGTAAATTCAATTACATAACAGCAATTCTCATTCAAACGAGACTTTTTCCAAAACAGGAGAATTTAAACAAGATAAGAACTGATTGATATTGAGGGCACCAGAAACTGCAGTTTGAATCTTATAATTTACCATATATTTCTCTGTTACAAGACAGTCACAACAAAATTCTGTCCTCTTGTCCTAATTGCTTCACAACTCCTACAATTCTTGCCATACTCCACGAATGCAGTCATTTTCCATTTCACACTCAATGCATCTCCTAGTCAACCCCAGTCTTTTTCAACAGTTTCAACTGTGATTACACTTACCTTTTAACTCAATTTTCTACATGTCAAAAGTGAAAATGATATCAATTTCTTACTTCCTCTTATCCTCAGTAACTCAAAATCATACTCTATTAGCACTTAGCAGTCCATAGCCAAATTAAATCAATATATCAGAAAGCATAAAATAGATAATTTCATAGCATGTCACATTGTAAGAAGTTAGCAGAACCTCTTCAACAGCCTTTTCCCGTAAGCGCTCTGACAATCTCAATGACTTGATCTCCGCCTGAGAATCAGATAATTCTCGGTCCTTATCTATAATGACATATTCACACACAATATTAACAGGAAAAAAACAACAGAATTAGTCAAAAAATTCGCATTGGATCCAGCTATCAATACTTACCTCTTAGTTCATTCTCCAGTCGATTAAGCTCCAATTTCACCGGATCCGACCCGTGGAGAAGGTTTAAGAACTCATCAGCGTCAAGGCTTGGCCTCATGGACGTCCTTCTCCGGTAAGTCTTCCCTTCCTTGAACGAAGCTGATACCGTCAAAGGCGTTGTAAAACCTGCAGTGTCACTCGTCGGCTGTCGCACATTGTAGCTGTTATCGCCGGAAACCTCCGCCATCTCCGATCTGTAAACTTCTACGGTAAGCTCACTTTCAATGAATAATTCATATTTACAACCAGTTGTATAGATATTAGATAGAAATGATTATGTAGATATTTATAGAGAGATAATCTGTTGTTTAACTAATTTAAATTAGCATTTTAAAACAAATTCTTTATATTTAAATATTAAATTTGTAACTAATTAATTGTCTCTAGTATATTGGTCAAGCTCACATGGACGCAGCTAGTAGGTACATTAAAAATCGTTAGTCTGTCACCATCACAAAAATAAATAAATTGTGCAAATGACAATTTTGTACTTGGTTGAAGTAGTGGGGTGCTAGACGAAATAATTTTGAAATAAAATACAGGATTGTTCTATCGTGAATTTAATTGGAGATATTAATTTTGTTATTGTGTTTTCCAATTAAGCTATTGGCGATAATGATAGATGTTTGTTGATAGCGACAGTATTTATATTTTATTTAAATAGTTCATTCTTCCTCAAATGAGTTGAAACTTTAATTTGAAGCTCAAGGTATATCA
Organism: Solanum verrucosum; assembly: GCF_900185275.1. Classification (NCBI taxonomy): domain Eukaryota; kingdom Viridiplantae; phylum Streptophyta; class Magnoliopsida; order Solanales; family Solanaceae; genus Solanum; species Solanum verrucosum. Next base: position 140,867 of record NW_026020644.1, read on the forward strand.
ATGCTTAACTTTAACTTAATTCAATGTTTTGCACCCTTCAAGCTTTCCCAAAGACAGATTATAAAGACCTTTTCTAGACTTTTCGAGCTTAAAATTTTCATAATTTTTTCGAGTTTAAAATGTTAAAATCTAAATTCCAAAGTGTTCTTTAGATAATCTTCTCCATTTTAAAACTCATTAATGCACATGTGGTGGAGCTTTATGGTTTTAAATGATTAAGGAAAAAAGGGATTTGGGTGTTATTTGATGGGTTAAAATTATTGGATGGGTCGGGTGAACTAATTTCAAGTGAGATCAGATATTTTTATTTGATTTGAAAATTTCAGCCACTTGAGGGGATATTTGTTAAGTTTTCTAACGGCAGAGATAAAATTGATCCAATAGTAACGAACGATAAATTAATAAATGAAAATAGAGGGATGTTTTTTTATCCTTCTTCCTTTATTATAATACTTATATTATTTGATGTCAGTTCTACTTCTTGAAAGTGATTCAAAAAATAAGTAATCAATATTGAGAGTAAAAACACAAAAAATATTTGTCTCTTAATATGCTAAAAATAACAAGTAAAAATGAAAATATATTTTTAATATAATGTATAAGTAAAAGTGAACAAAAATAATATAAAGTTAATACAATTTTTATTTAGATTTCTAAATCTAAAAGTTTCTCTATTGATCACTTACATTTACACTATTCAAAATTTGTATCAATTTAGATATTTATTTGACAAAGTAAATGTCGTTCACTCTCTTGGAGCACATAATACATCTAAAAATGCTTACTCGATTCGTTCCAAAATAAATATGTATATTTGAACTTATTTAATGTGCATTATCGGAAAGAGAAGTTATATAGTTAATCACGTGAGAAGGATTGGGGGAAGGCCAGTGAAGGGGACGAAAAAGGGATAGGGAAAGAGAAAATTTTCTTTTCTTTTTTATATTTTTTACATGTATTATTCATTCACACGATATTAACTCGTTTTTAAGGGACGTATCCATAAGAGTATCTTGTTATTCATGCCTTTGTGTGTGCTTAGGCTTTGCACTACAACCTTGATCTGGTCCACTCCACCTAAAAAAGAAAATTTATTTTTTCATCTTTTAACTTAAAATGATTTTAGACACAAATAACATATATTACTATTTAATTTGACACTTTAGGCATACATAAAATGAACAAGGTGTTAAATTAATAGACTCGTACAAATAAAGAGAATACAAAATAGAAAATTCATTTCATTTCATTGAAAAGGAAGAAGAAGATTTTGGCATTAATAAGTTTGTTGTTTAGGCTAAACTTGCCATTTATCTCTCTATTAATTTGACATACATCAAGTCTCAAAGATAAAAAAAAAAATGATTATCTAATTTGGTGTGTGGTCACTTTCGTAATTATTAACTTTCTCATAGGATGATGATACTCACATGATAAAAATCCAAAGCCTCTTTGCCCCACTCAAGTTGTATGCCGGAATGACCATTTAAGATCTCTGATCACTATTTGAATTTGAAAAAAATAGAATTACTTTTTATGAATTTGTTGAAAATAATTCTGATCTAGTTTATGGTGTTAAAAATAGAAGGTGCTATAATGAAAATATAGAATCTTCATAAATGAAAAAAGATTGCATTCAATTTTATAACGACGTTACTTCTTCAGTTCAAATCGAGGAATTCCATAAATATGATGCAAGGAAAATGCTACTAGCAAAGAAATCCATACACTTCTAAAATGTGAGATTCTCTTGAACAACGATTAAATGTAGTTTATTACATATTGATGTATTTCGATTGAGCAAATGATAAAAATGCCCCCTTATGTTTGAGATGAGTAGAGACTTAAAGTATGCTTTGAATAGTTTTAGTATTTTGAGTTTGTCATAAATTAATGGGATAAGGGTCTGAAAAATATTCCAACTTTGGTCGGATTTGTTGTTGCGATACTAAACTTTTATGATGACCTATTACCTCCCTAGACTATTTAATATCGTATTTTAAACATATATATTTGCCCACGTGGACATAAAAAATAATGCAAATTATAAATAGTAATGTGTCCATGTGGGCACATATATACCTTTAAAATACACTATTAAATAGTTTAGGGGGTAAAAAATACGGTATTAAATAGTCTAGAGAGGTAATAGATCCTTATGAAAGTTTAGTATCGCAACAACAAATCCGACCAAAGTTGAGGTATATTTTAGACCCTTATCCCTAAATTAATTGGTATAGACATATAACAGAATTCAACGAATTTTGTGAAAATAATTCATAAGTGACTAAAACTCTCTATTTCAATTTGTGTGAACGAAACATTTACTCCTTGCGCGATTTTAAGCGCCAAATTACATACTACCACTCTTCTAAAAACATCTACTATTCCAATGAATAGGCACACAAAGAAATATAAAAAGGTAACACCCATAATTATAAATTATTATTTATACACAAATTTAACATGTGTATTTTTACCCCAAACAACTGAGCAAATTATAGAAATTAACACTTTCAATTTTCAATAAAAATGATTATGTTAAAAAACAAAGTATGCACTGAACTATTGATATTTAAATTCAACAAAGTTAACACTTTCGTCAAGTATTAATCAAACTTTATTTATGAAGTTAACAGTAACTCACATTTAAAGGTACAATTGTATAGTTTCTACTATTTTTGAATTATTTCTAGACTTAAGTGTGGTTCTTAAAAGTATAGTTTCTATTATTTTGTATATCTTTTTCATGTTTAGTAATTAGTATAATTTTTTGTGTATTATGAGTTTTTCTTTATATTTATGATTAATTTATATATTTTTTTTTTTTTTGTCAAATCAATAAATACAAATTATTTAATATTTGATGAGGATTAAAATGTACTTAGTACATAGTTACGAGACTATTTTAAACCTGTCCGCAAACATAAGTAACCATTTTTTGTCATTTTGTCGTCCTAACCCTCACTATATATATGCATCTTTTTCTTGAAGGCAGCTTTTACTAAGCAAAAAGTGAAAGGAAAGAACCGCGAAAGTTGAATTCTACGAATTCATAAGAGAAAATTGAAAAAAAGAAGATGACGATCGATTGTTTAGTGTTGGGTAAGCATTTTTTACTTTATTTTATTATACTTTTGATATACTATACTATATACTATATGTATGCCTACCACATGTTTGATGAAATGCTGAAAAGAAACAATTTTTGAGTTTACAGGTGCAGGACAAGATGTAGGAAAAAGCTGTGTAGTGGTAACTATAAATGGCAAGAGGATAATGTTTGACTGTGGAATGCATATGGGACACGACGATCATCGGAGATACCCAGATTTCTCTCTTATATCTGAGTCTGGTGACTTTGACAATGCTCTTTCATGCATCATCATCACACATTTGTATGTTACTCTGCCACACCCCCTTATCATATGTTTCAATAAACCCCTTTACACCTTGTTGGATTGTTGTTACATACTCCCTACATCCCGACACTTTTCGACACTTTTTGACTTGACATGAAATTTAAGAGGAAAAAAAGGACTTTTGAAATTTGTGTGGTAGGTTTGAAGGGGAATTTTAAAATTAAATTGTTTTCAATCGTAAAGCGACATTCTTTATGGGACAGTCTAAAAAGTAGAGTGTGTCACATAAATGGGAATAGAGGGATTATCACTCATTTGGTATCATATTGTCATGTATTATATTGATGAATGTAATGTTTGGATAAATTGTATCGTTTTACATTTTTATGTAATGCCATACATAAGCAGTATGATGAATAAATTTACAATATTAAAAGTAGGTACACGGTAATTATTATAAGAAAAGGTAGAGTTAGGGATAAAATATAATTATTACAAACATGGGCAAATTGAGGAATTAACAGATAACTAAGCGATCACACCTACCCTGTCGTTACAGAAAATAAGACTTTTCATCCTTACTTAAGGATAGATTTAACCATACGAATCAAATTTAAGTAATATCAATACAAACATTGTATTTATATGTTACAATAGAATAGGTAACAAGATATACCCCAGCGTGGTGAGTCACATCCCCTATTTATATGATGGCTTTGTATTCTCTTACTTTTTTATCTTGTTTAGTGATATTCAATGCACTTCTTTAGCGATAGGGGGAAATTTTTCCCCTGCTTGACGAATTGCATCCCCTATTACATGTTTATATCATAGTGAAAGTTGCTCTTTTGTTTAATTTAATGAAACTGATGACCCCCTTTAGAGACGGAGGAAAGATTTGCCCCAACTTATTGAATCACATCCCCTGTTAAATGTATATGCTATTTTAATATTTTTATTTGTATGGATCTAATCTAATGAACTTTGGTTGCAGCCACCTAGACCATATTGGAGCTCTTCCATATTTTACTGAAGTTTGTGGGTACAATGGCCCCATATACATGACGGTATGGAGTTTCGCTGTTATCCAGGAAAAGTATAACTCGTGATCTTAGAAATTGTTCCGACTAAAAAATCTATCTTACATTTACATGTAATAAACCTAATTTACCTAACATTAGGGATACACTTGTTATCAAAATGCAATATAAATCAATAAATATTGAATATCATGGAGATTATAAAAAAAAGTCACGAGTTGCTGTTTACATTAATTAGACAATGTGAAAATAAAACGTGAAGCAAAATCAGCACAAAAAGAGTTCTGTTTTGGACATATATCCAGATACTTCCTTTAAAATATTAAAGCACTAGAGTAGATCAAGAGATTAGGGAGATGCCTTTTACAAATTAACAAATACTCCCTCCGTCCCTAATTACTTGTCCACTTTTGAATTGGTACACATATTAAGAAAACAATAATTGATATAGTGAGTTTACCATTTTACCCCTATTAATTATGAAGTTGATGAATTAAAAACTTAAAATTTTCAAGAAGTTCTACCTTTTTCGAAGTAATTAATTGAGGGTATAATGGGTAATTTTTTTTTGTCACAGAGGGAGTATGTGATTGCCTACAGACAAACCAGATATGTTGGGAGATTTTTAAGAAAATCTCAATTTTGCTTCATGTTTTGCGCAATATTTTGAATTCCTCTTTTATTCACATCTGATATGTAATTATCAGCCCATGTAATATATGCTTTTAGTATCCAAATTCTTTCTTTGCTAGAAATATTATGAATGAGCAAGAATGTGTACTTGGATTTTCAACTTAGTTTCGCCTTAGTTTATCGTCTACTCTGTGATCAACTTTAATAACTCATCCTTCAGTATCCAACAAAAGCTTTAGCTCCATTGATGCTGGAAGATTATCGCAGAGTGTTGGTTGATAGAAGGGGAGAGAAAGAGCAATTTAGTTCTGAGAATATCACAGATTGCATGAAAAAAGGTATTCTTTCTCCTACTAGTCACTTCCGTGACCTATTTATAGTATGATTAGTAATTGGTGGCAAATGGTTAGAATTTTGTACAGTTCGCAGTATATGTTCATATTGCTTCCATTAAAGTTATCAACTAGGCAAGTTAACTTCTCAGTAGTTATACCAACTTTATTTGGGTCAAAGCAAAGGTAAGTTAGACTGAGCATATTTATGATATCTGTTGAGGAAGTTCACTTTAATTTATTTAATTATATCCTCAACACTCCCCGTTATGTGCACTGCTCATTCTTTTTTCATGGCTAAGCACATAGAATTCTTTTTGATAATGAGTGGCATTGAGATTCGATCCCAAGACCTCTTTCTACTCTGATACCATATTGAAGTCAGTGTTGTCAAACCATATTGAAGATTTGAGGTGTGTGGCCATCTCATCTAAAAGCTTAAGCTTAAAACTGTTAGAAAGAACACACTTTTATTTACTTAATTATATTCTCAACAATCTCTCATGTTGAAATAAGATAGTAATATATATTGTGTATCACTGCCATAACCACTTACAACTCTAATATCCTATTAGTTCTCCAAAAAGAGAAAACCATGTGCAAAGAGGGAGCCATTTGTAATTGTTGCATATATATTGGGTGATAAAAGCTAACTGACAATAATTTGGATTTTCCACTCCTCACATGGTTGCATGAGTGCATTGCCTGACTAATGGACAAACCCTTTCTGTTTATTTTGGTTAAATCTGCTGTCTCAGTTGAGCTGCAAGTCTGACATATGCACAAACCTTTTCTGTCCCCCCCCCCCCCCACACACACACACAAAATTAAATTGGCTGCTTCAGGCTCTTGACAGTTGACACCATTAGTGTGGTTTCAATGGTTCTAATAGTTGCCTTCTCTGACTCATAGGTTAACTACACGAGCTTCTTATGTGGTTTCACTAGTTATCAGTCGAGTATGATAACTATGTTAAATGTGTTACTGCTGACATCAATGGATCATATAGCAGTAACAGTGGCTTGTTCTGCTGCCTCCAGAATCCCATTGTTGAAACCATTCAATATTATTGAGCTTATTACATGTCTACCTACAACTCAGAATTCACACATTGAGCCATTTAGGCACTCCCAGATCATAGGGAACTACATTCTTTTGGCTGGAGATAGATTATCCGTTATAGATCTTGCCAATACTTCATGCTAAAGTTATACTGTGGAAACAAAACAAAGGGAGAACAGACGGTTCTCATTGAAGTACAGGTGTTTTATGAAATCGCTAAATTAAAGCTAGACTTCTAAAAGTTGGCAAGAGAAGCTAGATTCCAAGAGATTGTTGATTGAACTCCTAGATTGAGCAACATTAATTTAATGCACATGCAAGATTGGATTGATGAGTGAAGTGAATTCTACCGATCTAACAAAATGCAGCTATTACATAAGTTAGCAGACATGCTGAGCTAATGATATTTTCTGCATCTTTTCTCTTATTCATCTCCAAATTGATGTGTTATTTAACTTTTGCAATCGGTTTGCAGTTACTGCAGTGGATTTGAAGCAGACTGTGCTGGTTGATCGAGACCTTCAAATTCGAGCATACTACGCTGGACATGTATGGTTTAAACTATTCATTCATTTGCACAAACACTCCAATAACTTTTTCACATGCATTCATTGGTATCAAGCAGATTGACCTGTAGGTTTTCTTTTCAATCTCAAGGGAAAAAGGGAACATCAATTAATGATGAAAACAAAAGCCACATCAACTTAATTCACGATAACGAGTCTGTTTAGATTGACTTATTTTAGGCAGTGTTTTAAAAGGCGGGGGCACGAGGTGAGACGTTTTATGTAGCATGGGTGAGGTGTAAGTCCCGAAATATGGGGGTAATTCCCATGGATCTACGGGGTATATCTCATGTATCTTTAATTTTATAATTTTATAACTATGAAAATAAGAAAATGTAAAAATTTCAATAACTCTGCCAATAAATTCAAATAAATCACTAGTCATATAGAAAAAAATATTATTATTATTATTTTAGAAAGGTATCAACACAAAAAATGATAATATTCAAGATCTTTAAAATAAAATCATCATCCGTTTCATCATTGATCTCTACTTCTACTAGTCCTTCCCATTCTCAACTAATATTTGCACTGGTTATGTTTACATATTTCAAAGAAGAAGAAGTTTAAAAAGTGTAAGAGCAATGACAAAAAATGGATAAAGTTGTGTCAAGAACATAGTGTTACGGAATCTCTATCCTATCAATTTCCGGCATGGCTATCTAGAATACTATTTATGGGAGTGTCATTTTCTATGAGAGGTAGAGAGACTATTTCTGGAAATAGCCTCACTGCCTCCACGAGGTAGTGGTAAGGTTTGCCTACATTCTACCCTTCCCATACCCCACTTGTGGGATTTCACTGAGTGTGTTGTTGTTTGAAAAAATCTCTACAACATGAAAATATGATAACATTAAGTATAAAAATCACTACCCCAATAATAAAAATATGTTATATACTTTTAAAATATTTAAAAACAAATTTATCGCCCGGGACTCACACTTTCATGTCCGGGGCTTATGCCCCAATCTAGGTTGTACACCCTATGGATCTACACTTTTAATTTTACTCTGGAACATTTTTGTTATGCCCCGCCCCGTGGCTCGCCCAGAAAACACCTTTGGAAACACTGATTTAGGTGCTTTTAATCAGTTTTGTAGTTTTAAGGTAAAATAAAAAGTGATTTTAAGCACCTGTTTTTATGCTGAAATAACAAAAATAAGCCAAAAGTCCCAGATAAAGATTTCTAACTTATAACTTTGTACTTACAAGTCATAAGTTATAAGCCCATACAAATGGACTCAATGTTAGAAAAGGATTATGAATTGGATTAAAGGGAGTTAGGTATATCATCTTTTCAAATTTTAAAGGAATGGAAAATGAAGATTAAGAGAGTCATATCTTAGGAGTTAACTGGTAAGCCAGTCTATTGCAACTGATTCTTCTCCTTTAGGTTGGTTTGATCTGAAAGTGTTCTCAAGTTTAAACTGGCTATTTTCCTGGTGCGTATTTCATATTTCAACTTTTTAGAACTAATTATTCCCTTTCCAACTGACCTACATTTCTGAAGCATATGCAGATTATTGATTGACTCTTCTAACCTCCTCTTCTCTCACACACATACGCGATCTTGTGTTAGTGCTTCTGGATACTGCTAATTTACTCGATAGCTGTGTGAAGCACACTAGATTTTCTGTGTTCTTTCTTCAATTTGGAAGCTACAAGCAGCTATATATACTCCATGTCAATAAGCAGAACTGTGTATGTTTGTCTTTTTCTTTCCTGGCTCATTTTCTCCAACTTGAGTGAGAACAATTTTTTGTTGCATTTGGAAGTTCCTCAATTAAAGCAGCAACACAGCATTATCACAAAACAAAAAGAAAATAGCAGCCTTGAAAATCCAATGTGATACCTGGGCATGCCCCTGGGTAGCAAACACAAAACAATGGAGATATGGAATGGTATTCTGGTGAAAACGGAGAAGAAACTTGCTAGATGGAAGGCACAATACCTATCCCTAGGGGGTAGATTGATCCTCATAAACTCTGTTCTGGACTCTTTACCAACCTATGTGATGTCCTTGTTTCCAATCCCAGCAAAGGTGGTGAAAAAACTAGACAAGCTTAGAAGGAACTTCCTATGGAAAATCAATAAGGAGGGAAAGGGTTATAACTTAGTCAACTGGAAGAATGTTCTTCTTAGCAAAGAAAGAGGGGGTTTAGGGATCAGAAATTTGAGGCTGCAAAATGAATGCCTTTTGATGAAATGGCTATGGAGATACATTGAGGAAGATGCAGCTCTCTGGAAGGAGGTTATAGTAGCAAAATATGGAGAACTAAATCCCTGGTGTACGAAAATCACCTCTGAACCATATGGGGTGGGGGTATGGAGGACAATCAGGAACCTATGGCCACAAATGGAAGGAAATGTGTATATTAAGGTGGGTAATGGAAACAAAACTAAATTTTGGAAAGATGGTTGGATAGACCAAACCTCTCTTAGAGAACTTTTTCCAGATTTGTTTCTAATCTGTGAGAACCCTGATGCTAGAGTGAGTGATTGTTGGACAGAACAGGGATGGGACATATCTTTAAGAAGACTACTTAATGATTGGGAGGTGGAGAGGGTGGCAGCGCTACTGGAAAAACTAGCTGGAATGATTATAACTACAACAACAGACAAGATCCTGTGGAAACATAGCAAGGATGGAGTCTTCTCAGTCAACAATGCCTACAAAAGAGGACTAATGGGGATGACAGGGGTCCCAAAATATAATTGGAACTACTTTTGGAAGAGTGACATTCCTACAAAAGTAAAGTGTTTCACCTGGTTAGTGATAAAGAGAGCATGTTTAATAGAAGAAGTTCTACAAAAAGAAAGACAAACAACTGGTTCCTAGGTGTTTTTTGTGCAACTTGACAGGGGAAACAAATAACCATCTCTTCCTGCATTGTAAGTTTACTGCTCAAATTTGGAACTTGTTTCTCAACATCACAAGCATGAACTGGACAATGCCAGAACATACATCAGATCTGTTGAGCTGCTGGATTAGGAGGGGAGGCAGTAAGAGTCAAAAGAGATGGTGGAAGCTAATACCATCATGTGTATGGTGGTCAGTCTGGAAAGAAAGAAATGGAAGATGTTTTGAAGATAGATCCAATTCCATCCACAAAGTTAGATGAAATTGTATAGTATCTCTACTTTTTTGGTGTAAACAACTTTGTATAGATGATATAGACCAGATTATAGATTTGATAGAAAATCTGTAATTATCCCTTTTTGGAGGTAGCCAACATACCCTTAATGTTGAAGAATTCAACCTTACCAGTTTCAAAAAAAAAAGAAAATCCAATGTCTTAAGTTACCCTTATCTCAAAAAAAAGAAAATCCAATGTCTTAAACAATGAAAAGAGGAGAAAGAAAAAAAAACACCTAATTCATAATATGTCTAGCACCAATAATAAAAAAATGCTACTTAGGAAAGTGATATTGCGAAATATACTACCAACAGAACCCACCCTTCGGGGGCCCCCAGTTGTTTGGACTTGGGACTTCCATGTTGGAGGTCTCAAGTTTGAAACCCCTTGCCAGCGAAAGCAAGAGGTTTGCCTTCTGGGTTGAGCTCGTCCTGGTGCGGGTTACCTCTCCTATGTGGTTAGCGAGCTATTGCATAGGAGCGGGGGTTTTACCCTGTGCGCACCCAAAGGATAGTGGCTACGGGTTTCCCTTGTCATAAAAAAAAAATATACTACCAGCAGAAACCAATTGATCAATCAGGAAGTTGACACCACACTACTTGTGTATATACTCATACATATATAGGATTCCCTCACTACATTGGCGTACTGACTTGCGGAAAAATAAAAGCACTAAAGATAACCTGATTGCTATTGCTAGCTGCAAGTTCATTCTTGGAGACAAAGTCATGCAATGCAAATTATAAATCTGAGCTTAACATAGATGCACATACTGTCCTTCTCTATATTGCTGCTGTCTGCCTTCCTTTGTTTCCCTGTAAATATGGCACATGTCATGGGTGATCTCATGTGGAAGACATTTGAACCACCAGCAAATGTGGAAGAAAAACATGGAGTAAAATTAAAATTCTGGATTGATGAAATGGAAAAGAAATTTGTGTTTATCCCTATTAGTTCATGATGTTCTAAACTAGCTGTCTTGTCAAATATTTTAGATATCTTTGATTGAAATCTTTTTATATATCAGACAAACATTCCTTCTTGTGAATTTCAACTCAACTCCCTTCTATTATTATACACAAAAAGAATAGAGCCAGAATTTTTTCATCCAGCTGTAAATCATGCATGAAAGGTCAATCAATATGGTGTTGTGAATATCAAACTCTATGTCTAGGTTCTTGGTGCTGCAATGTTTTATGCTAAAGTGGGCGATGCTGCTATGGTATATACTGGAGATTATAATATGACGGCTGATAGACATCTTGGAGCTGCTCAAATTGACCGGCTGCAGCTGGACCTTGTCATAACAGAGTAAGTAGTGGATACTGGATACCATCTAGAAAATCACCTGCATATGCATCATGGTTGTACCTGTCAAAAGAATACCATGGTAAACAATCTTGGTCAAATATTTAGTCTAAATCAATATTGATGATCATTTTTCTAGTTCCTTTTTTATTTCGCGATTTTCTGCATTTCAAGTGGATTGATGACTTTTGAGTCCCACATCAGTTGTGGGAATGGAAATTCGACTCCTTACATAGTCGGCGACAATCCTCACTCCTTGATCTAGCTTTTGGGGTTAAGTTAGCCTGAAGGTCCATTTCTTTATCATGCTATAGAGCCATACCCTTCCCAATTCATTCTTTACCCGACGTTGGGCCCCATCTTATATTGTCCACTCTGTGTGTGCAAGGGGTGTTGAGTCCACATTGGTTGTGAGAACGGAGATTGGACTCCTGATATGGTCTTGACAATCCTCACCTTTTGAGCTAGCTTTTGAAATTGAGTTAGGCCTAAGATCCATTTCTTTATCAATGACCATTATCGGTTTCCTGATTTCGATGCTCTTTTGGCTAGGCTTGGCTCAAAAAATAGTTTGCACTTAAGAAAAAGTATGATTCAAGATTTGATGAAATATAGTTACCAAGTTTCAAAAAAAAAAAAAGATTTGATGAAATATTGACTAGCACCAAAATCATATGTTAGTACTTGCCAAGATTTATGTCTCCTGCTAATTGGTTTGACTGGAACATCGCAGTGTGAAATGGCATGAACTTGATGTAATATCCTCCTTTTCCCTGTCTTATTCCATGTTGGTGGTATCATATTAGTGTTCTTTCCTTCTCATAGCCTCTTCAAGACAAGTTAAAATCATCACTTTTGATTCAAAATTTGTAGATATCCTGATAAATAAATTTAATGGCATTATCCTTGCTTGAAAAATGATTTTTTTTGCTGCGAAGATCTCTACTCATAATTTTGTTCTTACAGGTCAACTTATGCAACCACCATCCGCGATTCCAAATATGTTCGGGAGAGGGAGTTTCTCGAAGCAGTATGATACTTTTGGCTACTAAAAAGAGTTCTTTTTTCCAATATTGTGCATATGTTTTTCTTATGATTTCTGCTTATAACACATTGCTCTGACAGAATATGCTTGTGAGTGTTAGCAAGGGTCTTGTCTGAATATCCTTGTCCGGGGTGCTATGCTTTATATCCCGATGTCAATGACTAATGTTGATTGGTATAAGGACCCTAGTCTAGTTCTGAAGCATTGACTCTTCTAACAAAGTCAAAAGCGAGTGATGTGATTTGCAGAAGTATATAAATAGTTTGCATGGTGTGCTCACAGTGATTTTAAAGTTGCGATTACAATCTGAGTGCTGTACTCCATACCTAAAACGATATTTGCTTGTGAATTGACAAATCATTGATATTGTCTAAGTATCTCTTAAAAAGTGGTAGGGAAAGAGGCTGCATTGCATTTTCTTTTAGCTGTCACCCCTTGATTGATGATTGATTTCTAACACTGAACAAATCTGTACCAAAGGGAATTTGTGTTTTGTTTAAGACTTGCAAATTAAAAGATGTATGCACGTGCACGTTGTTTTCTTGTTTACGGCACTTCATCAATTACTGCAATTAGGCATAATCTCTTTCAGTTGTATATTTTTTCTGCTCACTTTGCTCTATTTCGGAATTGGAGGGTTTTTGTCTAAAACATTGTATTTATTGCCATTCTCTATTATTAAGAGTCCTTTATTTCTAAAATATTTGTGATTCTTTTCTTGGCATTATCCATTCAATTTGCTTTATTGTATTGTTGAATTCGTTTTTATGTACTCTTGCTTTAATACCAAAATTTGATATTTTTTAGATTCACAAATGTGTTGATAGCGGAGGAAAGGTGCTCATCCCTGCATTTGCTCTTGGAAGAGCTCAGGTTTTTATTCTTTATTTTGGCTAGATCATAAATCAACTCTATTTTTTTCCTTTTTTCTTTTTGATAAGGTGTCTGGGCTATCTTGCGCGTATCTCGACTAATTCTACTGGATACTTGTCACTAGGGGTGGGTGTTCGGTTCTTCAGTTCGGTTGTTCGGTTATGGAAAAATGTGCAACGAACACCGAACCAATTTAGTTCAGTTTTTTCAAAGTTCGTTCTATTCGGTTTTCTAAAACGTTTTTTCGACGCAAGTGAGTAAAATAAAATAAGGACCAAACCAAATTAAGTATAACGTTAATAGTAGAATTATACCAATATATGGTACTAAATTACTAATTATACCAAAATTATATTGGAATTATACCATATAGAATACTAATTATACCACTATTATACTGGAATTATACTATATATAATACTAGATTATCCACTATTATATTAGAATTATACCACATATAGTACTAATTGTACCACTATTATGTTGAAATTATAACATTACTGAAGAGTTAAATGATAATCAATGGTCCTAAACTTCTAATCAGTATTTTGTTTCCAGACATTCCATGAAGAATGTGGTCAACTAGTCCAAACTCTAGTAAGTTATGCATGTAGCTCTCTGAGCTGGCTGTCAATTTGGTTTCAAATATTTGATTATGAGAAACTAAGACATCAATGCTACAAGAGCTTCTGTTAGGCTTGTATTTATTTGGAAGTCCAACTCACTCCAACAAGAGCACCCACATCTGATAGTGCCCATGTATAAGTAATGGTTTACATATTTCAATCAATCAACTTGTACATCAATTCCAAACTTGTGGGAAGTGAGTATGAATCCTCTATATCTATTCCACTCTATCTGCGCTCATTTCACTCTAATATTAAATAAATAAGGAAAATTAGGAGTTTTCTAAGTCTAGAGGTTCTCTATATCTCACACTTATCACTGCTATTGATTTATACATGTGTGGTATAAGTTGCCAAATTATATAACTGATAAACATGGGCTTTCCTCAATCTTACTCTTGATGTTTTTCTTTATGTTCTTGCTGCTTCTTACAATTTTCTTTTCTTCTGCACTGTAATATATTATAACACAAGTATTTATTTTATTGGTGAACTATACTTCTCCAAACAGGAACTCTGTATGTTATTGGATGACTATTGGGAGCGGATGAATCTTAAAGTTCCTATTTATTTTTCCGCAGGTTCTTCTCCCTTGATTTCCTTGCATAATTCCTTTTGTCATTGCAGTTATGTGATATTTCTTTGTTGAAATCTTGGTCCTTCCTTGATCAGATTAGAAGAATTAGAGTCAGAACTAGAATTCTGCAAGTGCACATATATCTCTGTAACTTTATGTGTGATTTATTAAGTGTTGTTGGAGCTATCAAGCTGTCTGCACTATAACATGCCAAGCAATTTTATGTCATATTTAAGAGCTAAAAAAATAAGCCTCCCTGTGTACGTGAAAAATAGTTATTACTTGGTAGAATGTATGCCTTTTAGGATATCCTACTTAGATTTACTGGAGATACCTATGATAGTGTTGCATACGTTTGTTACAGTCTTTAATTACCAGATATTTCCCTGCCAAAAAGTTATTGTGCATGTCAGTAATAATAATACAGCTTCTAGCCACCAGGTTTCGAACTTGAAATGAGATTTTTTCCATTCCCAGTTCCACAAGTCAACAAAATGGGGTTATGATCAGATATCAACTTTGGTAGAATGGTTTGTTTGATTTGAGAGAAGCTCTCCCCTCATTCTGCAGTGTAAGAACCTAGCAATTCTGGAGGCACAATCAAAATCCTCACCTCTTCTCCAAGTGAAGGATCCTCCAAATAAAGGAGGATCCACCTATTCTAATTCCTCTATGCAATTGGAAAATTCTGCCATTCCCCCACTTAACCTGCGGCAGCTTGTTATCTCTGAGGGATATCTAGTGACATTAAAGTCACCACATACTATCCATGGCCCAAGACAGGTGCTTCTCACATTGATCAACTCTTGCCAGAGTGTCCTCCTAAGTCACTCTATTGCAGTCAGCATACACACCAGTTAAATGCCAGCTCCAGTTATCATTTAAACTGGTGAACTTGCCTGTTATGCATTGGTTGCCATCCATCACCATCTCCCCATTCCAAATTCTTTTATCCCAAAGAATTAGGATTCCCCCACTGCTCCCCGGAGCCTCCTTTTGGATTTTTCCCTTCATCTATTGTGCCATATATTCTGAATAACATTGTCTATGTGACCATCAAGTTTTGTTTCTACCAACACAAAGACATTAGCCCCTCACTGTTGAAGAAGCTTTCTCACTAACTCCCTCTTACTTCCCCCATATAACCCCCTAACATTCCAGGAGATTACAACTGCAATAGTTTAGCCTTGAATAAATATTTTACGTATTTCTTTCACTAGGTTGTCATATTAGTTCTCTTAATTAATCTTTTTGGTGGTACAATAATTCTGCAAACATTTTGGATTTACGTAATGTTTTTTTGGTAGTTTGACGCCTTATTCTTAATCCTGAGCTACTAATCTTTCAGGTTTGACTATACAAGCTAATATGTACTATAAAGTTCTCATAAACTGGGCCAGCCAAAAGGTGAAAAATCTTTCCGCAACACGCAATGCATTTGACTTCAAAAATGGTGCTTCCTCTATCACTCATTGCAAGCTTTAGGAAATTGTAGAAATACTAAAACAGTAACAGGGATCACCAAGCTTTCTTGTTCCACGATATTCCTCTTTCTGTATTCCTTAGTAGTTCAAGTGAAAGATTAAGATTTATCTAAAAAAGTGAATGATTAAGATCATACGTAATGCTATGCTCATTACATTATCTGTTGCTTGTACTTTGTAGTCCACAATTTTGAACGTTCCATGATAAATGCTCCTGGACCTTGTGTTTTATTTGCTACTCCCGGCATGCTAAGTGGTGGATTTTCACTTGAAGTTTTCAAGCAATGGGCTCCGTACGAACAAAACCTGATAGCTCTACCAGGGTACCACCTTTAATTCACTTTTATTTAATATCTTGTCATGAGACAAAAAGAAATGCATTTACAAATGTTAATGATACATCCTTGCCTTTGTCTTTTAATAAAAGATGTCTGGGTAATCAGGGACGGATTTATAGCCCAATTTGTGGTGCACGTGAACCCATGGTCTCTCGTGAAAACTAGTATTTTATATACATATTCTTTTAGATTAGATCTAATATTATGTGCTGGCTGCCATGCTCCAAAAAAGTCAAATGGTGCACTTCGTTGAACACTGGGTTATTTGCCCAGAGGAACAAGGATCAATTCCCCCCTAATACTTCCTTTTTTCCTACTTTCTTTCGTGGTTTGCCCACGTGGTGCACCCATGTTATACAAATTCTGGATCCGCCTTTGCCTGGGTTGAGTAAGCTGCTTCAAAATATTTGTCAAGTATTTGCATGCTCTTTTGCTTCTTGAATCTGAAACTCTTGAAGAAAAACTTAATAGTTTATCTTTACACGTTGTCAGCATTACCAAAATGCTATTGAGAGAGTAAAATCATGAGAACTGACTTCCATCAACTTTGCGAGGTGCAACAAAATTTTCGTTGGATCTTATGTCTCAATATACATTCTTTCTTGGTCGAGATGATTGATACTGCTCCTAGCATCAACTGATGATTGTCAAGAGTTGTTTCATTTCAAAAGTGAATATATTCAGTCATTCTTTCCTGCATGGCTGGACCTAAGCACTTGGTGATATCTTTAGTACCAGGAGAAAGTGGGAAGTCAAATTAGAAAACGAAGCTCAGGGTTTGACTTTTTGCAATTCCTTTGGGAATGAGAAAATTGAAACTCATAAATAGGGATGTAAACATTTTATTCGTAATGCTCATTTCTTGTTTATGTATTTTAATCTTTCTATGTTCCCCATCTCATGTTTCTTTCTTCTTCCCTATCAACTTTTCCATATAGGAGCTTTAAGGTCAGCTAGATTCCATTTTAAATACTCCCTACTCTGATTGTGTTCTTTACCCTTTACTGTAAAACTCAGTTGAGCACATCAAAAAGAACAGTGGTATGCTAACTTCATCAATTAATTTTTCGGCTATTGCCTCAGTGAAAGAACTTAAAGCTCTCTCATTTCTCTTTTTACACGTTTAGACTTTAGTCATAAGGATTATTGTTCTTTATCACCATTAGGACTATGTGGCTTCCTATTCCACTTTCTTTGTCACCATTTTACCTACACTTATGTTCCTACTATCCTTTGAATCCTATTTTTCAGATATTGTTTGGCTGAGACAGTAGGACACAAGTTGATGAGAGCTAAACCTCCTGCCAGAATCGATGTTGATAAAAGCACCCAGATTGATGTGCGCTGCCAGGTACTTCTATTCTTGTATCCTCTTAAATTTGCTCAATTCCATGACATACTAGCTCTTTTGTATATGTCTTATCATATGCTCCACTACAATGTTGATATTTTTACTCAAATGACTCTTCAAACAACTGTTAAACTGTCTGGTAATGATTGCGTTAAGAGTTAAATGTGAGGGTTCCTGTCATTTTTCCTTCTGTACAAAATTGTCTTTGTTTCTCTGTTTTAGATTTCTACTTTGGATATCAAAACTTGAAATTATGGATGATATATAGAAACATTTTCAGTTTCTATTTTTTTTTTGTTATTTAGCTTTGATCTTTCTAACTATATAAGTTTATCTGTTTCTTGGATTTTTGCCAGATTCATCAGCTGTCTTTTAGTCCACATACTGATTCCAAGGGAATCATGGATCTGATCAGATTTCTGTCACCCAAAAATGTAATACTTGTACATGGGGAAAAGCCCAAGATGGCATCGCTCAAAGAGAGAATTGAATCAGATCTTAGGATCCCGTGCTATTATCCTGCAAATAATGAGTCTCAGCGCATTGAATCAACTCAATATATTAAAGCTGAGGCATCCAAATCATTTCTCCAAAGTTCTTTGAGCCCAAATTTCAAGTTTCTAAAAACAATTTCAAGAGCAGACACTGGTTTCATTCTTAATGAGAGAGCTGAGTCTTGTGTACAAGTATGTGATGACAGAGTAGCTGAAGGGGCAGTCATCATGCAGAAAGACCAGCACCCAAAAATTGTACACCAGAATGAGTTAATGGATATCTTAGAAGCAGAAAATCATAAAGTTCAGGTTGCTTACTGTTGTCCAGTGTGCGTCCCTAATGAACCTAAAAATGTACCTTTGTCACCAGGAGAAGATATGCATCCTGTGCTTGATAAACGCTCCTTGCTGCATTTATTATACACAAAACTCTCAAATGATTTTCAAGATGTAACAATTCAGAATGATGGGGACTGTCTCCAGATAGGGTCGTTGACTGTCTCTCCCTGTCCGAAGGAGAAGTGTCCTCATAGAAGACATGTTAATCCAGTTAGTACATCTGAAGCAGTAAACTTTTGCTGCACGTGGTCAACGGAAGATGAGAAACTTGCTTGGAGGGTCATCTCAATCATGAAGAATTTGGAGTTGAAGACAAGTGCTCATTTAGAATTGAAAAAATGTTCTGATGAGGGTTCTTAGTGGAGACATGATTCAGTTTACTCTGTTATGAAATGTCAAGAACCATCGTGTAGTCAATGCTCGATAATTACAGCATCTGGAGTAGTTGACTGTATCAAGTGCTATAACATACAGTCATATCGTGTAGTATTCTTTTGGGGTTTACGAGAAGAGGAAAGAAGTATCCTCAGAAAAATCAATTGTAGTTTGACTGTATCAAGTGCTAATGTGATGCTTACATTTTTTGCAAGGAAGAAATATTGAGCTCTTTGGGACTATAGCCTGTTTTATGCTCATGGCAACACTTAGCTTTGCTTAGTGCTTTTTATGGAATACAATTTTTCTTTCCTTCTTTGGTAAAAGGCTGAGATTTTTGTTGGTAGTTGTTGATGCTGCTCGTATACTTGTTACTAGCAGCAAATCTGCACTTTGGTATTTTTTTTATTTTCCAATAGTCGTTGCATATTCATCTATACAGTGTGTTGAGAATCCTGTGGTTTCAGTCTTTCACATTTTGATTTTAGCGGAGGCAAAAATATTAGGCAAAAATATTGGGTGCTTGTGTTTATGGTGGCATAACTGAGGGGTTCTTGTGTTCGCGTGAATTATGATCCGTTCCTAGATCATGTAGTAATGTTATATTTTTTTAAAAAAATACTTAAATATATGTGTGCATTCAAGTTTAAAGTGTCATATAATAAGATGGTTACTGGTACACCTATCTAAATGATTTACAACAATAATAAAAAAACCAGTGCACCTCTCTATGTGAGGTTAGGAGTTCAAATTTTACATTTATTTTATTTTTTTCCGTAAAATTGATTGCACCTCTTTAAGTGATTATCGTCAAACATGGATGCATAACTAATATATGAGAAAAATAATACTAGTATATATTATACCACATTGTTGTCTCAATCTGTCAACATCCTAATAATTAAATGGATTTCTATAAGCTCACATCTTCGTAACAATGAAAAGGGCCAAGGGGTCATTTGTTCTGTAGATAAAATTATGTAAGGATTATAATGTAGAAATTGTAATATTGAATTCATAATCCCTGGATTATAAAGTGATATGATATACTTTTTTTTATTTATGAATATTTAGTTTAATAGATTGAAAATAAAATTTACGATTTGAGGCTTTATGATGCATCCTTATTTGTTAACTATATATTTATCGAGAGAAATAAGAAATTGTTTTGAAAAAGCACCAAATACAATTCCTTGTCTAATCAAATCTTGAACAGTTAGAACTTAAAAACATTTTATCTCTATTATATTTTTTTTTTAATGATAAATACATATTGATAGTCAAGATTTGATAACAGAATTTCATTAAGTTGATATTGACTTGAATTTCACATTTAGGTTTGTCAATTTCTATTCAACATTGTTGTATTAATTGTCAACATCCTAATTATATTATCAAATGACTTTTTTGTCTTCTTAAACAAGAAGATGACATGATAATAATGAAAGTAATTAACGGGTTGTATGATTTAAAGATAAAGTAATATAGAAATTATAATTAAAAAATCAGTATTGTGATTTATAATCTCTAAATTATAAAATCCATATAATTCTTTTGACAAATATTTCGTTTCATTAAATTAAAAATAAAATATACATGACATAATAAAATAACATGTATTTGTTATAGATGGTATAAAGTATTTCTTTTAAAATAATTTAGAATTATCCTTATTTTTAAAGTAAGAAGTAAAAACAAAGAAAAGAAATAAGTAATCACTAATCATGAGTATTTTGGTCTTTTAAGTATTCACTTAATCAAATCATTTCAAAAAATTATTTTTAGAAAGTAATTATTTATGTTTGACTATTTAATTTTAAAAAATATATATATTTTTCAATACATATTTTATGATCATAAATTAAAGACATACTAAATATTCAATATACTCTTTATTTTTATTATCTTAAAAATATCATATAAAAAGTTAAAATAAAAAAATATTTTTTTTTTGGAAAAAATAAAAAGAAAACAAAATCTCCCTTATCCTATTTGTGTCTGTTTTTTATATCAAGTACAAAGATGCTACAAAATTGTCAGTAGCCAGACACAGCTCCCCCACCCCCACCCCCAACCCCCAGTGACACCAAATTCATCAAAAGTTTCAGCAAAAACTCAAATACGTCAGCTAAATCAACACTTATCGATGAGGTGATTATAGTGATAATCAAGATTCAGTTTTTGTTGAGCAAAAAGGAGAAGAAAGATTGAATTTTTATCCATATTGAACATTCAAGAAAAATGGCAACTGAGCCACCAAATATGATTTCTTCCGACCCCACAACTCCACTTCTTCACCGGCGACTCGAAAACGGCGGCAGAGGGGGTCGTCAGTCATCACTTGCTGTGCTTCTTGGTCGGGTCACCGGAAGGCGCGGCGGCGGCGGTGGCGGGGGCGCGTCGTTGTTGGTGAGGGAGACGGCGGCGCGTGAGCTGGATGAGCGAAGAGCTGATTGGGGTTATTCGAAGCCGGTGGTGGCGTTGGATATGATGTGGAATTTGGGGTTTGTGATTGTGTCTGTTGTGATTTTGTCATGTGCGGTGGATGAGTCGCCGAATGTTCCCATTAGGGTTTGGATTTGTGGGTATGCTTTGCAGTGTGTGGTGCATGTGGTGCTTGTGTGGTTGGAATATAGGAGGAGGAGTTTGCAAGGAGGAACTGATGTAGAGGGAAATGATGGTGAGGGTGGTGAAGAGAGGAATGGGGTTTTGGGTATTGGTGATCAGTCAAGGTAAGGTCCATTTCTTGTTCAATAAATTTCAGATTTTTTCATTTGTGTAGCATGATGTTGGTGGTATTACTAATAGTTACAAATAAAACAACAACAAACTCAGTGTAATTTCACAAGTGGGGTCGGGAGAGTCTAGGGAGGGTATGATGTATGGAGCCTTACCCCCTACCAGCAATGTGAACTAGCTCACACGTGAGGAGTTAGTTTCACTTCTAATACAATAAACCAAGTGTTGTCTCACAAGTAGGCTCTAGGGAGTCTAGGGAGTAGGGAGGATAAGATGTATGCAGCCTTACCCCTACCTTTATGAGGTAGAGTGATTGTTTTTGATTGACCCTTGGTAACTCCCCTCCTTTATCCGAGCTTGGGACTAGCAATGTGAACGAGCTCACATGGGTGGAGTTAGCTTCACTTCTAATATAGGTCAGTTAAATTACGTTTAAGCTCGTTGCTCGTGAGACGGTACTATGTTTGGAAGGCGTTAAAAGGGACTATATAGACCTAAAATCAGATGAGGGGAGTTTGTGAAAAGAACTAAAATCTCTTGAAATTCATGTGAACTTATGAACATAATGGAAACAAATGGATTGGTAGAAGTGATTTGAAATAGTTGGTATAAAGGAGATATTGGTATAATGTATAAAACATGAAATGCTGAAGGAAGTGATGGATTCTCTATTCTTCTCAAGTGATATTGTTGGGATCAAATGAATATTGTACTTTCATGGAATGCATGTGCTTGAGGCCTTTTCCGTCAATCTTCTAAGTATCTTTAGCCTCTAAATGGCTAATGGTGACAACCACACTAGCATATGATAAAGTTAGCAAAATGCTCAGCAACTCCTTAAAGTACTTTACAAAATTTTGTAATTGCAAAACTAGACGACGGCATGCATTTAAATATGCAACACAACTCCATCTCTTGCTTGGGCTCCAATAACATTAAAATCTTCATCTTCTCTTTTGATCACTGATTTGTTCTTCTCCTTCTCTTAAACGAACTATTTGAACTTTAGTTGACGAGTTTACAGAAGAAACCTAATGCCAGTGCTCTCTGTAAGAGGCTACTATCTTGGCATTTTCTTCCTCTTTTCCCCCCTACGAATATTTTGTAATCCATTTGAAGACTTGCATGTTTTACTCTCTCTAATTTTTCTATTATAGTACGATAAGTTTGCTTTGTATGTAGTATTTATGTACATAAAAACAAGTACTAAATTTGAACCAAAGGAAAAGTTTTGATTGATCAAATGAAGTATGGTAATTGATTGTGTTTTAGAAGCTGAAATCTTGATAATTGCTATATACTTCAAAGACAGGAACAAGTTTGCTTAACAGAATGGCCAGACGGAATATTTTAAAGCTAAATGTTTCACATTGATTCAAAGGCAATTAACTTCCTTAAGACTTTGTATAAGAGGGACTTATGGTTAGATTGTGAGAGGGCATTGAATAGTGATTTCCTAGCTGCCTGCCGTAGTGTACTCGTAGGCCTCACCAACTGCTATCTATTGGAACACATGCACACTTTTTATAGTCAACCTAGTAAATGGAACTTAATGAGATAATATCTACTAGATTTCATGGATTTTGTTTGATTCAT
Source organism: Solanum verrucosum (assembly GCF_900185275.1). Classification (NCBI taxonomy): domain Eukaryota; kingdom Viridiplantae; phylum Streptophyta; class Magnoliopsida; order Solanales; family Solanaceae; genus Solanum; species Solanum verrucosum. The sequence continues at coordinate 164,144 of NW_026020644.1, forward strand.
ATAGTCATTGAAAGATCCATATATCAGAGAAGGATAATATCTTCCAAGAAAAGGAGCAACAGAGAGCTCAAACTTATGGGAAAATTTTATAGATTTCTTTTATAGGTTAAGGAGATGAAAAATTTACTGAGAATAATGTATCTTTGCTCTGTTATTGGTGAGAGTTCACGGTAGTAGCATATCAGTGATTCTTACCTTTTGGATTAAGTTAATCTAAGTAAAAGTAGTTTCTGCAGGTCTTCATTTCATTCCATGCTGCAAAGCAATTGTTCGTATCTTCTGCATATGACCTTTTGATATTCAATGAATAAGATACACACACATACATATAAACTGTAGAGCATATACGAATACGATATGTATGTATGCATAAGAAGCATTTATGTATTTCATATGACAGACAATTTATATAACCCGCCATCAGTCTCCCATCTTAGAGATGTGTTTGTTGGTTTGGGGGTTGGGGGAGGGGGGACTGCCAAAGAAGCAAATGAAACTTTAAGTGACCTTTTTGTGCTAAGTAAATTTTAAATTTTCTCTCTCATTAAAAAGACATGTGACAGTTGAGTAACAAATCAGGGCTTGACACTTTAAAGATATACTATTTTCTGGAATTCAATCAATATAACATTGTTTCAGACGCTTCACGCTTATTCTAAGAAGAAACTGTTACTCAATTTGATTAGTTGTAATTTTTTGTACTGGTAGAGGTATATGAAATTGATTCTTAAAATATGCTTACAAAGTTAATCTGATTGCTCAAATTGTCACATCTTTATTGACTACAAAGCCCTTTTTTTTGGATAACCTTGGTGTCCGGGCCAGCTTGTCCACACATCGACTAATTCCACGGGATACATGCCACCTCTCAGGTAACTCTATCCACCAAGGCTAGGACAGATGTGAAGAAATCACCTAGTGTTTTTGTCTCTATTGGGATTTGACCACTAGGCCACACTTCTTGGACTAGAAAGTACAATACGAATTATTGCTGTTTCAGAAGTATAATGTTATCTTCATTCTAGAATGTTCCGAATACAAAACGAATGAGGTTTAATAGGGGAAGTTCTATGACATCTTATTGTGAAATCTTTCCATGAATTTTACTTTTAAAGGAATGCAAACTATTCTTTTGCAGATATTCCTACTTATACTCATTGGTGTATCCAAATTCAATTTTATTGATCTGTGTGCATGAGATATGATATACACCTGATCCACCTATTCATAACTTGTGCTTTACAGCTAACATAACCTTGTAGGTTTCTGACCCATCTTTTACAGTATGATTGATGATGATCTGCTATACGCCTATACCTAGTAGTATATTATTACTGAGTTACAATTGATATTTATTACTCTGCAAGATGAAACTACTGCTTAAAGAAGCATGGAAATTATATGTCATTCAACTTGGCTACGTTATTAGCACCTTTTAATCCTCTGGTAGACAAATAGATACATGTATTCTCATTATTTGACCACAGTTTTAAATGTCTTTAGAGCATTGAAAAAGATATGTATTCTTTTTTCTTGATTAATGCTTGCTGCTATAGAGGTGGCAAATTTAATTTATTGACTCCTTTCCATTTTTGACATTGCAGTTTTGCTAAACGATGTGAATATATGAATACAATGGGGTCACTTCTTTGGTGGATAGTTGGCTTTTACTGGATAGTCTCTGGTGGTGAAATTCTTTTACAGAATGCTCCACATTTATACTGGTATGTCAAGATCTACTATCACTTCAAGCCTTTATTTCTAGGGAGGAATCGTAAATGTGGAAAAACTTTTTAAAATCGAATTAGTCTTGCATTATAAAACTTTTATGTTTTGTTGATGGTCCTCTATGAGACTTGTATTTTGTTGTCTCTACTATTTTCAAGTTGTGATCACAAAAATGGCAATCCCCTTTAGGAATTCTCCCTATATTTGTAGGCGTAGTCATTTTGGGACAGCTCAAAAATGTAAAATAGGTCATAGCAATGATGGCATAACCTGTTACTTATAGGCTCTAATTGAGTTTTTCTTAATTTCAATTCCTTTACGCATTCTAGTAGTACTTGTACAGCTCAAATTAATTCCTTTAAACATACTAGTAATACTTGTACAGCTCAAATCAATTCCATTAAACATACTAGTAGTACTTGCATACCTCAAATAGACAGCGGTTTCAAATCTTTGTGATATATTTGTCTAAATGCAACTCTGATCTTTTCACGTTTAAGGAATTGGTAGTTGTGGAAAAGATGTTACTGTATCAGTTCATGAATTGGCCTTTTTCATAATTGTTGTTAATAATAATATAAAAGGACCAGAGACTGAAAAGTCGATTTCTTTTTTTTATCTAGTTATCTAGAGTTTTTAGATGTGCCCTAAAAGATTTAATTACTACATATGTTTGGTTCAGCTGCCTGATTCATGTTTAGGTCGCGGTCTACCTGAATTCTGCTTAGATCTACCATCTCACTACAGCATATAAGTTGTCATCTCAAGAGAAGTCGTGGATGATTATTATCTTATCTCTCTCTCTCTCTCTAAAAAATGTATCTGCTTGATGAATTGTTTATGTGTTTCCTTTTTCTTTTTAAAATGTTCATCAGACAGTCATGTTGGATCACTGATGTAAAGTGATGCAGGTTGGCAGTTGTATTTCTGGCATTCGATGTATTCTTTGCCATCTTTTGTGTTGCTTTGGCATGTCTGATAGGAGTTGCTCTCTGTTGCTGCTTGCCTTGCATAATTGCAGTACTCTATGCAGTGGGTCAGGTAAGAGACAGAAACTATAAATAATTACAGGCCAGCTACTTGATATGTTTCTGGTATGATCTTTTACCTGTAATGTATAGGAAGGTGCGTCCGAGGAAGATCTCAGAGTTCTCCCCAAGTATAGATTCCATATTTGCAAGAATGAGGAGAAACCGAGGGTAGGAGCTGGTAGGATGGTACCAATTGAGACAAGCAGCGGATACCTGGCCACTGAGCGTATTCTTTTACCTGAAGATGCAGTAAGTTAATTTTTGCGCGTCTAAGAAATGCTTAAAGCCAATTATCATTTTCTTTCTCCTTTATTTTGATCCCACTAGTCTGTCTATATTGGAATAGAGCTGTTTCATCGTATGCATATTCCACAACCTTACTTTGGTGTTAACATTTAGCTCTACGGGGTACTGCAATGGTGCTAAGTGAACTTCAGTTATTTACTATTTCAGTTAGAATCCACATTATGTGACACATGCCGAATAGTGATAGACTTAGTAGTATTTCTGAATTATTATTTGTGATAAAATAGTTACCAATATCTCAACTTTTGTTTGCTAGGAATGTTGTATATGTCTTACCTCGTACGAGGATGGAGCAGAACTCCATGCTCTCCCCTGTAATCATCATTTCCACTCCACCTGCATCGTGAAATGGCTTAAGATGAACGCTACATGTCCACTATGCAAGTACAACATCCTGAAGGGGAATGATCAGGTTTAAAGCAGAGGAGAATGAAAAACATTGTACATTGTTTCGGGTTATTAAAGCCACTTATGGAAGCTTGAAACACTACTCGCCGTATCCATATCAGAACAGAAATCTGCTTTCCAACTAGTTGAGCTTCCTCTCATGTTCGCTTAGCATATTGAGATCTTCTCTGTAGTGAATTGTCTTCTGTTATAGAAAAAATGTAGCACCCCGCGAAAAATTAAAAACGAAGAAGGGTTTGTCCTTCCCCCAGCTCATGTAAATTATCTTTGGTTCTCATTGCTTTCCAATAGGTATAGAGGATCCAACTCTTGTAAGTATATGCTATTTTCTTGTGTGTTGTTTTATGTCCAGTTTTTCTTGTGCTCCTTGTTTCTTTTTTCAGATGAACCTTTCTCTATGAAAACAGTAAAGTGGGTGATAGTTTGATAACTAAGTTTTACTCCATTTGTCCATTATGAGCTTTGCCATTTTGTTGCCCTTAATTTAAAAAGGGTAAAGGGTCAAATAATCCCCTAAACTATTCGAAAAGGTCTAGATATACCCTTCATTTAAAGTTTGGCTCACTCATGCCCTCGCCGTCCAACTTTTCGTCTAGATATGCCCATATGGGCGTTAGTTGGCCTGCTGGACATATTCAACTCATTTTTCATTTCTTTAAATGCCACATGAAATTGTCATGTCATTTTGATTTTACCACATGACATTTATATGAAAATGGAAAGGGATAAATTATGCCCTTAAAAAATTTGAACCCATAAACACCTAATCCGACCCATAAATCAACCCCCCTTTTAAATAAACTACCCGACACATTTTCAACAATTTTGTTTAAATTTTTATTTTTTTTCGATAAGTCCCGAAAATGAGTAATTGATTAATAAAAAATAGGAAAAATATAAACAAAAAAAAAAAATTAACGCCAAAACTTCACAAATAAATATTGTAACCTTAAATTCAACAATTTCAATAATTTTTTTTATTTTATTTTTTGGTAAATTTCGAAAATGAGTAATTGATTAATAAATAATATGAAAAATATATAAAATTAACGTCAAAAAATCACAAATAAATATAGTAACCTTAAATTCAAAAATTTCAATAATTTTTTTTTAATTTAAGGTTACTCTATTTATTTTCGAAATTTACCGAAAAAAAATAAAAATTAAAAAAAAATTGTTGAAATTGTTGAATTTAAGGTTACTCCATTTATTTGTGAATTTTTGGCGTAAATTTTATATATTTTTCCTAATTTTTATTAATAAATTACTCATTTTTGAGATTTGCCAAAAAAAAAAAAAAAAAAAAATTGTTGAAATTTTTGAATTTAAGGTTACTATATTTATTTGTGATTTTTTGGCGTTAATTATATATTTTTTAAATATTTTTTATTAATCAATTACTCATTTTCGTGATTCACCGAAAAAATTTAAAAAAATTGTTGAATTTAAGGTTACAATATTTATTTGTGAATTTTTGGCGTTAATTTTATATTTTTTTTTATATTTTTCCTATTTTTTATTAATCAATTACTCATTTTCGGGACTTATCGAAAAAAAATAAAAATTTAAACAAAATTGTTGAAAACGTGTCGGGTAGTTTATTTAAAAGGGGGGTTGATTTATGGGTCGGATTAGGTGTTTATGGGTTCAAATTTTTTAAGGGCATAATTGATCCTTTTCCATTTTCATATAAATGTCATGTGGTAAAATCAAAATGACATGACAATTCCATGTGGCATTTAAAGAAATGGAAAATGAGTTGGATATGTCCAGCAGGCCAACTAACGCCCATAAGGGCATATCTAGACGAAAAGTTGGACGGCAAGGGAACGAGTGAGCCAAACTTTAAACGGAGGATATATCTAGACCTTTTCGAATAGTTTAGGGGCATATTTGACCCTTTACCCATTTAAAAATATACACCATTTACGAAAGAAATTTTGCGTTGGTGCTATTCAAACAACCCCAATAAGTCACCATATATTTCTTGAATTCTGCATGCTTTGTGTTGCTTCACCTAAGTCTACACCAAGCCAACCAACTAAATCATGATTTTAATGTAAATAGCGAATATAAATAAATTTTTACACTATAAAACACAACATTAATTTTCATAAGTATCGTCGAATTTAGTTCTATTCTACATAAACCATCCTAATTTGATTTTATGTCTGCTTGATATAAATGCAAATTTATATATATGATATATAATATTTATATGAAATTAACTAAATTGCATTTATATCAAGCAGACATAAAATCAAATTAGGATGGTTTATGTAGAATAGAACTAAATTCGACGATACTTATGAAAATTAACGTTGTGTTTTATAGGGTAAAAATATATAAAAGAGAATCTTAGGCCCGCCTACATGGTGCCACCACAAACCAAAATTCTTTTTTAATTTATTTATTTATAAAATCAGCCTTACCTTTCATGAAAAATTGTGACTTTTATGAAAAGTTGCGACTTTAATGAAGAGTTGTGACTTTTATGAAAAGTTGCAACTTTAGTGAAGAGTTGCGACTTTTATGAAAAGTTATGACTTCTATGAAAGGTTGTGACCTTTTCGAAGGATTGCAACTTTTCCAAATAGTTGTAACCTTTCTAATAAGGCACAATAAACATTTGTTCACACTACCGTTTGTTATCTATAAATAGAGGGATTTCCTTTCATTTTAACACAACGAAATTTCTGAACCTCCTTTTTTCTTCACAATTAAATATTTGTATACTTTGCTTATGTTGAGTGGCTCACTGACACTATTGCTTATGTTATAGATCTTGATATGTATTTTTACAATCATTAATTTATAATTTATGCTTATGTTATTAAGGCTAAATAATAAGATGCAATAATTTTAATTTTTCTATACATTATTAATGTTTGTTACTACGTAATCTTGTATGTAAGATAATATAATATAATGTTTTAGTTTTAATACCTGATAGGTTTTAAGTATTGTTTTATAAATTCTGTGATATTAAATTATCGCTCAAAGCGCGGGTAATTTTACTAGTTAACTACTAATTGAGGATACATTTTAGACTCGTTTGCTTTTTTAGATTTTTTAATATTAGTATTATTTATGTATATCTTTTTTAAAAAAAAAAGTAACGTTGATAAAAAGTATTATTTATGTATATTTTAAATGTACTTTTTATTTAATTTAATATGATGATAATATATTGTGAGCTTCGTTCAAATGGTGAAATGAAGAGTCATATGGTGATTCCAAGTTCTTTAAAATTGAGAATAATTATTATGTGTTATATTTCATTATTAAAATAAATAAAGTCTAGGCATTTGAATTACCTAAATTCATGTATAAATTTCACGCTTATCTGACATATCTTTTAATTAATTTCTTCATGACAAACAGTATCCTAATAACTAAACATCTTTCTTTTATGTATATAAGAAACTAACAAGTCTCTCATCAAGTTTAACATATTAATATTTGACTTATATATTATATTAGGGAGGCATAAAAAAATTACAATAATAATTTAATTGTTAGATAGATAAATGAACAAGTATCATAGTTAATTAATTTTTTTTAGATAATTTAATAAATCTGATTTTATGAATTTTTTTGGAAGTGGTATAATGAGAACACGCGTGAGCATTTATTTATTTATTTTCTGGTCAAAACTAACCATTTAATTTTTTTTTTTGTCAAAATTATTAATTTATCTGTGGAGTATGAATAAGTTTGAAATAAGAAAAAAAAAAAAAAAGATATCAAAAGAAGACTTTTCCTATAATATTTTTCACCAAACAACACTCTCTGCAAAGCAAATAAATAAATAAAAATTACAATAAAATAAATAAAAAAATTTCTTCAATCTTCCCTCTCGAGTCAATTTTGGTTTTTGGCCAAAATTTTTCTTCAATTTTTTAGATCTGTTTTACTTCAATTTGTGAGTTGCTACAGTCATATAGGTGTTTGTGTGTGTTTATGCACAAAAATTGTTTAGATTGATGTTTGTGTTGAAGCTTAGGGAAGATCAAAAGAGGAATTTGATTTCAAAATTGGGCGAAAAAGTGGGAATTTGTTTCATTTCGTTTTAGGGTGTTTGAATTCTTGTTATGACTACTGCGGAAGCGTTATCTGTGATTCCAGCAGCTGTTCTTCGTAATCTATCGGATAAGCTGTACGAGAAGCGCAAGAATGCTGCTTTAGAGGTTTGTTTTAATGGGGTTTTAATGAATTTTTGTTTTCGTCTCCATTTTTTGTGATTTGGGTTTGTTTTGGTTTTTCCAAAGCTGGGTTTTTCCCCCTCTTGTTTTTGGGATTTGGGTTTTTCTAAAGTTGATATATTGATGCTTATTGATTTTGTGCAGTTGGAAGGGATTGTTAAGCATTTGACATCTGCGGGTGACCATGACAAGATCAATGCTGTTATCAGTTTGTTGTCCCAGGAGTACACTTACTCACCTCAGGCTCATAACCGGAAAGTGAGTTTGAATTTTACTCTTTTAGAGTGGTAGGTTTGGTATAATGGGAAATGATATCCATTATATTGTAGAAAAATGATTTCTAGTAAAAATAATAATTTCTTTGTGTTTCTGGTATCAGTGTGGAAGCATTTTCTTTACAAATATCATAATTCTTACTTATATCACTTGATCAACGACATGTTTGTCAACCATTAGTAATACTGAATATCACCAAACACTTTTTTTTTTTTTGGTACCAACTTTATACCCAACCACACACAGGAAACTTTTTTCCAGAAAGCATTCTTCTCTAACAAACACACACCTGAGCTGCAGGGAGGATTGATAGGACTGGCTGCAGTAACTGTTGGTTTGACTTCAGATGCAGCTCAACACCTTAAGGTAGGGCGTTTACCTCGTGATCAACTTTGTTTCCTATCAGTTTTCAATTTTGTGGAAATGCTTTATAAAATTTGGTTTTGCTATGAGAAAGGGTGAGGTTATTCCCCAAGGCTTTGGTCTCGTGGTAGGAGCACAACGTGTGATGTCGGGTTAGGCACACATAATGGGTAGATGGGCGGGCCCATTATCCAACAAATTTTTGATCATGTGCCATTGGCACTCCAGAGTTTCTCGATTAACAAAGAAAAAAATTGAGGGTGAGATTATATGTGCCTAAGTCTGAATTTTAGGTTCGTGTTTTCAGAGAATGTCATCTGCTATTAATAATTACTAGTAATAGATAAGCCTTTGGATGAGAAGAATGATAAAATAAAACTGAGAACATGCATGTTGATGCTATACTAAGGTGAATATAGGGTCAGGTATCTTTAGCCTTAGTTTCAATTAAGAGTACAGAGTAAGCATTTGGGAGAATGATATGGATGTGAGTTAGTGTGTGTATTACTTTGTCCATACGGGTAATTGACTGGATATATCAGTGTTTGCATTATCATAGACTTGCTCCTCGAAGAAAAAGCAATGTGCATAAAGATGCAGGTTTGTCCACCATCTTATTACTCATTTCTTTTTTTTTCACAGGGTTAATCCTGTTTATTCATTTTGAACAAAAGGGGAAGGTTCACTTGTTTCTTTTCATTCTCTACCTTTTATAAATTATGTTCCTATAAAGAAATCATGTTTATCTGTTATGTTCTAGAAATCTTCATCTCTTTACAATTGTAGTGCATTTATTCCGTGAATAGAGAACTAAGATTTTGTGCCTACTGTTGTTCTTACACTACTTCAGTGCCTGGACTAGGAAAGGTTTTAGTTTCAGGTCTTTTAAAGATAATAGAACTCCAGCCCTGTTCCCGAAAAAATGAATAGGTGAAACTTGAAAGAGTGTATTCATTTTACTTTTGGGTTTAACCTTTTACACTTAAAAAATTACTTTTTGTTTCTAATACTTCTTCCTTGACATCATTTGTAGCTTTTACCTGTACTTATTCAGAGAACAAGTAGCTTTATATATGGTCCCCTTGAAAAGATCACTGATGTTGTTTCTGTGGCTGTTATTGTTATTGTTATTTTGGGATGTTGCATTGAGGATTGTGCTTTTTTCCCCATTATGCAACTTACCTCTCATCTGGATTTGATGTCCAGCAAATTGTCCCGCCAGTCTTACACTCTTTTTCGCACCAAGACAGCAGAGTTCGTTATTATGCCTGTGAAGCTTTGTATAACATCGCAAAGGTGAGAAAGCTAAAGGAGCCTGTACAACACATGTATTTTTGAGTCTTGTTGTTTGGACTTCATTTTTTCTACTTTGCAGGTTGTAAGAGGAGATTTCATCGTATTCTTCAATCAGATCTTTGATGCTTTGTGTAAGCTTGCGGCAGATTCAGATGCCAACGTGCAAAGTGCTGCTCATCTTTTAGATAGACTTGTGAAGGTAATGCTTCACTTCATTTGAATGCATTGGTCAGAGAGGGAAGAGTATGCAAACATTTAAAAAATGATGTGTTGTTTAGATGATAATGAATTCCAGTTCGATATACTACAACAAGGCGGAGAATAGAAGGTGTTGCAGAGGAAAGGAGAGTCTAAAGATAAGGCTTGAGTATTTTTTTCATCGGGGAGTTCAAATGGTGTAAATTTGATAATTTAGGGTAGAAAAGTTGAGTGTCCTTTTCTTTTATTTCCTTTCCCCAATTCTTTTTACCGCCAGTACTTTATGGGAGAGCGGGGGGGACAGAGCAAAGGAGTTGCTTTAATCAAAAGATATGCACAGTTTTGGTATTTTGACTGATCAATTTTGGGTGATAACATTGTGCTAAAACTTTTGTTGGATGCAGGATATCGTCACAGAGAGTGAGCAATTCAGGTGAGTTTGGGTTGTTGGAAACCAGTATCTTCATGCTGGAACCGAAGTTTATTTTCACTGAATTGGACATTTTATTTCTTACACAGCATTGAAGAATTTATTCCTTTGCTGAGAGAACGAATGAATGTCCTCAATCCTCATGTCCGCCAATTTCTTGTTGGGTGGATCACAGTTTTAGACAGTGTTCCGGATATTGATATGCTCGGTTTTCTTCCTGATTTTCTTGATGGTAATTTCTTGTTTTTCAAAGTCAAAACCTTCTAATTATGCAACTCAATGTTCTAAATTTGTTAACTCATGTGGTTTCTCTTGACTTGATGAAGTGCAGGATTATTTAATATGCTGAGTGATTCTAGCCATGAAATACGGCAACAGGCTGATTCTGCACTTTCAGAGTTTTTGCAAGAGATTAAGAATTCTCCAGTAAGATCTATGTCATGTGTGGTGTGTTGTATTTTTTAATGCTCCCAAAGTAAAATAAAATTTTGAACTTGCAACTTTTTTTCTCTACTGGTATTATTGAGAGTTGAGACTCGGATGAAAGATATCTGAATATATGTTTGTCCCTCAACCTGCAACTTAAATTTACTAATTTTTGTTTAGTAATTGTGTTTGGCTTTCCATCTGTATTGAAGACAGTTGTTTCTGCTCTGCTTTTGTATCTGCATCCTTTTGGATTAGTAAGATTTCTTTTTTCGACAAAAATCTTAGCACGTTTTTGACTAGTTATTGTGCATGTGTATACCATATCAATATAATATAATTTGTAACAAAAATAAAAAGTTTCTTCTTCATCTAAAAAAAACAAAACAAAAAAATTAATTCTTACTCACATATATATTTGTATATGTGTGTATTTCTGAAGACATTTGTTCAAGTTATAAAATTGAAATGGTGTCATTACATAATCCTTGACCTCTCCCATACATGAGGCTGAAAAGAGTAGTTTTTGACCAACTTCATCTACACTATCAGTTATAGTAATGGAAGCAACTTCAGTCTTAGTAGCAGTATGAATATGAATATCATTTGTTAGGAAGTGTCTGTATGGTAAAAGGAGTAACTCTAGTTTCAGAATCTCTTAGGCCTCATTTGTTTGCACTTAACGAAGGTCCTAATTGTAATCCTTCCGATTTCAGTCATTTAGTGCTTTTGTTTTTCTAGGTTTGAACTTTTTTTTTTGGATGACTGTGGTGTTCGAGCCAGGTTTCGCGCACTTCGACTAATTCCACGGGATACATGTCACCTCCCACAAGCAATAGGTACTAGGTAACTTTGTCCACCAAGGCTAGGACAGATGGGAAGAAATAAGAATCACCTAGTGTTTTTTTTGTCTCCGCTGGGAATTGAACCTGAAACCTCATGGTTCTCAACCACTTCATTGACCTCTGGGTGCTTTTTTTAAGGTTTGAATCTTAATAATTGAATCTTAACATTAAGGTTTTTTTAATGTTACAACTCCTTAATGGGTCTAAATAGATTTGAATGATTAAGAGTTGTAATAAAGTCTTAATATCATTAAGATGTCTATTCAAGGACTTCTACAAATATGAGTTCACCAATTCCATCCATTATACCTCTACCTCCATTGCCCACAATTATCAATTGCCTATGCCACCGCCTATCATTATCAGCTAGCACCACCCACTACCCATAACCACCATCCTCAACCATAACCACCACCACTGTCAATCACTACAATATGTCACCACCATCAACTACTATTGCTAACAACTGTCAACACTAGCTACTACCCACAACACCACATTAGTCAACAGTCCAACACCATCTCCAATCGGCACCCACAACCACCACTGCTAGCCATCAACACAACCAACCTCCATATAATTTTCTTAAAATATTTTGTGATATTGTGTTAGACTAATTTAGTATTTAATTTAATTTATATTTATTAATTTTTAAATAAAGAAGTTTTTTTTTTTTTTTGAGAAGGTAACATTTGTGTATATTGATAAGCTTTATATATTCAGATGTTGAAAAAATAGTCTTAATTATTTATCATTTAAATCTTAATACAACATCTTAATAATTAGTTGTGTAGTCATATTGAAACATCTAAATCTTAATCCACATCTTAATATTCAAATATGTATTCAGTTTCAAATGTCTCAATCTTAATACAAACAAATGAGACTTCAGTATAGAACTAGATGCATGACCAGACTTGCGTGAACACAACTAATCTTTCAAACCAAAGTCAGCCCAAATTTGACAACTCTATAACCTAAAAGTTCCGGGGAAAGAGCTTTCCTCCTTTCGCAGGTAAAAAATTTATTGACAAAACAAGGTGTAACTTTACAAGAGTAGCATACGACATACATTTAATGCCCCAAAAATCAAGCTGAATATTCACACAAACTGAATCTCTTATCTACACAAGAAAACAAAAGAAACAAACTAAAGAGGGCTTCTGATCCATAACAATGGATATTTGGCTCCTTCAAACAGTTCAATATCATGAATATGTTGCTAATATTTACTCAATATTCTTCCAAAATATAGCACTTAATTGCCCAGCCACAATAAAATCTCACTCCCTGCATCACCATCTATATAAAATATTGATGACCAATCAAGTACTTTGTCGAAACCACTAGCCAACCTGAGGCAGTCGAAAGAGCATAGTGAATACATCCACCTTTTGCCACTTCAGTTTGGAATTAGGTCTTAGGAGCTCTAATATTGTTATTGCTGCACTTGAGCCGGGGGTCTTTCGGAAACTGCCTCTCTATCTCCATGAGATAGTGGTAAGGCCTGCGTTCACTCTACCCTCCCCAGACCCAACTTGTGGGATTTCACTGTGTATGTTGTTGTTGTTCGAGCTCTGATATAGTTGTTTTTTGTAATGTGGTAATCGAACCCCCTTACCAACAAGGTGAAAGTTCAAGTAACCAACCAACCAACCGAACTACTAAGATCCCCCTAGCTCTAATATAGTTGACTCTCTATTGCATTTCTAATTATCTTAGCTCAAGATTTAGTTTTAAAATGGCAGGAACAGTTTTTATGGGACTGAATTATGTTAGATAAAAGAGAGAAATTGAAGAGGTGATCAATGTATACCTTATTTGTCTAATTTCTGTCCTTCCATGTGTCCAAATCTTCTTTTCTGCTTAATGCGTCATTAAAATATATCAGTCAAGAGTGACCACTCAGATGAATTTGATTCATATGGAAGTACTTTTTACAACTCTATAATTCTCTGTATTTTAAGCATAAAAAAGAGAAGATTGGTTATTGTAGTGATTTGTGGAGAAATAATATGGTTCTTGAAGGGAATATATGTCATTAGTATTACAAGGACGTTTTTGTCTATCAACATTTGGTTTGAGGCTTTCAACTTTTATAATAATGTATAGATTTTGTTTGTCCTTAGTTAGTTTTCTAACTTGAAGAATGCTGCTCTTAAGTCTGTAGATTATGGCCGCATGGCTGAAATACTAGTGCAAAGGGCAGGCTCACAGGATGAATTTACTAGGTTGACTTCTATCACTTGGGTAAGTATGTTGATATGCATGTTGCTTGTACCATGTTATCCTTCTTTCTATTGATCAATATTGTGTCTCTTGGCTACGATATCTTCTGGTGTTAACAATATACTAGTGTTTTAACTTGTTAAATCTGTTTGAATAGATTATTTTGTGCCATGCAGATAAATGAATTTGTGAAACTTGGTGGAGATCAACTTGTCCCGTATTATGCTGATATTCTGGGAGCAATATTGCCTTGTATATCTGATAAAGAAGAAAAAATAAGAGTTGTAAGTCGAGATGGTTCCCTTTTCCTTTTATTATATTTGTGTTTTCCCCCTTCTAGTGCTACCTTTCTTCGTTGTTATTGCTTCTTTGTCTGTCACTCTCACTTTTCTATTCGTTGTGCTTCTTCCTTTTAGGTTTCTCGTGAAACAAATGACGAACTTCGTGCAATTGAGGCTGATCCAGCTGAGGGATTTGATGTAGGAGCAATCCTCTCTGTCGCTAGGAGGTATAAGTTACTTATTGAGGGATATTTGGATTTTGAAGATTTGAAGAAGTTGAACTGTCTTGATAGTTGATAGTACAGTAGATAATCAATTAAAGAATTGATTAGTTTCATTAAATAATGGTAGTTGGCTTTTTGTTGAAATATGATTTTTATAGTAGCCAAATACTTCTGACTATAGAACTATGACCTTAATACTTAATTTTTTTTGTTCTTTGTGTTTGTGGACCTTTGGCCTAACTCAATCTCAAAAGCTGATTGCCCATTATTATACAAGGAGACAACAACCTTTTGCCTTGAGCAATGTAGGACTTGACACCCTCCCTCACGCCCGGACAACTGTAGAATGGCTAATATAACATGGGGCTCAACATTGCAAAACCACGTCAACAAGGATCAATGGATCCAGATCAGATACCATGTTAAGTTATGGACCTTGGGCAGTTGGGCCTATCTGGTAGGGTCCCTTGATATGGATCTAGTTATGTGACGCTGCAAGATGAAATCAAATGTTCTTATGCTACGACCTATGGTGCTAGTTCGTTAAGAGAGAGCCTGCAATCTCTCTAGTTAAAGTACTCAAAAACTGGAATAGTTTTTTGCTTATCTTTCCATTGAATTCAAATAACTTTAAATACAACATTGGTGGAGTAACCACCCACCTAATAACAAGGAAATAACTTCCTACTACTACTAGAATGAGAAAGTGGAGAAATAACCTCCTATAAAGAAACAAGAAAACATAATTAATAGATAAGTTGAAGTATTCTACTTTTTGATTTCTTTAAATTTTCTTTGGTAGACTAAAGGGGTGCTAACACTATCTCAATCCTTAATGCTAGCTCATGAGAGGATGATTGACCAATATCATATAAAGAAACCATAACTCAGTTCAGGAATTGACAATCTCTGTTGGGATGTGGGCCATTTCTCTTCCCTGCCTTCCAACTAATTTCTAGCAAATAGGTTTATTTAATTCTATTAGCTAACCTTCCTGATTTGGGTCTCAATCTCATGTTGTTCTCTTTTATTTTTCCTGATACGGTAAAGGTTTCATTAAAGGAAGTACAAAAAAAGTACCCAAAAAATGTTACAAACTCCAGCATAGCTTTATCAGTAACATTCCCAAAACACCTAGAAATTCCATAAGCTGATCTAAGTTATCTACTATATCTCCCTTACCCCGTAAGTACAAATTTTCAGGACATCTATTCTTTGATAAATCTAGGTAACTCCTTTGGTTCTCAAAGCATCTCTTATTTCTTTCCAACCAAATGGTCCAAGAGATCCAAAGAGGTATAGTATTTTAGATTGTCTTCAGATCTTTCTTGACTTTCTGAGATTGCCAACATTATCCTGTTAATCTCTTGTCCCTTTTTATTACTATTGCCTATTGTTTGATCTTCATGAGGCAACCATTGCCATGTGTAAGAGTTATGTTTCAAAAGCAATTACTTAGACTGGAAAGTAGAGAGTGTCCTTTTAGTTACAGGAGTTTGAACAGGTGTACTACATTGCTGATGAGAAAAGACTTACTGGCTCTGAACTGCACATAGAAGTGGCAGATTCTCAGTGAACTCCTGCTATTGGAACCTAGACTCTGGAGCCTTCAACTTCCAGCAATGACTTGGAAATTGATTTAGGGAACTAAATCTTCACAGACGAGAGCTGATCTTTTGGTGTTAGCTCATGGTGCACGTCCCAAACAAATTTGCAAAAAGCAAATGCAGTGAAATGGATGTTTTCAAACACTTATTTTTGCTTTGTACTGTAGCTGGATAATTGCGGAACCTGCTTTTGAATAAGTTTGGGGTGAGATGGGTGATGCCAAATACTATGATGGAACTCTTGTGCCGCTGGATGTGATACATGTGTATGAATGAACCAAAGAACTTATGGAGAAAAACCCAGCTTGTGTGTGTTGGGTGATATGGAAAGAGAGCAACCTGAGATACTTGACGGAATATACAGTTGTACATATTATTAAAAATGTCGATGCCTAGATCTGGTAGCTCTCTGATGTAATTTTCACAATGCATGAAAATGTCAAAATGGCACAATTCATTTGTTCTATGCAACAGTGAACATGCTTCGTAAATGTTTACGACCCTTTTCTACTGCCTGTATGCTTGGCTATCAATAAATTACATATAGAAAAGGCTTATTTTCACCATATAACTAATTTAATAAAAAATGCGATTGGATTATTTATGAAAATCAAAACATAACAGAGTTCGTGATAAGATTAGTTATATCCAAGTAGCTATATGTTATAGTATTGCTTCTAGTTAACTTTCTGTCTCAATTTTTTTATCAGGCAGTTGTCTAGTGAATGGGAGGCAACACGTATTGAATCATTACATTGGATGTGGACCCTGCTTAATGGACATCGGTCAGAGGTGAAGACCTACAATTTAATGACGGTCATCTTGTTTATTCTTTTGCACAATGAGAATACTCTCTCATGGACTTACTGAATGACATAGGAGTTGATATCTTAAACTACGCTGGTTTTCAGTGGGGATACAATACCGTTATCTATTAATGCTGAGTATGGAGCCTGAGTTGCTAAAAGTACTTAGCTCATGTGTTGTTGCTTGTTGGGATGCTTATTAAAGAACAAGGACTCAAGGTTTTGAAAGTGTTTTCTAAAAGAGAGGTCATGAATCATGTTTGAAACCTACAATTTGTGTGTTTCACAAATTTGTATTTTTCATTTAGAAACTAATTGAATTTGCGTAGAAGAAGCAATGGGCTATAGAAGGAGAGAAATCTCGGTTCCCCGCTCTTTGTAGTTGTACTTGTCCCTTCTCTCTCTCTGGAATGAGATGGAAGATCTGGGAAATGTGGTGCCAGTTTCTGCAATAATCTTTGAGCTATATTATACTCCTGTGACATGGTTATTCTTCTACAGCTGCAAATGCTTATTGAAGAAACAGGACGTAAGGTTTTGAAAAGTGTTTTCTACAGGAGAGGTCATGAATAATGTTTGAAACCTAGTTGTGTATTTCACAAATTTGTATTTTTCATTTAGTTTTTTCTTGAGATCAGGTAACTGTATATTCACAAAAAACTCATCATCCAAAGAATGATGGGCTGGTACTTACAATCCATGGGTGTGTAACCATGTATTTTTCATTTAGTAACTAATTGAATCTGTGTAAAACAAGCAAAGGGCTTTTAAAGCAGAGAAGTCTCAGTTCCTTGCTCTTTGTGGTTGTCCCTTCTCTCTCTGGGATGAGATGGAGGAGCTGGGAAATGTGGTGCTAGTTTCTTCAATAATCTTAGAGCCATATTATACTCCTGTGACATGGTTATTCCTGTACAGCTGCATCACCTAATGTTCTGCTGCATCATAGTTGCATTTGATGTTGTCATATTCTGTTCTATCAAAATAAAGCTCTTTATTCATGCTACTATAGTTGTTTTTTCAGGTAAAATCATGCATAAAAAATGGATTTACTATTATCATGACAAGTTTTTTGCATTATATTTAGGTGTATATGTTACAAATTCGATTCAACTTTCACAAGTAGCATTATATATTTGGTATCGGAATAAGTTCATTGATAAATGATAATACTCAGATAATGGAAGATATCTTATTGTCAGTTAATCAATATACGTTTTGTTCTCTGTTACCTTTGTCAAAAAAAATAAAATGTTTTGTTCTCAATTTTTTTATGGCTTCTAAAGTTTGATCTGGTAAGTGAATGTTCATGTTTCCAATTTGTCGAAACAGGTCTTGGTTTTTCTGAATGATGTCTTTGACACTCTCCTAAGGGCGCTATCAGATCCCTCCGATGAGGTATCTCTTATTGCTTTTATTCTTTTTCATTGAGTTTGTCATGCTGGTTTGCTTTGCTAGGTCTAGCCATTGTTCTAGCTTCTGATCAACAAACTTACATCCCAGAATACCTTATCTTGATGGCAAATATATTGATGGACAAGTGATAATAGCCAATATGACTTTTCTGGTAGCATTATGGTTGTGTTTTCCAGGCATTTGCTGACTTTCAAAAGTTCACTTAGGTTTTTGTGCATTAGCTGTGGCCTTTGTTTTGTTCCCCTAGTGTAGTTTCTTGGTAAATTTTGGCCGTAATTCATCCTTCCCTTTTCCCGCACTTAATACCCGTGATTCTTTTTGGCCTCCCCCTTCTTGATTCTTCTGGAAATTTTTACAGCTCTACATGACTCCTTCATTCTTGTTTCCAGATCATCCTTAACCTAATTATCAATCAGTTGAAAAAAAAGAAGAAGAGTAAGAATTAAAATCTTACCTTACATTAATCATTTTTTTAATCCATTGTACTATTTTAAGGCTGGTAAATATTTGCTGCTTGAGTGATTTCTAAAAGTGGTCTAAACTGCATATATGATATTTGATATTTCCTGAATTCATTGCCACAAATATTCTCTTGTTTTGAAGAATAAATGCTAAAAGTTTATTCTAGACTCTTATTACCTTACTAGTTTTTGGATACGCGCGATGCACATGTACTTTATCTCAAGGA
Source organism: Solanum verrucosum (assembly GCF_900185275.1). Classification (NCBI taxonomy): domain Eukaryota; kingdom Viridiplantae; phylum Streptophyta; class Magnoliopsida; order Solanales; family Solanaceae; genus Solanum; species Solanum verrucosum. The sequence goes on from NW_026020644.1 coordinate 182,904, forward strand.
GTAAAAATTTACTTAAAATTTGTGTTTGAGATATAAAATAGAAGAGTAAGTCGATGATGGATATTATTTTTCCTTAAAGATGATGAATGTTAAATCCTACATAACTAACTCAGTAAAAGATGAAACTGCCCCTCAATCATCCGTCAGTTATTCAACTTATAATTTGTTCTAGTTTTATAATTTCAATTTTACAAATTATCTATTACCTTTTTAGTTTCAGTGAGAGCATATAACTCTTGAAAATCTAAAAGTGTTGGAGGATAGAACATATAAGTAGGCAACAAATAATCCACGAGCTTCAAATGAACAGACCAAACCCCACTTGTGGGATTTCACAGGGTATGCTTCAGATGAACAGAAAATCAAAGTTCCATGAAAATCATAAAAAGACATACCCAAAGGATATTAATGCGAGTAAGCGAGAAAATTTACTATTGAAAGATGACTTATACACTGAGTGTAAAAAATAGTTACAAAATTAATTTATTTATTCCCTCCACCCCATTTTATGTGAAAGTATTAATGATTGGGGAGTCAACCGATTTTTCTTTGACTATAATTTTCTCAAACTTATTTGAATTAGTTTAAATCATTGGCAATGTTGACTTGTAGCCTTTTCGTGTAATTTTCAAGAATATACCCGAATTCATCGTACGTTCATGCTAATCCTTCCAAAGAATTAATTAAAATTAAAAAGGAAAAGCATAACAAAACCAATTTCACGAAAGAAAAAATGAGAAGAAAATTTCTAGTCATAGAAATATCTGAAAGGGAGACAAATGTGTTCAAGCTCAAATCCTTTAATACTTCATGGTTTATAAATAATAGTAGCTCGATGATCAAAGAACATAGGTGAGGAACTTAAAAAGGCTTAGAAGTTTGAAGCCAACTAAATAGCTGTAAATACAAGTAAACAAAGAGACCAAAAAAGGAAACTACTCTTTGGTATCATTAACATGACTGGACATTATCTTTTATAAAGGTATTTATGTTCCCTTCGGGGTGGTTTAGGCTTGGGACTTCCATGTTGGAGTATAGTATGATGATTAAAAAAAAAATTATGTTTGACCCTTATTACCTGATTAAAAAAACCATTTATGCTTGACCCTTATTAATCTATCTTGAAATGAAAATGAAAGTTAAAGATGATATAAGATAATGGGTTAGATGTTCCGATAAACATTGCCTCTCAGTCAAACTTTTGTTTGAGATTGCTGAAGTCATCTTTCTCACTTCCAAGTTTAAATGCTTGTCTCAAATGAGTCTAGACACCCACTATTCGGGAAGGAGATTTTAGAGGGTGCTTCCTGCTATTTTGATTGTTCTGAGTCTTCTTTAAATTCTCTTCCAGGTAGTGCTCTTGGTGCTTGAGGTGCACGCATGCATAGCCGAAGATCCACAACACTTCCGGCAGCTAGTTGTTTTCCTAGTTCACAGCTTTCAGCATGATCACTCACTCCTGGAGAAGTAAATGCTATATTCTTTTTTCGTTTCTTTGGGGAAAATTTATTGGTATGCTTTTGTTGTTTGGTTTATTGAAGATTCTCTTCTGATGGTATCTTAGCTTTCCTAATCTCTTTCAGACGTGGGGCTTTGATAATTCGACGCCTATGTGTACTTCTAAATGCTGAAAGAGTTTACCGTGAACTGTCCACAATACTTGAAGGAGAATCAGATTTGGACTTTGCTTCTGTGATGGTTCAGGTTTTACTTATATCTTATTTATCAAGAGACTATCACTGTTCCCAATATACAGAGTGAAAGTGCAACGATATAGATCTCACACTTTGTTTTTTTTTAATTAATTTCATGTGATCACAGAACTCTCAAGCTTGGTTTTGAGATATTGTCATGGGGGCTCATATTTAATGTATGGTGCTTAATGTAGTCTTTGATGTATGCTGGTGTTTGTTTCAGGCTTTAAACTTGATTTTGCTTACATCACCTGAGTTGTCTGACCTTCGGGAGGATCTTAAACAATCACTGGTCAAAGATGCTGGGAGAGACTTGTTGCTTTCTTTGTACGCATCTTGGTGCCATTCACCAATGGCAATGATAAGCCTCTGCCTGTTAGCTCAGGTAAGCCTTACAGCCTGCAAGTTTTAAGGCATTCCTCATACCTGTATCAACTATCAAGCATTTGTTACCATTATTTCACAGTGAATATAATGAGCTCCGTCTTTGTTACAGTCATACCAGCATGCAAGTTCTGTTATTCAGTCTTTGGTTGAAGAAGACATCAATGTGAAGTTCTTAGTGCAACTACATAAGTTGATCCACCTTCTGGAGACTCCAACCTTTGCTTACCTTAGGCTTCAGGTGTTTTGAATTTCTCCTTTTATTGATTGTGAAACCTATAATTTTGAATTCCTTTTATCATTTATGGTTCTTTATGATTCAGAAAATAAACATATGAATGTTTGTAATTCCTTTTGCGCTGGAGTTCGCCCGGAAAAGGGAATCTAGTACCAGAGAAACGTGAGTGTGTCATTACTTCTAAGCATATATGCTTATCTTTTAAGCGGTAGATTGAAGGAAAAGGAAATACATATTCTTTTCTTTTTAGAGTAGATCATTCTAATTTTTGGTCGTGAAAGCTCTGTTCCTTTCATATAGCCGACCCAACTTAGTTGATTGAAGTGTAGCTGTTAGTTGTTTGTTAAAGCGGTCTTCTTTGCATTTAGCGTTTTCTGTGGAGTGCGCAAACAAGACTTGTGAAAAAATTGCTGCTCCAGTCTCCATTTGCATACATGTTAAGAAGGGAAACCAGATTGGAATTTAGAAGCTCAATGCATTACTACCAAACTATCTCGACAATCTGCTTTACTGCACCAATGAGAGAAATCCTGTATGAAATTCTGACATTGCTTTTAACAGACTTAAATTGATGACCTGCCAATGGGCAGAAATAAAAATTAAGGTTGGGTGTTGTGTGATTGTTGTAGTGTTATATGGTTGAATTTTATATGCATTGGTTCTGATGATTTGTTCCACAGTTGGGATTTTCATTGTGCCTTTATGAATTGCCAGCTTTTCCATGTGTTTTGAGGAGGCTGCAAACTCATAATTGCTCGTCTTGATACCCTATACTGATTTCTTTTTGTAAGAGGGACGTGCATTTTACCTACAAATTGTTGCTGCATTTCTATTTGAAGTCCCTTCCCTCTAGTGATTCATTGGTGCTCAAAGAACCCTTGGTATTAACTGCAACTATTAGGGTTGCTAAGATTAACTCTTTATATAATATCTATTTCTATTGCTGTTGATTTCTTCAACAAATTGGATTCTTTTTGTTTATGTATTTATTTTTAAAAAACATTTATTGTATTCTGCTTTTTACCTGTTTTATGAAGTTGGTGGTGTTATGATGTACAAGCAATTTTATTGGATTTTTCTCTTTTTCACGAATAAGTTCTTTTAGGAGTATCTTAGTGGCTCTATTTCTTGCAGCTTCTTGAACCTGGAAGATACATATGGTTATTAAAAGCATTATATGGTCTGTTGATGTTGTTGCCGCAGGTATGTTATGTATTATTTTCTCCATTGGTAACTTGAGTTGAAGGTTATTGCTATCAACTGCATACCATTTCTGATGCATGCCAGGAAAAGTTTGTAGTTGTGCATTTGCTTGTGCAAGTTGAGTTTCTGTTGAATCATATGTTTAAGAGTACTGACAAAAATCAATCACCGGGTTGCATTAGTTGTTCAATCCATTTACTATTCCTATATCCTTAGAGTTAGTATGTCATGGCTATTATTTCCAGCTTATACTTGAAATAATCATTCGTGAGTTGTTTCCCTTTTTTTTAATTATAATTTTGGTGTTAGGACCAAATTGGAAAACCTTGATCATTCCACCGATACCTATTACCTGCTACCTTCCATCAACATAGGTACAATGCCGCGTCTCCGCCCACCAAGGCTGAGGCAAATTGGAAAAAACGCCTATTGTCATTTCTCTCTACTGGGATTTGCTCATTAGTTGGTTTTTATGTTAGTAACATAATGAACTACTGAACTCTTTACAAGAGCTTATCTAATTGATTTAACGGATTATCACTCTTATATGCACAACTTATATGTATTAAGCTGCACATCAAGTTTGCTAATGTAGATATTCTTGATCAATTCATGTAGCAAAGTGCAGCCTTCAAGATTCTTCGTACTCGGTTGAAAACTGTTCCTTCATACTCCTTCAAGGAAGAGAAAGTTGCACGAACATCGTCTGGGATTCCATTTTTCAATGGCGGAGGTGGATTACAAATTTCCGATGATGGCAACCCAAATGAGAATTCACATGATATGCATAACGGAATAAACTTTGGTTCTAGGCTGAAGCATTTTAAGCAAATTCAGCAGCAGCATCGTTTGCACTTAAAGTCAGAGACTCAATCACGATTTAGTTCTGCTTCATCAATGAAGGTTCGTGTGCTTCATAATGTCTACTTATTTTGCTGATAATATTTTAGTTGCATATTGCACTCTGATACTTGTCCAAGAGTTAAGTACCTGAGGCTAGAAATATCCTATATGTTAAGGTAGTTAATTATTTCTACCGCGATGACTGCTTGACTGTCTATCTGGGTTGAGTATGGAGAAAAAGAGTTCTTGGACTTTTGGGTTGTGCTTTTTATGTGCCAATGACAAATGATGGATATATTGGTGTGGGTTGCATTCGCGATAAACAAGTGCTTTGTAATGAGGATGTATGTGTTTCATTATTGTGAAATTCCACATCTTTATTATGTGTGCATCTTTTTTATATCGGAGAAATTCCCAGTGGGCTTCTATCCAACTCCAGTTGGTGCACAAGTTCAGAACTCCTGGGAGTACTGCCCTGCTCCTCTACCCTTTTCCCAACTTAAATACTAGACTTTAAGTTTGAGTCCATGATGTGCCTTAACTCACACATCACATACTTGTGATTCTTTCACCACTGAGCCGAAGCTCTGAGACCCATATACTCTATTATATTGATTATTGAATAAACCTTGCTTTCTTTCCTTTTTTTTTCTCTTTGAGTGCATTAGAATCTTAGCTTGAACCTATCTTAATTCAGGAGTTATGAAGACCAGAAGAATCAAAACAATCTGCCGCAGCAACAGACTTGAACGTGCCTTCTTCAAGCGTATGGCGTAGAGCCCCAGTACAGTTGCAACTTTGATTGTTTACTCTTTCTCCTAATCAAGGTTTCTTATACAGCAATCTTGATTTGCTTTCTTTTTCTTTTTTTGGAAAGCATAGTCAAGCTCCGCTAAGTTGTAAATTGTATATCTAGTTATTTGTTTTGTCAAAATTCATTGAGTTGGAAAAATGTGGAGAAAGAGATATTACTTTTAGCTTGGATATTCCAAAGCTATTTTAAAAAGTTTTTGAAAGATATTAAAAGGTAAAATTAGCCCATGTGGTTATGTTATTTTTTGTTGAAGGGGAGCCTTGGAATAACATTGAAGTTGTCTCTGTGAGACCTATAGGTCACGGGTTCGAGCCGTGAACTGACTGTCTACATCACACCCCACCCTTTTGGGATGTGGCTCTTCCTCGAACCTTGTGTGAATGCGGAATACTTTGGGATTGGCCCAAGTGGTAGATGCATAGGAGATAAAAAGTTCCCTTTTATTCATGAGTCTTCTTCTGTTACAAAGAAAGATTCAGTTTTGTGTATTATGAAACCTCTATCCTTCATCCCATTCTTATTACTTGGATTTGAATAATTCTCAAAGCTTGAGTTTTGTGATATTTCCCATGTTTCTTTTGAAATAGTGTTGTTAGTCTTTTCGGTAGATCTTTGGCTCAAGGAAAATATAATTCAAAGCAAGTCGAAAAAAGAATTAATCTGAGGGAAGGAGTAGTGGAGTCATGGAAAAATTCTGTAGATAGCAAGTCAAAACATTCTTAAAAAAAGAAGAAGAAACATAACTACAACACAATAATACGATAATTAAAGTGCAAAAGAATAATAGACATTAAGGAACTCTTTGAATAGTACTACGACTATTAGTATGGAAAGATAAATGAGACAACTCTCTACTACTACCAAACATTCATCCTAATTTGTGTCCTCCACAACCTTTTATCTAAGGTCGTGTACTCGGTAATCTGAAATTGTGTAATATACAGTCTAATCACCTCTACCCAATACTTTTTCGACTTTTTCAACATCTCATTAAATTATTCATAGTCAATCTCTCATACCTCCACACAAAAGTATTTGTGCATCTCTTCTTCACATGTTCAAACCATCTTAGTCATGCTTCTCGCATCTTATCCTACATTAAGGTTCTTCTCATCTTATCTCGGATAACTTCATTCGTAATCTTTATCATTCATATGACCACATATTCATTGCAATCAAATATACTAAATTATAAACCCATGTATCTGTCCTGTCATAAGCTTTTGTCTATTTATTTGAACTCTTGGTAGTTTTTGGAATTTAAAACAAATTTAGTTTTTGCTAGGTTGGTTGATTTTGGTTTAGTTTCTTGAAAAATGATCTCTACAGTTGGATTTGGTTTTGAATAAGCTCAACATATATACATGAATTGTTGTGACTAGTGAGTGCTACCTTGGGATTTTTTTTCACAAGATAGACATAATTTAGTTTCTATAATAACCTTTTCTTTATACAAAGTCTCTTCAATAGGATCCTTAAGTCTCTTTCATAACTCAAACCTTTGTAGTCTTTAAGATGCAGTACAACTTTCTATGACCAGTAGCGGATTCAGAATTTTAAAATGATGTGAGCTAGCTCCACTATATTTAGCATAAAATAGTAAGAATATGATAAATCTTTGATGAATTCATAGTATTTAATCATTCAATAGTCTTTTAATTATAAATAAACATTAATATGTTGGTGTACGTAACATTAATCAAAGCTTCAATGCGAAAAATTGTAGTTCCTCATGCACTACAAGAAAATTGTGAATTACATGGGGATTTTCCTGGGAATTAGTATGAAAATTTGCAGGAAAATAAGTTTCATGTGAATTTTCATACTAATCCCCAGGAAAATTCCCATGTACACTTTTTTGGTAGTGTTAGCGATAAGCAACCAAGGCATAGATACTTATTTAAGTTTTTGTTATGACTTGTATATATTTGTGGAATGCTATTCTATATACAAGTCATAAAAACAATGGATGTGGGTTAATCAATTTTGTTATTTTTTATTTATTTATAAAAGCAAAAAGCTCAAATATGTAATCTTATGCCATCCATTATAAGTTTGGCTCATTTATGTCATTTTCGTTTGAGAAAAATGCTTATCCATGCCATTATTTGTTAATGGACAACAATTTTGATTTAGGAGAACCATTTTTTTACACGTGGTCAATTATGATTCAGTCATGGCATCAATTAAGTCATTTTAAATGGAAAAAAGCTCAAATATGTCATCGAACTTTGAAAAAAAATTCATTTATGCAATCCGTTAAAAGTTTGGCTCATTTATGCCATTTCAATTAACACAATAATGACATGTATGAGCTTTTTCTCAAACGAAAATGACATAGATGAGACAAACTTTTAACATATGTCATAAATGAATATTTTTTAAAGTTTGATGTCATATTTGAGTCTTTTCCTTTAATAAAAAACCGACCTGGGTCGATTGATATTTTAAAATAATAATAATAATTTATTTGGATAAGTATATATCGAATATCAGATAGTTATATAAAAAAAATTCTAAATCTTTGTTACTTATTTTTTTTTTTGTTCGAAGATATATACAAAAATGTTTGTTAAGCTATATCCACTATGTATATTTGTATATATCCATTCAAACTTTAGGTTAAGTAGGTTCTCTTACCTAATGTGCACCGAATGCAATAGGGATATCTTCTATCTTCTTGTTCATAATTTTTTTCGATAAGTAATATAAATAAAGATAAAAATAAAAATAAATTTTGAACGCAAGACAATATTAACGAACTCAGTATAATTTTATAAGTGAAATTTGATGATAAATAATGTGCATTCAAACATTATTTTTTCTTTGTGGAGGTTCATATCCTCTAATCCCATATTTTAAGATAACAAATGAAAATCCGTAATCCTTTGCGACCAACTTTTAAAAAAAGTATATCAAATTGATTTTTCTAAAATGAATTATATAAGTAAATCAATCTAAATTGTGTATTAGTCTAGATAACTTTTAAATTTATTTGGTCAAACTTTTAAATCTGCTTATCTAAAAATCTAGATAACTGTAAATTTAATTGGTCAAACTTTAAGAATCTATTTATTTCAAAGTCTAGATAACTTTTAATTTTATTTGGTCAAACTTTTAAAATCTGTTTATTTCAAAAAAAAATTTGTCATAAATAAATTTTAAAAGTACTTTTAAAAAATTATGGTTTGTATTTAACTAATCAATTGATGTATCCTACATAAATAAACTACTATAAAATCATTAAGACTAAATTTTATACAAGGTCAGTCTAAATTACTTTTGGTAAACAACACATTAAAAGTCTAGATAGATTTCTTAATCTGTTTTAGTCAAACTTCCAAAACTTACTTATTTATAAAGTGTTTTTTTTTTATTATTATTGTAGTCCAAAGTAAATTTTAGAAAACTACTTTTAAAGAGTTATAATTTGTTTTCAATTAATCAATTTGAGAAACATTCCTTCTAATACTAGAGCATCAATTCACCAAGACAAAAATTAATTTGAGAGAGAGCCTATTTTTTCCTTTTCTTAAAAATAACTTATGCTATAATCATAAATATTTATTTTCAAACACCTTAATTATTACTCTCAAATATAACCATTTAAAAAAAAAATAATTTAATCTTCTAGACGTTTGGTCAAACATGTGGAGTTAATGTATTCAACATAAATAGTAAATCACTATAAAAATCATTAGCTATTAAATTAGTAAGTATAATCCAAAAATATAAATATTTTCCTTAAAATAGTTTATAAATATTCCACTTGTCCTTAGCCTTTTTAAAATCACAACTAATTCATAAAATCAGTCCTTGTCGTGCATGCACGTAATAATAAAATTTCTTAATTTACCAAAAAAAACATCAAAATCGCCATTTCTATTCCTTAAAGATCTCAAAAAAAACCAAACATAAATTTGAATTATTCTTTAAACAAGATCCTTAATTATCTCTCTCTAATCTCTATCTAATCTTCTTGCAAAAAAAAATAAATCACAAATTCTATTAAGGTTTTCTCATTTCATTTCATTCATTCATTCGTTCATTCATCAATTTGTTGAATTTAACTTGACGATATGGGGTTGAAATCTTTGTTCAAAATTAAGAAAAAAGGTGTCCCTAGTGCAAACCCTTTCGTTGTCAACGATAATTCAATGCCTGTGAATTTATCGAGGGTATCCTCGATAGATTCACGTGCAAGGATCGAGGAGGAACTAGAACAAGTGTTCAAGAAATTCGACGTGAATGGTGATGGAAAGATATGTTCATTGGAATTAGGGTCCATCATGGCGAGCCTCGGGAACCCCGCCACGGAGGAGGAGTTGGTCAACATGATACGTGAAGTGGATTCGGATGGGGATGGGTTCATTGACTTGCAAGAATTTATCGAGCTTAATACAAAGGATATCGATTCTAACGAGGTATACGTTAATTTTAAAAAAATATTTAATCGCATTGTTATCATTGAACTATTTAAAATAGGTCAAACTTAGGTCTTACGTTTTTATTTTTAAGGTACTTGAGAGCCTTAAGGATGCATTTTCAGTGTTCGATATGGATAAGAATGGGTCCATCTCCGCCGAGGAGTTGCTAACCGTTCTCCGAAGCCTCGGAGAGGATTGCACCTTGGCGGAGTGTCGGAAAATGATTAGTGGTGTTGATTGTGATGGTGATGGGATGATTGATTTCGAGGAGTTTAAGATTATGATGGCAAAAGGTTCTCGATTTGGCGTAGCGGATGCTAGGATTGTGTAAATTTGATTAGGTACTTTTATGTGTTCTTTTAATTTCATATGTTTGATTCGAGAAGTAGAAATTCAAATTCTATATAGAAAAAAGAAAGAAAAGATAAAGGAGGATGAATAGTTGTTCTCATGATCGGAAAATTGCTAATTTCCAACGGAAATTTTCGACGAAATCTGTCAATGACTAGTCAAATCTTGAATCTTCGTCAAAAATTAGCAATTTTCTGATAGTGTCTCTTTTATTTTTAATTTTAATTTATTGTTGTTAGAATTTCTTATATGTAGTTCCAAGTTATGGAATGATGAGCAAATGAAATTTAGAGGATTTAAAGAATTGTTAGTAAATTATTGAAATTCCATTTTATGAATATTATTGTGTTTGATGGTAATTGGAGAGATATATGGTTTTAAATTTTCGTTTCCATATTGGCATTTCTATTTATTTCAATTGGTAAAAACACTTATGAGATTCCATTTGTATTATTTTTTTCTGAATTGTGGCTATGTATTTATACTCATTTACTGAGGTTAAATATGAAAATGGTCCCAAAGCTTCTTGAAAGAATCACATTAGATAGTTCCTTATATATAATTGCAATATTATACCACCTTCGTCCACTTTTAATTGCCATGTTGCACTTTTCAAAAATCAATTTGACTAATTTTCAAAGTTAATTTAGATTACATCAATTCAATATTTTAAACAAAAAATTTAGATATTAAAAAACTATACGAAAATTACTACAAATTGTAATTTATTGCATATCAATATGATGAAAAATACATCGTATCGTAAAATGCTAGTCAAAATTCTTATAGTTTGACTCTAAAAATGGAAATCATGACAATTAAAAGCAGAGAGTAATAAATGATAATTTCAATTCACATAATTTTGAACAGATCAATATATAACTTACCTATTTACTATCTTAATGTATCTTATTTTATCCATATTTGATTCAATCCATTTATCACTTTTAATTTTTTTTTTTCCTTTTTATTTTATAGTTTATTCGAATTATGAACCCCATGTCTAAAAGAAAGTCAACTTATGAGCAAATACATGAAACTTCAAGATGTGAATCAAGAAGCTTGAAAGAAAATATACAGCGCCGAACATACACATTGCATTTACATATAGCCATATATTTTTCAGTTTACATTTACATAACTAATATCTTTTTGCAATCAATGTATATATCCTATATATTATTTAAAGAGAATGCATACATTTTCTATGTCAGGTGGGCAAAAAATAATGTATAATATCAGTTCAACATTGTTTAGAGGGTAATAGGACGTTCGCATAGTTAAAGTATTTTTTTGAAAATTCGGAACAACTTCTAGTGTCACTTTATGTCTTTTCTCTATTATATACAATATGCTTTATATATTAATATACTATGAATCATGTATCTATCTTATATAAAAATGTGTAAACATATATTAACCTTATATAAAGTGCATAACAATTATAAAAATACATAAACTTTGTTAGTTACAGTGACGAACAACTTCTACGATTTCAGATGCAATTGTCATTCAAAACCAAATTCAAAATTTTATCAAATGATTTCAAATTTTGTAGACAAGCTTGTTAAAATATTTCGAATAAGTCTAAACAACACTCATTTTAAATCTATCACAAAAGTCAAATTTTAAATACTAACTCACTTTTTTTAAAATTATTCAATAATGATAGATTACCTTATTAACCCCGATTAGAGCTCCAAATTGTTATGAATCAGCCCTAACTCGATACCATTGGTTACCACCAATGGTGTCACGAAAAAATTACTTAGCTCTCAATTAATAGTGTACGTGTGTGCTTTGTTGTGTGATTTTTATTCTACTCTTTCCGTTCACTTTTACTCTTATTAAGTTTATGTCGAGTATTCAGTGTCATGTTATGTTATAATGTTCATAGAACTATGAAAAAATTAATTATAAAATTATATTTGTTCACTTGATGATCAACTCAGGGGCAGAGCTACACCTTAGCATGGGTGGTAAGATAAACAACCTTTGTTGAAATTTTTTTGTGAGTATATATGTTAAATATCAATATTTTTGAATATATACAAATCGTGGAACAATCTTGACATACTAAAGAAAGATAGCTCAATGGTTATGGTTATTCAAAGTTGCCTCAAGGGCTTGGATTTGAGCCCAGACTAGGGCATTTTTTTGTTTAATTTTTTTTAAGTTTCGTTTTTAAGAAAACAAAAGTGACATTCCTATCTTCATAATCTGACTAACGTGGTTTATTTTTTTACTTGTCCTAAAGTATGAACACCCTTGAGGAAAATCTTGGTCCCACCACTGGATCAACTGATAGTATGAACAAAATAATATAATGTTAAAAAGGTAAGGAAAGACGTCTATAAATTAATTAAACAAAATGGTATAGTGTAAATAAGTGAAAAATGTAATTATTTTACCTTAATGATAAATAAATTTAAAGATTTTTTTTGGTTTTACTTTTTCAATTTACGTTAAATTTAAGAGCAATTTTCACATATAGCAAACACAAAAATCATATTTGTATGCTATAACTATATAATTTGCATAATTGCGCTCCATAACAAATTTTATGTTTGCTATGACTATTTTGCTATACATATATACAAAAGAAGCTGGCTATTTCGCTATACATATATACAAAAGAAGCAATTGTATAATCTGTTTCGGTATACATATACAAAAGAAGCAATTGTATAATCTGTGTTTGTATAAAGCGAGAAAGAGAGAAAAACAAAAGAAAACTGGACATGGGAAGATCGTATTTGTATAATCACAAGTGTATAGGACGAAAATATATGCATTTGTATTTGTATATACAATTTTCTCTCGATTTATACAAACACAAACGCAATGTATACATTTATGTTTGTATAAAGTGAGAGTGAGGAGCGAGATCTGGAAGAAGGGAGAGAGGGGAACGAAAATATATGTATATATACAATTTTCTCTCGCTTTATACAAATACAAACACATTTTATACATTTGTGCTTGTATAAAAGCTAGAGAGGCGAGCGAGATTCACCAGGGAGAGGCGAAATAACAACAGTTTGCGATGGGGTACAATTAAATCAAAGTATGATTATAACATTTAATTTGAATTAATAGTTTGCTATTATATACAATTTTTCCTAAATTTAATAGGTAGATTTGTTAGATATATGAAAATAAAAAAGGTTGATTTTTTTAGCAAAATAGTATATTTTTGTTATTTTCTCTCATATTTTAGGTACGATTTTAATCAAATTTATTAAAATTACTTTTGTGAAAGAGGAGACAAAATCAAATAAATTTTGTGCAACAAAACAAAAAAATTGTAACTTTAGGTAACGAATACAAAATTGGATTACCACCCATGAAGCATAATCTAACTAAATTGAGGAATTAGTTAGAGTTTAGTTACACTATCCTTTTGATATGATCTAGTCTACTCTAATGAAACCCTTTTAGCCCATATTTTTTGCCGTTTGAATGCTCATACTATCTAACATAAACTTATAAGCGTTTTGTCATAAAATTTCTAGATTTATCGAACTGTTGTAGTATGATGATGGGAACTTAAAACGCCTTCATTCTTAATATAGCATTTTGCCACAAAATTTTCTATATTTATTAGTATCAGTTGTGGTGGAATGATGGGGACTTAAATCACTTTCATTCTTAATTAAAACATAGTTATCATAAATGAATCTTTATAAGATACATTCAATTTTAATCGACTTCAATAATTAAGATCGTTTTCTTTATTTGTAATGTATAACCAACTAGCCGTTCAATCATCATTAATTTTTTATTTATGAATTATAAAAACTTTAATTTTGTGACCCCAATGACAATGAGTTGCCTCAACCACACACCAAAAAAAAAATAATGTGGAAAGACTAGATTAGATTTGTTGAATTCCATCCCACTAATTTCCAAATTTCAAAAGTTGAAAATTAGAAACGTTTCTCCCATTCAACATACTTTTCACCAATGAATATTTTGTCTCTAATATTCAAAATTTGAAAGATGAATATTGTTTGAATATTTGGTCTTCTACTCTCTAGTATTCAAATTTAAAAGGTCATTAATCTTCTTGTTAAACTACGTCTTAACAACTGCGTACATCATATCCTCTTTTGTTCTCACTTGTGTAATTATACTGAACATACTACAGCTAAACAACGACAACATCTTAATCATTAGATCTATAGAACTGCAATCATCGTTGATATTTTCTCAAGTTAATTCTAATTTAAAACGGTATCCTAATAATTTCTTGTTACAAGCCCACAGTATTTGCCCAGAAAAAAAAATTCTATCGAAATCATTTGAGGAATCAGATACTTTATAACAATTGGAATATAAAATTGAAAAATGTTTGTTATACACACTTTAAGAAAAAAAATTTATACCAGAAAATTACATTTTTCTAATGTAGAAAATAATTTATTTTATTGACGATGACATGATTTAACGAAAATATGTACATAAAAAGATAAAGCAAGCAAAGAAACGAGTAGTTATAGAAAGACTATGCAAATTCGAAGTTTCAAATTTGAGTCCTGACTATAAAATTATTTTTGAAACAAAAATTTTATGTCGATAATGAAATTTTCTTACATAAATCCAGATTTAATCGAGTTCAGTGATAAACAAAAACAGGAAATATAAATTCAGATTAATCGAATCCATAAAAAACACACCAACTAAATTACGAAACACAATCTATTACTGCAAAATCTGAAAACAGAGTAAAATAATCCAAAGAAACAGGGGACCTGCATCTCTATATATATACAAATCTATAGAAGAAGAAAAAAACTACTATGAAAAACTTCTCGAGACTCGAGTCTTCTGATTAAAGGTGGATGAATCCTAACCATCTCATCACGACCTTCGATTTAGCGCTAACTAAAAGTAGATTAACTTCCAACAGAAATAGGCCTATGAGCTAATCCAAGCGGCGATCTCGATCGTTGCTGCTGCTGTTTTCCGGTGATCTCCGGTTGCGTTAAAGCTGGATACTTAATTTTCTCCATTTCTTGTCTTATTTTTCGAACTTGGCTATGAATTATAACAACTCCATCTTCCAAATTATTGTTGATTTTGCCTTGTTTCTGCTCCATTTCTCTGCTAATAACAGAAGTATCAAAACTTATTAGTAATTTTTTGGACACAAAATTTGTGTTTTTTTGTGTGTTAGTTGGGAAATTCAGAAGGTATGAGGGTTGTATTTATAGGTAGAAAAAGATTGGTGAAAATGACATGGTTGGTTAATAGTTTGTTCACGAGTCTATTTTTTCTAGATTTTTCTAATGAAAAATAAATTATTATTCCTTTTTAAAAATTATTATTATTATGTACTCTTCGTTTTAATGTATTTGTCCTATTTAAATCTTTTTTTAGGGTCCATTTGGAGGTGGTGCTCCCAACATGATTTTCTCCATATTCAGGGCTTGAACCCGAGACCTCTAATTAAAGGGTGAAGCACTCTCATCAATGCACTACCATCCATGTTGGTGTCCTGTTTAAACCTAGTATAGGAAAGTTGTGAACTTTATTATCTTAAATTAAGAATATGTAAAATATATATAAATATTTTTATATTTTATAATTTTAAATAATTATTACAAAATTGTCGATAAATATATTTTAAAAATTGGACAAAGGTGTATTTAATAATGTGAAAGCAAAATTGTGTTTTTGAAAATTAATAATGCAAGATGGCTCCTTTTGGTGAACCGTATCTATCATCTATGACGAGATCTATATCAAGTTGTATTGCCGAAAATGCCCTTAAAGTTTTACAAAATTTCTAAATTTCCCACTCAAAAAAAGGAAATATTATTATTATTATTTTTAAAAAAAATTACGGATGCTTGACAATCAATTTAAATAAATTTATAACATTATTTCGTATAAATCTTATACGGTCACCAAGTTTGCAATTTGTTTTTCAGATAACGTAAAAATAAATGATTATGCTTGTGAAACTTATTGTAATTAAATTAAATGATTTGAACTTGTTCAATATATTAGGAATGACTTCTTCTTATATTTGTCCACTCAAACAAATTAAACTAAAATTAATTATTTTGCTATGATGGTAATTATTTATTATTAAGTTGGATTAGTGTGAAAGTCAAATTGCCCTAAACCCAAAGACAATACGTGACAACTTCCAATTCAATATTCAGTGGCTGCAGTCAAATATGTTAGAAGAGAAAATGTATGTCTCTTTTCAACAGTCCACTTTAGATGATTTCTTTAATTTGACTCATCTACGAGATATTGATGTTAGAAGGTGCCACCAAAATTTAAAGGAGCGGAATATTATTTATGTAATAAATTATATTTAAAAGTTATGGAAATAAGAATGTTAAAATGTATGTATAGGTATATTAGAAGAGATAAGACTAAAAAATAAGAATATAGATAAGATAGATTAAATGATTATGATGAAGGATAAGGTGCAGAAAGCAAGGATTATGAGATTGTTCGGAGACGTATGGATGCACAAATGAAAAGGTGTGGAAAATTGGTTGTAGATGCTTATATTAGAGGTAAGTCAAATAAGTATTAGGGAGAGGTGATTAGATACGATATAATGCAGTTGTTGTTTATTAAGAACATGCATGATATGAGATAGAAAATTATGAATGACACGGATTAGGATATTACTTTAGGTAATTTAAAATTGTCTTGCCTAATCTTTCGTAGTGATCGTAGTATTACCCTAAAGAGTTTCTTGGTACTCCATTTTTGTTACTATTTACTACTTTTCTCATTTTGATTATCCGAGTACTTTGTAGTAGTGATTGTTTCAATTTTAGTTATTTTGTCATGTTTTCTTTAGTATTTTTATCTTGATTTCTTCATCTATATTGTTTTTTTTTTTTTGAACTGCTTGGTTATGATTTTACTTGAATCGAATGGCTATCAAAAACAAATCTCTACTTTACAAGGGTAGGATCCATAAACATACTATCTTCTCCGAACCTCATTTATGAAGATTGCACTGACTATATCCTCCATACCAAACACACTCAGACTACCTAAATATCAAAATCAAAGACGAAGTTAAAGTGTGGTATACAAATTTGATCAAATCTAATAAATTTAATTCGAATTTCATATTTATTTTTAAAAATTTATTTTATATATATATATATATATATAATTTAAACTTTAATAATAATCTAATGAAATTTAAATCTCTATCTCATTTAGCATCTAATTAAAATGTGCAAGATTCCAAAGCACATTTAGTTGGCACATGAGATATTTTTCCCTTTCAACTCTACTTGAGATATTTTAGTAAAATACGAAATTAATAATTTATATAAAAGATGCCATGTCACTATCATTTGATTTGAGGCAGAAAAATGACGTGGCATTAAGGGTGTTAAGTTTGTTGGCGGTGGGCGGCCGGCCATTTCAAATTACGCATCTGGTTTCTGTCCACGTGGCATTGTTTTTCAGCCACGTGTATGGTTATAATTTGTTAAAAACATGAGTAAATATACCTCCAAATTCTCGCTAAACCTAGTACACGTATTTTCAATACTTCTTTCGACTTGATGCTCCTACAAGAGTTTGAGATTACTTGTTATATTATGTGGCAGATCGAAAGTGTATTTAAGTTTATAGTCAAATAAAATCATATTTTTAAGACTGTCAATATTTCAAGAAGAAACTAATAATTTGCGTTAAAAATTCAACAATATTTTAAATATTCTCTCTTTTAACAAACTTGAAGAACCAAAGTTGACAATACATACTTTAAAAAAGAACTATTTTTAAATTTTATACTCAATCAAAATTTTCTTTTCCTAGATATTTTGGTAATACGAAATTAATAATTTTTCAGAATATATGTAACTATCATTACTCTATTTCAAAAACAATTTATTCAAAGTGTAAGAGATTAAAATCAGCCACGTGTAAAACTACTTTTTTTTAAAAGTAAGGCACTGCAATTATTTATTGTTACACGCATCATTTTTGACTTGGCTAATACTATATGATTAATAATGTTAACATTATTACTAAGTTTATTTAGTAAATTTTACTCGTTGTAGGACCCCTCTAATATTGTATAAATAAAATAAAATTGGCATGTTGGCGTACATAATTACCTTTAGATTATTTTATTATGCGTGGTTGGATAATTATATTTGAAATAATAATCACTATTAATTTAGGTATCTATCACATTGCTTCTTTGCTTCGATGATTATCTTAATTAAGACCTCTCTTTTCAACTTCTTTTGACTAATTCAACTAACTATTACCTTTTTCCGTTCAAATTAGTGCATTTTTAGATGGTGAGTCGTGACATATCTCTTAAGAAAATTAATTAATTACGTCAATTAAAGGGTCAAAGAGAAAAGGGTAACCTTGGGAATTTTTTTTTATTAACTTTTGATCTTTGAGAAATTCATTTATTTTAATTAAATGGAAAGAAATTTAGAGTATGTTTGGTTTGTCATTGACTTATAATTTTTTACTATAAGCCAAAAGTTATAAGTTATATGACTTTTGATTTATTTTTAACATTTTAACTTTAAATTAAATACTTATATAAATATCATTTTTTTAATTTATCAAAACACTCCAAAAATAATTAAAAATTATTTTACTTAAAACACTTAAATTAAGTCAATTCAAACGAACGCTTACTTATTTTGGATGGAAGGGAGTAATATGTTTTGTTGCTTTATTTCTATCATCATTTGTAAACTTGGTCATTTAGGAGACAATTAATTAAAAAATGGGAGGAAATCAAGTTGTTTACTTAATTTTTGTATCCCAACCAACCCACTCCTAAAGTATTTAAAAAAAAGAGTAAAGAATTAAGGCAGCTTAATTAAATTCAGATTGAATAGCTACCATTTTCCTTTTATTTAGTATTATGGTTTTGTCAACGAAGTGTATATCTTTTTCTTGAAAAAAAAAAAATATAATGAGAAGGATGATATAATTAGGATTTAATTGATATACTAGTATTTTTATGACAAGTTTTTCTATATATAATAACAGTAATAATATATTTTGATATAATTGTACGAATAAAATTTGAAAATAATAAAATATTAATATACGTATTATTTTCAAAAGATTATCGACTCTGATTATATATCTCCGAAAATATTTGTAATAAAAATTAAAGTTAAAATATAAAATAAAAAATGAAAACAGTGACGTGGCTGAGATGGCAGCTAAGGCGGTTGAGATTGGTCGGTGGCCGTCAGCTACAGATTAAGCATCTGGGTGCTTGCCACGTTGCACTTTTGTACGCGGTGTTTGAAAATACTTCTAAACTTAACTTAAGTTATTAAATTAATTCTTAAATTATTAATAATTTTCAAAAAAATTTTCTTTTATTAACTGAAGTCTGAACTTATATACACTTCGATTTTGCGCCCTAAGTGAAAAACACTCCTATATACTCATCAAATTTAGAGGTGTTTTCAATATTTTTTTTGGTTTTTTAATTAAAAACGATCCTATGATCTTACAAAAGTTTAAAACTACTTGCTATGTTATGTGATTGTGACATGTTGAGATATATCTAAGTTTAATTAATTAAATAGAAAAATATATTTAAAGCTATTAATAATTCAAAAATAAAACTAATAATTCATTCCAACTTTAATGATATTTTCTATACTTCTCTTTCAATAATCTAACAAAATTATATTGATCATAATAAAAGGACAATAACGGATTATAAGCCGGAAAAGAATGAACAATATTTTCTAATTATTCAGGAGAAATAGAAAAGAAAAACATACCACTAGGTTTCTTAAATTGAAAATCAAATTAAATAAAACAAATCGACACTAACCAAATAGATAAATATAAATATAATTTGGTTTTTAATTATTTAAAAATTATTAAATTAATTTAATTTTAATTAAAACAATTAAACAATCAACCCAAACCTTTATTCAGACATAAAATTATTAGCTCTAACTAAGAATAAAAAAATCTCAATCGTTTCGCGATTTCATGTGATAGTTGAGTTATTGGCATATCTACTTTTGGGATTCTATACATCATCATTTTAATGCCCAAGTTGACGAGAAAATCTTTGTCAGATTTAGCTTTGTACCAAAAGTGGACATCAGTTTTATAAGTGGAGTCCTAAACAAAAATGGTGCAGAACAAAATTTATTTTTATAATGAAAATAGATTCACAAAATAAATAAATATGATCCTTCTAGTTCAAGTGAATTATTAAGATACTTTTTAAGTCTAAGAGAATTGTTAAATTTTATATATATATATATATTTACCTTTTTTTCAATAAAATTCTTAAGTATTTTGCATTTTTGAGGAGAATAATTTAAGATTAATTAAAAGGGTAATAGTGAAAAGTATCTTAATTTTTTGTCTTTAAATATCTTTCTTAAATGGTGTGTTTATAAACCAACAATTCACTTAATATGGATTAGGAGTAGGAGGAGTAACATATTTCGTTTCGATTTATTTTTCTTAATAAAAAAAAAAGGCAATACTTTATTTTTTGATCCGTTTAAAAATTATTGGCTTTTTCATTTTTTGATAACTATAATTCCAACTAATTTATATATATCATTTTTAAGATCACGAAATTAAAATGCATTTTGTTACCTTCTATATATCATTAGTTTAATTAAGAGTTTAAAACTATAAGAGATTTAAAAGTTTTATCATTTACATTTTCTTTGTGAAGTTTAAACTAAACAAATAAATTAATTAAATAAGAAAATAAACAGGTTAACCCCGTTTTAATAAAAGGAATTATGTAACCAAAGTTAACGTTGAACGTTAAATTAGTGTTAACGCACAGTTGACCATATAAAATACATGAATTTCATGTGTTATGTAAAGATGAAATAATTAGTGTGAATTTCATGTGTTTTCTATGGTCAAACTGTACATCCACACAAGTTTAACGTTAACGTTAACTTTGGGTTAAGAAAACATTTTGAGTAAATTATATGGCGGTTAGTACATAGAGGTTGTGAGTAGAGATTAAGGATGATGTTGGTTAATGATAGTGATTGGCAATAGTGATTAATGATAATTGTTGTCGTCTGATAATTGTGGAGAATTGCAATGATAGCTAATGGTGAAGGTGAATGTAAATGTTGGTTGGAATATATAATGATAGCTGAGAATGATGATTGTTAGAGCGATTTATGATTGTGCATGGTTGAATGTGATAATTGTCAATCGTGGGTACTGGTGATAATGAATGTTGATTGTGGTGATTGATGTTGGTATTGATCATGGTGGTGGTATGGCTGATAATTGTGATGGATGATAGTGATAACTGACGGTAGTTGATGATGACTATGATGATGATTAATTGTGATAAATTTTCTATGGTGATGGTTTAATTTTGGCTGAGCATGGTGGTTGAGGGTGGTGGTATTTTATAATGGTGAACAATAATAGTCGCAGTTAATTAGTGATCATCAAAGTAAATGGAATAACGATGAATTGTCATTTCTGTAGAAACTTTGAATTAATGATGTTAAAATTTTATTATAAATCTTAATCATGGTTAAAATCTTGACCTTAGAAATAATATGCTTAAGGAGTAAGATCTGAACAATGATCAATAAAAATTAAGATCTTTATTAAGTATAAACAAATAGAATCTTAATTCGAATGTCTCATGGGGGCTATAATAAGCATAGAATATTCATATTGTAGGGATATTAGTGCTTGATTTCAAAATTCAAAGAAATATAATCTCAATTAAACCATATTACAAATGTGATTAATTGATTAGAATAATGTGAAAATTTAGAGATTCGATTAAACAGTAGTTGTTATACATGAAGTTGACTATGGCAATCAATTACTAGTCAAAAGTTATACACTAACAATTGGTTACATAGTCTATATAATATGTTTCACACTTGTGTAGCTCCATACATTTAGCAAAAATATCACAATAATTTGTCTTTGAGGTGGGTCCTTTGTCGACATAACGTGACCATAGTACCATTTATAAACTTCGTGCAACGAGCTCAACGGAAAAATCATGTTTAGGAGACATATCACATGCTAGACTAACTTGATCGTCCTTACAGGCCATATTATCAATTATTATTCTTCACTTTATCGTGTTGTATCAATATAGATCCAATAAAGTTATTTACAAGGTTGAATCATTGAAACAGAACATGAAGTATGTAAATTGCTTTCATCAATTACTTGTATATTTAATTTGATGCATTATTATTGTGGGATGCTTCAAATAAGAGTATGAATAATATAATTAGAAAAATGTTGTTATTCAATTAGTCCTAATCAAGTAAGGAGGCAAGAAAAAAATGGCACGTTGATGTTATTTTATTATTATAGTTATAAATTAATTGAAAAGTAACTATGATTGGAAAATGGTTAGTTGATTTGCAATAATAGTTTCTTTCTTCAAAATCAAAAAAAGCTATGATGTTGATACACCAACAATTGCAATTATGTATTTATTTTTTTGTTCTCTTTCGTAATATTTTATTTCTCTTGATTTTTGGAATCAAATGATTGATGGTAGGTCGAATAAAATTTGAGATGTTAATTTTGAAGTACAAGTTGTATAAAAATAGAATTATTAGGGGAAAAGGATCAATAATTCCATCCATCATATTAATCGTGCAAAAATACACTAATGGCATGGGCGAGACACGTGCTACAATGACCAGTACAAAGGGTTGCAAATAGAACTTAGAACGACAATAAAACAATAAAAGCGAATCAAGATGGATATTATAGATATCGCCACACATGTTTAAAGTACAGAACATTTACAAGCATATATATGTTTGATGAAATTTTGCTACTTTACAGTATTCTTATTCCACAACATACGTATAAGAAGAGTAATTTGATGCAACACATCTATAAAGAAGATGTTACATTTAATTTGAAACCCTGTAGTAATTTGTCAAAGTCTTTCCATCCAACTCCTTTGAAAAGAATCTCCCCATGTAATCCTTGTACATGAAGTCGCGGTAAACGGCTGGCTTTTCATCTGATATTAGTTCAGGGAGAGGTCCAAATGAGTTCTCTCTTTGGCCTGGGTTCAAGAAGATGGCAACTGATACGCGGGGTTCTTGAAAAGGGTTGGCTAGAACTCGGTGCACCACACTCTTGTATTCATCATTCGATATTATCTGTAAAAGTGAAGTCGATTCATCATGATACATAATGATCTGAGGAAGCATGAGAAACAAAAAAGATACGGATTGAACCAGACTATGTTCAGGATAATAGCACCAGCAAAAGTCAAAATTAAGCATATAAATAGTTGTTCTTGACACAGCATTTTGGTCTCAGTTGTGTCTATCATTACTACCTCGGGATGCCTGCCACCAGCAACAGATACCAGGTAACTTTGTCCACCGAGGCTAGGACAAATGGAAAGAATCACCTAATGTCTTTAGTCTATGCTGGGAATTCTCAACCATTTCATTGACCACTAGGCCACACCCTTGGGTGCCTACTAATACTTTGTTTGGTACACTTTTTCTATCTATGTATACGCTCTCTTTGGTGTTATGCTATGTATAACTAATACATGAAAAATCATGGTATGAGCAATGCAAGAGGTTTAATGCACACATTAGCATGGTTAAAAACACAATTGCCCCTCAAAATCTTTCCCACATTAACTCAAGTGTTAGTAAACGAGCCCACCGAACTAATTGTCAATAGCTGAAGAAGCCCTCACCCATTTTTTATTGCTTGCGACTCACCCAAAATAACATTTCTCAACAAGGAAAGAGTATATAGGAGATGGAGCTCAAGGGAGAAATTAAAAGATAGGTCTATAGAATGACAATTATTTGGTTGAAATATTAAGAATCAAAGTCTTCATCAAAAACAAATATGCAACATCACCATCTTTTTTTGAAACTGTATATGTAACATCACCATCTTTCCAAAAGCTTCTTGCTGAATAACATGAGTTCCAGAAAGAAGTCATGGTGCGAGTTAGTGTAGGCATGCCAGAAAGACAAAGGTGCATCAGAATGTACACATGCAATCAAAATAGCTTGTGTTTAGTGGAAGGCTAAAATACAACAATATATCCAGTGTAGTCTCACAAGTGGGGTTGGGGAGGATGGTGGGTATGCAAACCTTACACACCTACCTTTGTTGCGTAGGTTGTTTCTGATAGACCTTAGTGGAAGGCTAAAATGAGAAAGAAAATTATGAAAATAAGGTTTTCCTAGCTATTGAACATGTTCCCAATTAACCACAAGGCAAAGAACTGTTGTTGTACAACAATTTTAAATGTCATACCAAAACATTACAAGAAGAACAAATACACTAGTGAATGAACTTCCTATTCAACCAGCATGTATGTCAACATTCAGCAATTGAAATGAAAATTTCGGGTCAATAGCAATGCAAAATCAAATTTTCTCTCTTGAACCCTACAAGCATGCATACTAGTCTTGGATACCTAAACTTGGAGAACATGTAGGCATGCCCTTCTCACAAGAGTCAAAATGAGAAAAATGCAAACATGATAGCTTTCTTTTATAAGAAAGGAAAATGCTCAAATAAGAACTCCATCCTAAGCACCTCAAAGGGTATCGGCATTGAAAATCATCTGCCACTGCAATGCAACCTAAAACTTCAGCTGTTAAAGCACCTAATGCACAATACTTCAGCTACAGATTCTATTATTCTCGGTACGGCAGTTATAATGACATTTTTATGTTAGTGTGACTTGAGCCATTCAGTTATAGGGATAATAAAGTGTTCCTCAAAGATACTAAACAATCCATGTTACAATTCCTTGGAAAAAGAACAGTCAAGAAACAAATGAAAATGATTTGCATTGGTCTAATATGACACCTTTGTATAGGCAATTTAACTTCTCCTTGAACTAGTAAAATATAAGGTCAGTTCCTGTTTAATATTATAGCAAAAGGCACATGGATGCTCTCAAATCTAAACAATGTGAGCCATAAAATGAACAATTTTGAACCCTCCCAGTAATGACAAAACATGTTCGATTTAACGTCCAAAAGTTGAAATTTGTTGCATCTACTAAAGCTAACAACTAATAATAGTTGGAGCGATTAGAAAATTTGACCTTACAAGTTACTCTTAAGAGGGTGTGAAATGTTCCAAGTTCACACATTTATCGCTGAAAAATCTTAGTGCCATATAAGAACAGGAGATTCATCCCCAATCTTCTCTTTTCCTTGGTAAGCAAATGCTTATTCGAGAAAAGCAAAAGCTATTTCTTTATCAGCCAATCCAACAAAACATAAACAGAATAACCTGTTTGAATGGCATTGAGGCTGTCTCATATAGGACTTTTCATAAGCAACTAGCTATTTTAAAGAGTTCTTTCACCTATCAAGATCATTCATTAGTCACCACTCACCCCCTCACCTCTTCCATAATGCACCCATAGGTTTTATAATCAGAAACCAAAAACCACAATGAAAGATAACTATCAATCACACATAAACGAGTCAAACATACCTATATGCTAAAAGAAGAGCAGAATACAACATAGACATCGGACACGCTTTTTACCTAAATGGTCACTTAAGTTCAGGAAATGGTCTTAACTTTATCCTAAAAGAATTGAATCTGAATTTAGATAAAGTCTACATTTTGCATTTTTCAGATCAATCCTGGTCCAAGTCTAACAGCTAAAGCTGCTTTGAGTTTCACACAGCCAAATGAGAACATGACTAAATTCACCCAGTAAGCTCACAAACTTGATAAAATTCATCCCTCAAATATTTACTAACCAGAGTTTTTGACCTAAAAGTCAAAAGTTTAGGAATTGGCCTAACCTTGTCCTAAAAACAATTGACACCAGACACAGATAGTCTTATAAGTTTGCATTTTTTAATCAATTTCGATCCAATTTGCTTATCGTCATATAAGTTCATGAATTCGATCAAATTCATCTCAAGCATATAACACTATTCAACTTACAACGATTGGTAGCTAGTTAGGAAATAAGCTATTCATATATAAAACTAATACAACATTTGATTTTCAATTAGAAACCGCATAACTAATACATGTGTAAATTATGATGAAATTTGTATATTATCTTATTAATAACTAATACTTGCATAACTCTAACCAGCTACCAAACGACCCCTTTTAACACTATGCTATGAACCAAACCAAGTTGTTATATTTAAGTAAAGAATAGTAGTGAGGCCAACCCATGTGCTTAAACAAACCATAAACAATATCCTCCAACTTCCAAGCATGCAAATTATACTACACAAATCTAAGTACAAGCAAGTAACAGAGTATACCTGAAGAATATCACCAATATTAATCACAATAGCCCCCGGAATCGGCTTCAAATCCACCCATTCTTCCCCAAATTTCACTTGCAATCCAGTCATTTCATTCTGCACCAACACCGTCAACACACCGGGATCTGTATGCGGCGTCAGCCCTTTCGTCAACTCCGGCTGTGGACAATAAGGATAGTAATGTGCAGCCATAACTCTTCCATCCAAACAAGACAATTCCTTCAATCTATCCTTTTCCACCCCTAACCCTTCACACAATAAACCCATCAATTCTTCCCCAATTTTCACCACTTCCTTATCCCACTCAACAATCGCCTCCCTACACACCTCCGGCACATACTCCCAATCCGGCGGAGTAGGCGTCAACCTCACCTGCAACGTATCCCTCCAGCTTGCAGCTTTCGAGTTGTACAAATCAAAATTCGTAGAATACGCTGCTCCACGAGTAATATCCCTACTATAATACTTCATCTTCAATTCATCATTCTGTTCGTTAAACGATTTAATCGAACCTACAATTCTGTTTATAGCGCTGACCGGAACAGAATGATTGATAATCTGGAAGAACCCTAAGCTCGTTGAAGCACGATGAACTTGTTCAACGACCGTTTCCCGAGGAGCAGAGAAGTCAACGACGGGTATGGAGTGATTGTTACCGGGTCGGGTTTTGGGCTCCGGGTTTGGTTCTTCCGAGTGGATGAAGAAACTGGGTATGGTAGTAAGTCCCTTATCAACAAGACCTTTAACTCCGATTTTCGACTCGTCGAATTGTTTCAGTTGTTCGAGACGATCGGAGTTCGGAACTGGGTTTGGGTTCAGAGGACCGGAATTCGCCATTTTTGTAACGAGCTTTTGAGCTACACAGAAACGGCGGATTTGAGTTGTGAAAAAGAAAATGAATACAACACGTTATTAATAGTTAGAAAATTCATGGAAGTTAAAAAAGATAGTTTCGACAATGAGTGATCATTATTGTATTAACGGAAACAAAAGAAAGCGATTGGTGTTAAAGTATGACTTTTCAAGGCGAATTTGAATTTAGCGTGATTTTAATATAAATATTGAAAATTCAATGTGAACGATTTTGTGCGAATTTAAATTTAGCTATAGATATAGTCAGATTTTAATATAAATTTCGAACACTTAATGTGATTTTTTTATTTAAATTTAAATTTAGTCAAACTTCAATATAAATATTAAACATGAAAAAAAAGAAGCAAACAAACATGGAATATTTATTATCTAGAAACAACTAAAATATTACTTCAAATATTTTTATTTTTAAACATTACAGATTAAACGATATGCTAATACATTATATATATATATATTAATTTAAATCCACAATTCGAAAAAATTAACTTTCTAAAATTTTGTGTCAAAATAAAACTACATAATCAAGGTGAAAAGGATGGAGTTCTACTCCCTTAGTTTTATTTATTAATTTTAACAAACTAAACATTTCTTGTAATTTTTTTCTTATCGTGTCAACAACAAACAACAACAATAAACTTAATATGTTCCTGATCAAGAGAGCGTAAAGTGTACATAAATCTTATCTAACTTTGAAAAGTTAAAAAAAAATATTTTTGTAAGATCTTTGACTTAGTAAACTGTGAAAAAAAAGAAAGATAAAACAACTAAATATAAATAATAATAGTCAAAAGTTTTAAAATCAAAAACATCATTAATAAAGCTAATTTAGTAAAATGCACCTCTAATTATAATTTTCTTAAGAACTACGAGAGTTAAATAATATAAAACGAAATGAGTATATTTTGTGTTATGTCTGAAGAACGTTTGGAGAAAAGTTTTGGCCATAGATATTATGTACATTGTACAAGTTGTTTTTGGAAAAAAGTTTAACCATAAAATTTGTCTAAGTTTTGGCAAACAACCCAAGATCTCAAAATCTTGAAAAAATGTGTGTGCACGTTTTTTGGTCAAAATTTTTCGATTTTTAAAAAATATTAAAACATACTTCCATTTTTTATATTTATGATAAAAACTAAAAAAAAAAAACAATTTGTAATGATTCCAACTATAGTTCTATTTACTTTACCCTACCTTTAATTAAAGATATTACTCATGTAAAATAAGAAATTATATTAAAGAATAGTTAGTTACTATAGTTATTATTATGTATTTTATTGCATCAATGAACCTTTGTAACTAATTATAATTTGATAAATTATAATAATTGTATCATTAATAATTTTATTAAATTATCATGTTATAATTTTGGATAATATATTATATAATTCATTATGAAAAAGGACAATATTCTATTAAATTTATGGATATTCTTTATAATTTTTAAAATGTATAGATATAAATCACGTTTCATGTTTTTTTTTCTTTAAAAAGAATGAAATATGTTTCTCAAAAATTATGGACGTTACATA
Organism: Solanum verrucosum; assembly: GCF_900185275.1. NCBI lineage: Eukaryota > Viridiplantae > Streptophyta > Magnoliopsida > Solanales > Solanaceae > Solanum > Solanum verrucosum. Next base: position 211,549 of record NW_026020644.1, read on the forward strand.
TTAAATTTTACCTTAAACTGGTTTTTTTTTTTGAAAAAAAATATTTAAAATTTTATGATCAAACGCTAATTTATTTATGTCCGAACCTTTATAGCTTGACATATGGACCAATGGTTCCACTTTCACAATTTTCCATTTTGAATAATCTTTCTTTCTCTTCATCACGTCTCTCTTCTTGTTTGAAAGCTTACCATATATAAATCCAATTCTTTTGCTTTTTATTGTAAAATTCATCGAAAATAGTTCAAGATGATAAAATAACAAAGGAAATTAAAAATATATTTATTTTTTTATAAATATTTTCTTTAAGTGTATAATATAATATAATATAATATCTCTATTTATACGATAATATTGTGGGAATACACAAGATTATCATGAATATAATATTTTAACTTATTTGAAATTATGAAATTTGAACAATGTTAATGTCGATTGTGGAGTGTTGTTTTAACTCAACGAAAACAAAAGAGAGCTACGGAAAAGAATATGGAATATTCATATTTTATATTATCTAGAAACGAACTAAAATATTACTTATTTTGTTTTAATTTATTTATCTTAATTTTAGTTTGTTTAATAATTAAGATATATTTTTATTTAAAATATATATTACTTTTTATAACTCTTGAATTTTAATTTTTTATTTTAATATATTTAAATTATTTTAATGGATTAGCGGTCCCACTTTCACCATTTTTAGATAAATCTTCCGCCTTCCTCACGTCTCTACCTTTCTTTGTTTTGTTTTTCCACTCTTGGCAATATTTATATTGAAATTCGATTAAATTTAAATTTTATCGAGATGTTTTACTTTAGATCTTTTCTTTGCTTTTCTAATTCTTTTCCTCAAAAAATTATTTTTATAATATTACTTTCTTCTTTCACTTTTATTTACTCATAATTTTTTTCATATTTTTTAAGATAATAAATAAAATACATAATTTATTTATTATATAATTTATAGTTTTAATGGATTTTAAAAAAATAAATAGTTAATATTAAAAATAAAATTTGAAAAACAAAAAATTGGCAAAATTGTGAAAAAAGAAGTTGAATGGAACAAGCAAATATAATACGTACAATATCAATCAAAGTTCAACGATATTGATTATGCTTCTTTAATTAAAGGGAAACAAAAGAAAGCCACGGAAACAAACATTGAATGATTTAGTTTTATCTAGAAAGAAATAATAGTGAAATGATATATTTTTTTAGTTATAATTGCAATATTATATATATATATATATATAATTCATTATATTTTAATTTTATACATTTTAAAATTTATAACTTTTGTTTTTAAAAATTAAATATTTTATGTTCAAAATTACATTGAATATTAGTTAGTTTAACTCCCTATTGCGCGTTAGTTGTCATAATTTCCTTTATGAGAATCAAATAATATGTATTTTGACTAATCTTTTAAGATATATTTTTCATTATATTTTTATGAAAAAATTACAATTTATAGTACTCCCATATAATTTTTGAATATCTAAAATTTTATTTTAAAATATCAAATTAATGTAATCTAATTTAGCTTTAAAAATTATTCAAATAATCTCTCAAAAATCGCAACATAACAACTAAAAGGAACGGAAGGGTACTATGTCACGACCCAGACCGTCGTGATTGGCACCCACACTAACCCTCCAGTGGGAGAACCATTACTACAACCAAACTAAACAACTTAACCAAAAATTAGGCACTTAAGGATACAGAAGCATATTTAAATGACAATAAAAATGGAGTCCCCATAAACTCCAAAGTTTTAACTACAACTTAACCAAACTAATGCGGAAGTCTTAACCCTTAGAACCTGAAAGTCATTGTACCAAAACTCTACTAACGACAAGTCTAAGAACAAGGGGTAAAACCCCAAAACTAAAAGAACACCTTAACAAATAGTCTGAGTCCGAAAAGAGTGGACTTAAACAAGAAAGATCCATGGCAACTCGAAAAAAGGGGCTCACCCTTGAATCCGGTCACGCTCAATAGTCACCTAGCTGAAGTCTATCAATAGCCGCCTGAAGATGCCCTGTACTCAACAAAGAACAAGCAAGTGCAGTATCAGTACACAACTATCGTGTACTGGTAGGATCACGCGGCTATCCCAAAAGGTGAAACACATGTAAATAACCACAACATTATAAAACAAACATATACCGAACATGTACAATATTAGTCATCTTTTCAGGATCAATGTAGCATTACACGTTCTCAATACTACACATTGGTTATCATTTAAAGCAATACACAATCTTTCAACCTCAATCACCATTAGCTATAAACGTAATCATCACAAGTAGATACACAACACAATTCAATGGTCCTCTCACGGAACCCAATTCAATGGTCCTTTCATTGAACCCAAACCCAAACTATTAGCATACCAGAACGTGCATGGTACCCGATCTAATGATTATGCCGGAACGTGGCAATCGATCCCATAAATATGTCGGAACGTGGCAACCGATCCATATATTTTTGTTGGAACGTGGCAACCGATCCCAGTTAGTGTGTCGGATCGTGACACCCACCTATTCAACAAACCACAATCACAATCACAATGTATATTCGCACAATCATACAACAAGAGGTGATTCATGGCATTCCATTATTCAATTATCCTTGTTTACGATTGGGGTGATCAATAATGCAACATTCACATACATACATGTATTATAATAAAGCAATTACAAACATATATCACACCAACATGAAATCACAACCATCACCTACCTCGAATCCAAGCTTAAATCCCCTAAGACACTTGAATCTTCCCTTTTTGGATTCTTCCCGTTTGTTTGTGGTCTAAAAACATATAATTAACGCAAGGATTAACAAACGAGACCTAATTACCCGGATTATAATCAATAATATCAATCCTAGGTTAAACACTTGATCCCCATACCCAGATTAGGGCTTTTTCCACCATAATTCCCAGATCAAAACCCTCCCCCATCGATAATTACCTAAGCAATTAAGTTCTACGGATCGAAACATGGATTCGGGGAGTGAAAACCTTACCTTTAGCCTCAAGAATGGTGAAAAATGCTCAAGAACTCGTATGGGGTCATCTCTTAGCTCTCAAGTTCGAAAATTGCAGAATAAAATGATTTTGGGGTTTATTTCCGACTTTAAGTCGCGTCTGCCCTGCCATGGCGGCACCACCCCGCCACAGCGGCCTCGCTACAACGACACCAATCCCGCTTTGGCGGCCAACACGGAGACAAAATGCTAAATAAAGAATTCCAAAGCCTCATTTCACAACACACTTTCAACCAACGACACTCAGAAAATATCGTTCACGCTAAGATCGATTTCGGGAGTTCTACTCGCCCAAATTCAATTCCGTAAAGTCGTACGGGTTCCTTAACGTCTTAGCTATCCACTCATGTAATCAAATTCATTAATAGATCTCTCATTGTTACCATATTTCCCTAGACCTCATTGACTTCGATTTCGTCCAAATCTGAACTAGGCTAGGAAATCCCAAGTTGCTACCAAAAAATTTTCTGACCCCAATTCTTTCCCCATTGACTTTTCCCTAATGACGGAATCAGGTCATTGCATACTAATTTTTTTATCTTATGTTTAAAGAATGTTTGGGACTTAGGAGTGGTACCCGAACCAAGAACACTCCAAATAATAAAGGTTAAAAAATACAACACACGAAAACTTACATATATATAAGTCATCTTTGTCATCGTCAAAAGATATAGTGTAGTGAAATAAAACTATTTTTTTTCTTAATTAGATATTTAAGATTGAGTCGTGAATAAGAAAAAATCTTTAATAAGGAGTGCTCTCTTTCGGATGGGATCCTATGTATTGCTAATTCAAATTAATTGAACTCCAATATGAATACATCGGATAAAACACCGAATAAAAAGTCAAAAAAATTGTCATTAATATCTTGCGATAAGAACACGATATTCGATTCTCAAAGCTATTAAATAAAAAATCGATATGTCATTTTATTTGCATAATATATATATTATTTTTATGAATTAGTTAATTCACTTGTGATCATGTAGTTGTTGGAACCGAATTCATTCAGGCTAGTATTTAAAATTAATCCTTACATGTGTAGAAAAAAATATTATGTATAAATTACTCTTTTTTTTTTAATAGTTGAGAAAGGACGAATAGAAATAAAACATATACACGTAAAAAATAGATTGTTATTTCATTAAAAAGCAATTTTTTGTTGGTCTAATTTCACTTTCATATCCTCTTTTTAGATAGCAAATCATAAATAATTAAATATTATACCAAATCATTCTAATTTTTAAGTTGGGCATGATTTCACTTTCCTATAACTTGAGGGAGTATTGAAACCATAAAAATAAATTCAAAACTTTTTTATTAATGTAAAAAAAAAAAATGCTAAAAGTAGTTTCTTTTACATTTTTTTTAGCTTATTGTTCATCTATAATGATGAAATAAGGCCGTACTTAGTATTTCAATCACTTTTTTCGACTTCTATTTTTTCAACTATCAGAAAATGATTGGGATGATATCGAAAAACCTCAAATTTAGACTATTTTCTGACAATTTCATCGAAAAATAATGATTTTTTTAGTAATGAGCGATTTAATATTAAAATTTATCTGTACACATGTAAAAATAATATTTCGTAGTATATATTTATCCTTTTCCCTTCTTTTTTTCTAGGAAATGGTGAATAGAAATAGGATACTTGTATTATACATAATATAACTTATTCATAGTATAAATACACTTACATATTTAAGAATGAAATATAATCAGAGATAAAAACTTCTGGAACTCTTCGTATTTTCTCAATACAACTCTTAGCTTAGAGATACATTTAACTTTTTTTATTCGATATTTACATTAGAATTTGATTATACAGATTTAAAGATAAATTTAACTTGTCAGTTTATCACCCTGATTAATAGATTAATGTAGGAAAAAATATACAAACTATATATTATAAGGCAAGTTTGGACCGATTTGGCTGGCGACAATTCTAAGAAAAAAATGAATTATTTGTCCACTCTATCAATATATGATATACAATAGGAAAAATTGTATAAAATAGAAAATTATTAATTCAAATTAAATGTTATAACCACAGTTTGATTTAATTGTAACTCGTAGCAAACAATTGTCATTCGCCTCTCTCTCCAGATTTCTCGCTCGTCACTCTCCATTTCTCGCTCGCCAATCTCTCCCTCGCCTCTCTCACTTTATACAAACACAAATGTATAAAATGCATTTGTGTATAAAGCGAGAGAAAATTATATATACAAATACAAATACATATATTTCCGTCCTATACACTTGTAATTATACAAATACAGATCTTCCCCTGTCCAGTTCTCTTTTGACTTTCTCTCTTTCTCGCTTTATACAAACAAAGATTATGCAAATTACAATGTATAATTTGTGTTGTATAAAGCGAGAGAGATAGATAGATTTGATATACAAAAATGTTTTATTTCGATTCAATTGTATACAAATTCAAATTTTATGCAGATATACAAACACATAAAATTGAATTGAGAGGCTGCCAATGATTTATACAAACGAGAGGCTGCCAACGATTTATACAAATGCGAGACTGCCAGCGATTTTATACAAATCCGATGCCCCCAACGATTTATACAATCTGATGCTCCATAGTTTGCTATGGAGCGCAATTATGCAAACTATAGCTATAGTATACAAATATGATTTTTATGTTTGCTAAATGTGAAAGTTGCTTTTTATTTTTATTTTTTTTGGAATTAGCGGATCTTCTATGATACTAAGTGAATATATATGATATACACCATACCAAAAATAGATCATTACAAAGCCAAATAAGTGTTGACCACCTATTTCCAAAAATTAAAAAAGCTACAACTTCAGGACTTTATAATCTGTTTACATAATCCAAAAATGTTGGGGTGTAATGTAATGAAGAGATAATTGCGCATAAATATATAAACGATTTAAAAACGGGTAAGAATAATAATATCAATTATAAATTTGGTTAGTGAGAGTAATGATTCTATTCGATATAAATGGTTTAAAAATGGGTAAGAATAATAATACTTGGTCCAACAATAGTTGTCCACTATACTTTTTGAGATGTCCAATAATACTTGTCTACTTTATTTCTAATATGTCATTATCATTAGTTATAGTCATTTCTCTATTATGTTTTTCAAGAGATTGTATGTATTATATTCAAAAGGTGATATAGTAAAATTACTCTTCTATTTATAGTTTCTTACAAAGTGTGAAAGTTAATAGTGGACAAATATTATTGGACAAAGGAGTATCAAGTATAAATTTTGTTGGTGAGAGTAATGTCTATATATGTTATAAATTATTTAAGGGAAAAGGGTCAAAAATACCCTTCAACTTTGGTTTATTGTTTGACTTTACCCTCGCCGTTAAAATGAAGTTAAATTTACCCTCACTGTTACTAATTTCACCAAAATTACCCCTCAAATTGATGGAAAGCCCCAATTCAACTAAAAATACCCAATTTTGATTAAAATGACCCGATTTCTCTTTTAATCTGAACCCGACCCACGAATTCATACCAAATTAAAACCCTAAATCCATTTCTCTAATCTTCCTCTCCTTCCTCAGTTGAAATACCCTATTATCAATTAACACCCATAACTTAGAGGCAAAAAAGCTCAACTACAATATCATTCTCGTTCTCCTCACAAGGTAAGTCATTTTCTATTGAGTTAATTTCATTTTATTATGCTAATGGATATTTAACAATGAAAGTTGCTAGCATATCACATTAGCGGGTAATTGAAAATAAATAATTTGTAATTTCGATCGGTAATTTTAGAGAAACTTTTGTGTTTTTTTCATTTCAGAAATAGAGTTGATTGATCAATGATGAAGATCGAGGTGGGAAAATCGACAATGGTGTAGCCAGTGACTGAGACGCCGCAACTGAGGTTGTGGAACTCTGTGGGAAAATCAACGATGGTGTAGCCGGTGACAAAGACTCCGCAATTGAGGTTGTGGAACTCTAATGTGGATTTGGTGGTGCCTAATTTCCACACACCAGTATTTGTTTCTATAGGCCAACAAGATCCCTAATTTTTTTTGACCGAAAGGTGCTTAATGAGGTATTAAGTAAAGCTCTACTGCTGTTTTATCCGATGGGTGAGAGGCTATGCAGGGACGAAGATGGCCATATTAAGATTGATGGTAAGGGCCAAGGTGTGCTGTTTTGCAGAAGTTGAGTGATGGTGTGGTGGATGATTTTGGTGATTTTGCGCCGACGTTAGAGTTTCGAGGCTTATTCCGGCAGTTGATTACTCAGAAGGAAGGGAATTTTATGCTCTCTTAGTGTAATGGGTAAAAGAGATTGGGTTTTAGGTTAGAGGGGTCGGGGCATTGGGTTTAAAATGGGGAATGGATCTTTTTTTTAAATTCGGGTTAATTTGGGTCAATTTTGGGGATTCCGTCTAATGAGGGGTAATTTTGGTGAAATTAGTAACGGTGAGGGTAAATTTAACTTCATTTTAACGGTGAGGGTAAAGTCAAACAATAAACCAAAGTTGAGGGGTATTTTTGACCCTTTTCCCTTTATTTAATGGTTAAAAAAAGTAATAATATCAACCATAAATTTGGTTGTTGAGAGTATGTTTATATCCAATATAAATGGTTTAAATGTTGGTAAGAATATTAATATAAACTATAATTTTTGTCAACATATATGAAAAATGGTATGTAGATATAAAATAGTGAATTTTTTTTACGAAATATAAACTTGTGGATCAATATTTGTTTTTGAAAAATGTGTTATTTTGACATAGAGTTTCAGAATCAAGCTTTTTGGAGAATTTAAAATTTCATCTCATGATTTGAATCATGAGATGAAATCGCATGTCCAGATGTTGATTTCATCTCATTATTTCAAATCACGAGATGAAATCGCATATCCTAAGTAGGTGTTTGGACATGCGATTTCATGCTAATGATTTCGTATCATGAGAGAAAATCCTAAATTCTCCAAAAAATTATGATTTGGAAATTTCAAATCACGATTAGAGATTTTTCAAATACAAAAATTGATCCACAAGTTTATATTTTTGTAAAAACAACTCCACATTTATATCTACTAACAATTTATTTCATATGTAATAAAATTTATAATTTATAGGGATAAGAGTTTGAAAAATACCCCAACTTTGATCGAATTTGCTGTTGCTATACTAAACTTTCATAAGGACCTATTACCTCCCTAGACTATTTAATACCGTATTTTTTACCCCATGAACTATTTAATAGTGTATTTTAAAGGTATATATGTGCCCACATGGACACATTACTATTTATAATTTTGCATTAATTTTTATGTCCACGTGGGCAAATATATAGGTTTAAAATACGATATTAAATAGTCTAGGGAGGTAATAGGTTCTCATGAAAGTTTAGTATCGCAACAACAAATTCGACCAAAGTTGGGATATTATTCAGACCCTTATCCCTAATTTATATCATTACTTTTATACCATTTATTTACTCTAAATCATTTCCTACTTTACCATTTATATTCACCAAATTCTTTATTTTTGATCAAATTTATTTACCAACAAATGGCTCAAGGTAATAATGTTGGTTCATCTTTTGGTCATCTGGTCGAGAAATGTAAGTTCAACGTGAGAAGATTGACCATACTATGTGGAAGAATTATATTAAAGACACTACAACTTATGTTTAATTTTATTTTGTTATTGAATTAAATTTAATCAATAAATATTGTATTTTTTAAAAAAAGTTTTGTGATAGTATAATAAGTGATTTATTAACTTTTGCTTATAATTTGGTAAGATTATATAAAGAATTGAGACAATTTTGATAGTTTTACAGCTCATGAATTTTTTTTATGTTCATAAGAAAACACACAACATAAAAAGTCCAAATTGCATGTCTAAACAAAACTTCAACTTCATCTCATAATTTCATGTCATGATTCCATATCACATGGTCAAACAAACCTTTAAGATTTAAACACTTTTTTTATTTGAATAAGTTTTAATCGTTAAGGTCTTGAATAAAGTTTTAATATTATTAAAAAAAAATGTGTATGGATAATTTCCATCACCATATTATCCCCAATTCAACCACCACCATTATTAACTACCTTTGCTATTACAATTATCACCACCATTATTAATCATCATTATTGTTGACAACCACATGCCATCACCACCACATCTGTTATCAAAACCACACTAGCAACCAACAGTGCTGCCAACCACTATTGTCAATCGCTACTATACTTACTGTTCCATCATTATAATAATATATATGCTCTACCACTATCAACCACCATCACCAATGCGATCAATCTCTACTATCAACCACATCTACCATCATATTATCAACGATTACACATCCTTCTCAATACCATTGACACTAGCTATAACATCAATCAATTTCAACATCGCAACCATCACCATCACGTTGATCATTACAGCATCAACTACCTCCATCATCACAACTATCACCACCACTATCACTAACTATTAACAATGGCAGAGCCAAATTTTTTACTAAATGGTCCAGACTACAAAGAACACATGATTCAACTTCTATGTTTACAAATAAAGAAATTACGCATATTCAAATGTTGAAAACACAAATGGTCTTAAACATTCAATATTTTCAAATATAAGAACAATGCATTAATCATTCAGATGCACGTTTAGTTTCAAATGTGTTAATCTTAACGAAAATAAATAAGATCTTACACCACGAATATTTATAACAATATTTTATTTTTTCAATAATTAAAAATATTTTAACAATAAAAAAGACAAGACTGAAATCTCAATATCAAAGTTGGGTGGTTAGTTTAACAATTTACTTGAGGAGTCAAATTTTGCTCTTTAACTTTACCAAACAAAAAAAGTTCAAGCGGTGAATTTTATGTGGCGATCGGTGAGTGTGACACTAAAAATGATGAACATATTATCATCAATTCATTTCCTTTTTAGTTTGATTTTTTTTCCCCCTTTTTACCTAAAATCTTATCCTCAAATTGTATTAGTAGTTGTAAACTTCACATAGTGAATAGTAGTTAGTGTACCATAAAGCTGCATTCTTGATTTAGGGAGTTGGGACCAACATCTTCTTCCCCTTTTTCCCTATTTCTCACTTTCTCTTTCTTGTTGCCTCTTTCTTAGGATTACCCTTTTGGTTTTTCAACTCAAAGAACCTTTCTTTACTGTTGTATTTCTGAATGTTGCCAGAAATGGGGTCAGAAGGATCATCAAGAGTTGTAGGTAAGCATCAAAATCTTGGAAAAAGATTGGATTTTTATTTTCAGTTCAAGTTTGGGGTTGTAGATCTTTGTAGAACTCTTTTGTCTTGTTATCCAAAAGTGGTCTTTTTTTGTTTGGATTCATGGGTTAACAATTTTTGTGCTGTTTAAACTCTTTATGGTATTTGGGAATAGGGTTTCTTTATTGGGTTTTGTTCAGATTAGGCTAAGTGAGTTGGCTGATGATTGCTGACATAGAAAGATTCAATTTTTTGCCCTATTGGATGAATTTGGTGTACACTTTTATGGGAAAGTTGAAGTTTTTGTTAACAGAAATGCTTGCCCAATTAAGGTGAAGTTATTAGCTGAATTGATGCCAACTTTGGAAGTTCTGTTTCTATAAGAAACTATTGATAAGGTTACTACCCTGTTGTAATCTGTAGCTGGGGTTTACTATCGGGGTGGTACATATCCCGTCGCCTTGGGTGTTTTGGGCTTAATCGATTGTGGAGGTCGAGTTTCCTTTCTTGATTTGCTACTGCTTCTGTGTGTGTGTGTGTTTGTTTGTTTGGCTTCTTTTGGAAATTGAAATCTAACTTCAGAGAGAGGTTAATGTATCTGAGATGTGGATGGTTAAAAAATGTGGATGTAAAGAAGGGTAATGTGATTTATGAGTTATGACATACCACATTAAAAGATCCACCCCATGTCAACCATAAATATAACCCTCTCAAAGATATCGAACCTTCCCATACTTATGAGTGGAAATCCAGTTCCGTTTTGGAATATTTTCATCAGGGATTGGAATGACCTATGTTGTAGTGGAGGAGAGAAGGCGAACCAACTTTCTTTGTTCGCTTCTCCCGTCTGATTGAGTAGCTTTCGCTCCTTCCTTCCTACTTTATTATAATATAAGCATACTCCGAGAACCCACGATTCTTTCACAAATTATCTTTTCGTGAATTCGACATCAGTGATCTACGACCATCCTTTCTTCTTTCCATTCCCAAAAGGAGTAGTTGGATGATAGGTGCTAAGTCCAGGCCTGGACATCATTCCTTTTTCCTCCTCTAGCTGCTGGTGAGGGTAAATATTTGAATGTGTTGGGTGGGAACTAGTGTAAGACAACATGAGGCAAAATGAAGTAGGGATAACAGAACTTCAAGTGTTTTATCTGTAATTGTAAAAGCAATTGCTTTTATTGTAATTAGAAATAACAAACAGCTACTTTTCATCCATAGCAGAGAAGTCATCAAAATGAATCGAACTAAACACTGACTTACGCTTTCTTGATTAGAGTAGTGGGTGAATGGCTTGAAAAACATTACTTCTGTGACTCCAAATGAGGATTAATCTTCACTAACCCTAGAGTAGAAAATAAGACCTTCATCTATGGAGATGCCAGAGGTTCTAATCTTGGTTCCAGTTTGAGTTTTCTGCTTAGCTTGCTTGCATCCTTAATTTAATGCTGATAATTGTGCTAAACACGTAACCAGTTATCTTTATTAGCTTCCTAGAAACAACTACTTTCACGGGAAAGCTGTTGGCGATCTTGTCATTTATATAAGGCTAATGGTAAAAGGGGAATATTAAAGTTAGTTTGTTTCTAATTATAGTAAGGTGACATTCTTTTTGGGACGGACTAAAAAGGAAAGGGTGCCACATATAATGGGACGGAAGGAGTATTAATTTTCCTTAGACATTCAATGCTACCTTGCAGTGTAATGAAATTTAGCCTAACACTACTCCTTTTGTTGCTCTAAACTGCATAATGCATCATCTGTAATTGCAATGACATGATATTGTTCAGTAACTTTGTCTTTAGTCTTTTTCAAGGAAGCCGTTCTTAATGCACTACATTCAACATACTATATCAGCATGTTTTGTAATCTTCACCTGATAATATTTGTGTTCATGTCCAGTCCCAAGGAATTTCAGATTATTGGAGGAGCTTGAAAGAGGAGAAAAAGGAATAGGGGATGGAACTGTCAGCTATGGGATGGATGATGCAGATGATGTGTACATGCAGTCATGGACAGGAACTATCATTGGCCCTCCTAATGTAGGCTTGCTTTATCAGCTCTTTCATGTTTGTGCCTGTGACTCTTTTTTCCTGTGTTCTTGAATAGCCTGATTATTTTTCCTAAGGATGCAAGTGACTTTACAACTATATATTTGCACGTAGACATTGTATTTTGGATTTTGGACGTAAAATGTTAGGAGGTACAACTCTCATGTTGACATCTAAAGTATGTTATTACTCATTTACAATGGATACTGAATTCTGTCAATTAAGATAGTCAATTGAAATCTTACCACTCAAGTCGTAGAACTAACAAGGTAACACCACAGTTTTGAATTCTCTTCCGTGAAAAACATAAGTCACATTTTTCGAAGTTTACATATTATAAATTACATGAATCAATCCAAATTGAGCCTAGAATTAACTGAATTTCAGTTTTTAGTTTTGTATGCATATCTTGGTTATTCTAATAAGTAATAACTGTTAGCTTAACTGGCAGAACTACCGTTACTGCAGTTAGGCTTCATGGTACTTTGTTCTGTTGTTAATGAAAATATGTTTTTGAATTTGGTTCTCAGGCTGATCTTCAGTTACCTTTGCTGACTATTTGATCATACCTCGATTTTGTTAGACTTGATTTGCATTCATTTTTGAGATATCTTTCCCTGGGTATCCTAAAAACAATACTAAGATAACTGAGAGGAAGGGGACTTAGGGCTGATTATGCCTTATCCATGTGCTAAGTTATTGGAGAAAGTTTATCTGGGTTAACTAGGAAAAATAAACTTCTGCAGGTCCATTCATTTTGAACAGGATTGTGGCTGCACTAGAAAAAGAAGAATAATTAAGAAGAAAGTATGCCATACAAGTTATTGATAAAAAATATGTTGGCAATGAGTTGTAGAATGAAGAGGCAGAGAGAGAACATCCCACTTATGGGATATCAATTTTTGAGTCATATTTATGTGTCATCTGCTAAAGAAAACATGATGTACAACGTGTGCACAATATTGTATTTGCGTCATTATCATTTAGAACCTGCTAAAAGAAAGAGTATGATATGATGCATGTAATAGGATGTAATAATTGGGGCAACGGAAATGACTCAAGAGTGCAAGAGGAAGGAAGAAGGTAAGCAGTACGAGTAGTAACAAAAGAATAATTGGTGGAAAGAGAGAGTATAGGAGTCCCTCCTTGAAACTGGATTCTGAATGTGTCTAAATCATTTATAATCTGTTAAGGGAAAAATGATACAGCACATATTTTAGGACATCAGAGTCAGCTGTGCTGGTGTATACTATTGCTGACAATATTGTGCTAACTGACGAAACTAGCAAGAGTGTCAACCAAAAGCTTGAGCTATGTAGAAGCAATCTATACAGTAGGGTTTTAAGATATGTAGAAGTAAGAACGAATATATGCTCTACAAGTTTAATCAGCATAAGAAAAATGAAGTTGAGGTGAGTTTAGATGGGGTTGTAGTGCCCAAATGCAAACAATATAGATGCATAGGCTTGTTGTTTGAGGAGAATGGAATTGTAGATGAAGATGTTCCACCCAGAATCAAATATGCATGGTTGAAATGGAGAGTGCTACCAGGGTGTTGTGTGATAAAAGGATGCCTATTAAAGTGAAAGATCGGTTTTATAGAACAAATTATAAGACCAACAATTTTATATGAGAGCGAGTATTGGGCCACTAAAGTTCAACAAATCCACAAGATGAGTGTTACAGGGCTGCGGATCCTAATACGGATATGGATATGGATACGGATACGTGGTAATACAAGATTAGACAAGATTAAAAAAAATGACCACATTTTCTCAAAGGTGCAAGTAGCACACATTGAGATAAAACAAGTGAAGGTCGCTTGGTTTGGTCGTGTTCTGCCTCGACCTTCATATGCACTAGTCTGTAAATGTCATACCATGGTGAATGAAGGTGTTAAAAAAGGACTAGGTAGGCCTAAAACACATGGAAGGTAATGTCTTGAAAGACCTACAATCTCTTGGAATTCATGTGGACTTACGAAAGATAGAGCACAACAGAAGAAAAAAACATATATAGGCGATAGACACTGCTTGAGAATAGATTTTAGTCCTGTTAGTCCTTATGAGGAAAACAAGGTTTTAGTCATATTTTTCTTGATAAGGTTAAAGTTTATTAATAAAGGTACCATGATGGTACACAAGACTGCATCATAAGCAGTCAACACCTAAAACAGCAAACCACCAGTTACAAATTTCCTAACAAATCTAAAAACTCTATATACTGATCCATACTCTCAATAACATCTTTTACACCAAAAGAACAGATTTCGGAGACAAGTATTTTTTATTCCGGATATCAGATATGTGAGCCCTTTTATTTTCAAAGTAAGTGTTGTTCCTCTCCTTCCCGATGGTCCATAAAATGCAGAGGGATGGTCCTCCTCAGCTGCTTCTGATCCCTTGTTATCTTCTGCCCTTGCCAAAGGTTTTAGTCTTATTATTGCATTTAGTTTAGGTCCAATGCTCTCTAGGAGTTTTTTAGCCTAGTAGAGATTTTTTTTCTAGTTGAAAATATAGAGAACTTATAGTATTTCTATTATTATTTGTATTTCGTATAAGGCTTGTCTAAGATGAATTTTAATTGGATAAACATGATCAATGAGAATTCATATAGCCAGCCCAACTTGTTTGGGACTAAGACATAGTTGATCGTTGTATCATCAAGAGCTATTAGTGATGACTTACAATCCAAGGATGAATTTGTAATTAGTTGGCGACACGCTCTTTGCCACTTAATGACTTAATGAGTAAGTCTGCACATATGATTTATTCCAGGTGCATATTTCTGCCACAAGGAACTAAGGACACACTTGTGCCACAAAAACTTTGAAAATGACACTTTGATTTTCATCGAAGGGCTTCGATTTTTAAACTCCGCCTTTTTGGTGAACAAGAAGATGGTAGGGCACAATACTTGCCATTTCAAGAAAAAGAATCCAGTATGGTAAAAAGCAGCATGTATGTTCTTATATAGATAAAAGAAACTAGAGTAACAAGGATTGGTATTGCAGGAAATAATCTAGAGATTTGCCTCGGCATTCAAATATATTTTATTCTTTAGGGTTTAGATAACCAATGAGGGGGTAGATATAGAAGAGCGGGAAACAGTCTGGAGAAGGGGAAGAAAAAGAAGAAGAAGAGATAGAGATAGAGAGAGCAAATGTAGTTCAGAGTTCAGACTGAATAAACTGGTGGAGAGCGGCATGTTTCTAGGTGTCGGCGCGAAGGCATTTTGACATTTCTGATTGCAGTAATGGAGGTGTTTGGTTGTTTTGAATCTTTTTTTGTACTAAAAGTTATTTTCTTAGAAGGTATCATCTCTCCAATTTTTAGCGTTATTGGATTTTTCTGAATTTAATGTTAGTGTTGTTCTTCTCTGATTTCTGCTTTTATGAAAGTTTGAGTTACCACAAAAAAAGAGAAAGAAAAAGACGATCAAAGTAGACATGTTACATAAGTCCTGCATCTGTGTTGACTATCACTATATCAGTGTCTGATGTGTGCGACATAGGTACAAGTACTTCATGTGAATGCTTGTAGTAACAGAGGTGTTTGGTTGTTTTGGATCTTTTTTTGTACTAAATGTAATATTCTTAGGAGGTATCATCTGTCCAATTTTTAGCGTTAACGGATTTTTCTGAATTTATTGTTAGTGTTGTTCTTCTCTGATTTCTGCTTTTATTAAAGTTTGAGTTACCACAAAAGAAAAGAGAAAGAAAAAGACGAAGGAAGTAGACATATTACATAAGTCCTGCATTTGTGTTGATCTATCAGTATATCAGTGTCTACATACCTTCTTCATCTCTTTGGATAAGAAACTATTATGAAAATATTGCACTTTTGAGTTTTGACGCATCTTATATCACTTTAGTTTCAATTTATCCCCTTGATACTGTACCCAACACATTCAACCTCATCAAAAAGCCAATATTGTCTTATTAGTAACTGAGCTACCTATTGGAATAAAAAGTTAACTGCTGTACCGTCATACTTTCTAGCTCAACTGCTTATGGAAACTTATGTTACATGAATTTGCTTGCCGGTATGTATCTAATACAGTTATGCATACCTTCCAGTATGGGTACTCACATCTTTTTCTTGGCCAATTTTAGCCTACAACAACTCCTAACTTTTAGTTTATGTGGAAGAATTTAAGGAGGTATTACTGCCCATATTGCATTTGTTCTACACGGGTGCATAAAAAATAAATGAACGATCAAATACAGTATGACTGAAAGTATTAAAATGAAAGTAGAACTATAGAACGACAATGGAGTAACTGCCCCCAGCTGCTCAACTCTGCACTTATGGATAACTTGATTTTCAACCACGTCGCGTGATGATAGAAACAAGAGGTCAGCATTAGGTGGGTGGAACCATATATTTATGTAATAAAAAGAAATTTGATTTTGTTAGTTAGCACAAGTTTGCCTTGACAAAAAATAGTGGACCTTAATTCTCACTTGGGTTATTTAGCATTCTTTGAAGCAAATATGGTCTTTTGTAAATGAAAATTATCCTTCTGTAGTTGTTGAAACCTCACTAGGGGTCTTAATGGAGTTAACTCAATATTAGGAATCAAGACAACCATCTTTCTATCCAATGTGCCTTCAGTTTGTATTTGTTTAGAATACAATTAAATATAAAAGTGTGCTCTCTGACGGCTTAAGATTTTAGATGAGATAGTCACACATTTCTACATTGTATCAAAACCAAGTCCATTTCAATTCTTTGTTCACCAATGTTGGGCCCCCATATTTTATTGTCCTCACTCCGGTTAACGTGGGCGTGCAGGGAGTGTTGAGAGTCTCCCATCAGATATGACATTGGTAATTGGTCTTATATGATTTTGGGCAATCCTCCCCTCAAGAGTGTTAAGTGTACTTCATCAGATATGGGATGGGTAATTTGGTCTCCTTATATCGTCTTTGCGCAATCCTCCTCTCCAGAGCTAGCTTTTGGGGTTGAGTTAGACTCAAAATACATTTCTTTACCGTATTCAATTTGTTTTTGTAAGACTGACAAAATAATTGCTCGCAACTCATGCTGACTTTGACCGTAAGGAAAGCAAAAATTTCTGTGATAATGACATGTATTGTTGACAGACTGTACACGAAGGGCGCATCTATCAGCTGAAACTATTTTGTGGAAAGGAGTATCCGGATCAGCCACCTGGTGTAAGGTTCCAGTCCAGGATTAACATGAGCTGTGTAAATTATGAAACTGGTGTGGTAGGTACCGCGTACTTTCTATCTGACTTAATTAGGTTTCATATTAACAAAGTACGCTTACGCGTGAGAGTTTTTCAGGTAGAGCCAAGTCATTTCCCCATGCTTGCTGACTGGAAGAGGGAAAACACAATGGAGGATATATTGATGCAGTTGAAAAAGGAAATGACGTCTCCCCAAAATCGAAAACTAGCTCAACCTTCTGATGGTGAGTCATTACTAGGTTGATCAATATAAAGAACTTCTAGTACTTCTCATTTTTATTATCTCTTGTTCTATATAATATCGTCTTGAGTTGAGGTTATATCGAAAACAACCTCTCTACCTTTGAGGTAGGGGTAAGGTCTACATACATTCTAACCATATCTAGACTCCACTTTGTGGCTATATGACTGCCTCAGTAATGTCTCGATACGAGCAAATGCAGTAATGTACCGCATTGTTAGATCAAATAGCACGTTGAGAACAAAATTACGATATCAATCTGAATGAAGACTACTTTCTTTTGCCAGGCAATGAAGAGGGCCGGGTGGATCAAAAAGGCCTAGTTGTGAAATGCTGCATTATGTAAGTTTTGATAAAATACTGAAAGATAATAATGTTGTATATAACCTTAATACGTAGACGATTCAAGAGTATTGTAGCATGTATAAGTATGTATGTTTTGTATTTCTTATTGAATCCTCCTTAAATTATGGGATGGATTTTGATGTTTAATGCCAATTATCCAACTCTCTGAATAAGGCTAACTATAGTTTTCATACTACTTTTGATTTGCTGAATGCTGCTCAAGTTTGTTTGTTTGAGAATACGAATGATGGTCTGCTTAAAGAGATCAATTTAGGTTATGGAAGAATAATAGTTATGTGATTTCAAGTAAACTTAGTGATTTGTTAGCGGTCGTTTGGTTGGGAACAAGTTACCCCACCGTGTATAACGGATAACTTATCTAATCACTATGATATAAATGGTGGGATAAATAATTCAAGGACATGATAAAATATTTCTACATTTTATTTTAAGATTATATACCTTATACTCACATCAAACGACACATGTTATAGGAGTAGCAATCCCCCTCCCCCAACCCAACAAATCAGAACTCAAGAAAAGATGTCCATGTGCAGTGGCTGTATTGGTCCCATAGTAGTAATAATAATTTAGATTTGTATAACCTAAGGTTCATCGAAAATGAAATATCATAATTTATTCAATAATTAGAGATGGAACTCGAGACTTCTAATTTAAGATCGAGGATTTCTATCCCTCTCATGATATATTGAAGCAGTCATTGTTTAGAAAGTTTGGACTATATAATTTTTTTTTATAGAGTATTTCATTAGTTTTCTTCGAAAACGACATTTTAAAAAAAATGGGTAATGACATAATGTAGGGTGAATTGCACAAAAATCCTATTTTGTGGCCATCAATTAAGTTGTATCTTAATTTTTCTTATACATAAAAAGATAAATCCATTTTGAAACTACTTCAAATATTTGGAAACTAAAGATTTAGATATTTTTTATTAAAGTTGTGGCCTTTAGCAAAACCTAATATTAGGTATATATCTATATATAGTAACTATACTACATATATATATAAATTACAATGACTTGTCAAGGCTAACTTTAGACATTTTGATTTAAGTCATGACCTTGACTTGTCTAAACTTTAGACATTTTTTTAATTGAAATTTTGATCACTCATGAGGTCAATTTTTTCTTCTAATTTTAACAATTTAACACTGAAATCTAACTCAAATAAACTTAAGTTTGAAACATAACCTTCTTATATCATAAGGAACAAATCTCAAATTTAGCTTTCTTATTGCATATGTATTAGTAGATAATATTATATCAATTTTATACCTAAAATATCTAAATTTGTGAAGAAATTATGAGTTCACATGCTCTAGATTTAGCACTTTCTAACTCGAATTCAAATTAATTGATCCCTAAAGAAAATATTGAATACTGAATAAAAAGTCAAAAAAAAGTCTTTACTCCTCAGCAACTAAGGTAACCCCACCCACCACACAGGGAATACATTTTTCTTGGTTATTGCTTGTTAGAAGTTAGTAAAGCTACAGTCAAAAGGAAGAGAAAAAAAAAAGTACAAATTCTTTATTTGTTAATAAAGCAAATAAATGTTTGTTATTGCTTTATTGAATTATGCTTTAACTTTCACGCCACATAAATGTACTTTAGTTGCTTTTGCGGTTCGTTTGCTTCCACGTTTTCAAACTACATACTCTGATCCAACCAAAATAGTTGTCACGTTTCGCTTCTCGAAAATTAATTTAACTAACTTTATAAAATTAAATTAGATTAGATTAATTTGATATCTTAAAATTATAGAAAAAATTCTATAACTTTCAATTGTTATCTTTAATATGATGAAAGCATACATCTTAAAGTACTGACAAAAGTTTATATCATTTAATTATCAAGAAATAATAATTATAACAAGTATTTTAAAACGGACAGATCAATATTTTGGATAGTGAACAAAGAATTCATGATTAATAAAACAAATGGAGAAGCATCCACTCAATTGAACTACTTTTCTATACTTTTGTAATTATTTATACCTCCCTAGTAATTTTTTTTAAAATGTTAGGAGTAACTATATATTATGTCCTACAAATTAAATAAGTAATATAATTATCTATACAATAAGTTAAATTAGTAACAACAAAATGAGGCAAATAACTTACGACAACAAAATAAATAGATATTATAAAAGAAAAAATTATACAATCTGTATATATAATTAGATCCGTGAAAATAAATGTAAAAGATCTACTACAATAAGTTTAAAAATATATTACAATATTATATAAATACTTTAACTACAATGTACATAAGTTAAATTCAAATGAACGATTTATATAGTTATTTTTGGGTCACTGTGCATTGAGGTTTAAATTCCTTTTTAATACTATATTTTTTTCAATTTACTTTTAACAATAGTTTTAGTTAGGGACGTTGTTTATGATTCAATTTGAATAGATTTTTCTCTTTTAAAAAAATCAAATCAATTGAATCGATTTAATAAGCAGCATAATCAATTAAATCGAGTTTTTAGTGATCTTTTTTTTTTTTTGTTCGTTTCTGAAATTAAATATGTGATATACAGTACCAAGTACATATTCTAATGACTATGGTTCAATATGCACTATCAAATTAATTACAACGTTTTAAAGAAGATATACGTACCTTTCAACTAGAAAATCGTATTCTATCGTCTAAGAACTTACCAATTTTTAAATATTAAAATCTTATAGTACTTTTTTTTGCGGTTTGCATGGTCCAATCATTGATCGCAAAAATTTCTACAATAAATTGGTTGGGTCGAAAATTAAAGAGTTATCTTTTACCTAAATACCTTGATGATGATTAAATTAAAGATATATGTAGCTTTCAACTAGAAAATCGTATTCTATCGTCTAAGAACTTCCCAATTTTTAAATATTAAAATCTTATAGTACTTTTTTTCTGCGGTTTGCATGGTCCAATCATTGATCGCAAAAATTTCTACAATAAATTGGTTGGGTTGAAAATTAAAGAGTTATCTTTTACCTAAATACCTTGATGATGATTAAATTAAGGAAAAATTACTTAAATACACAACACTTCTTTATCTATTCTCAATATTTCCCTACTCTTTCATTAAAATACAAAAATCCCTTATTTTCCCCCAATTCAACTTAACCGGATACTTTATTAGTTTAAGTATCCGCCCGTTATTAATTAAAGTATATGTGCTGCTATATTATGCATCCGCCCGTTAATTAAGTATCCGTGCTGCTAACAACTTAATAATTTAAGTATCCGCCCGTTATTAATTAAAGTATTCGCACTGCTATATTATGCATACACCCGTTAATTAAGTATCCGTGCTGCTAACAACTTAATAATTTAAGTATCCGCGCTGCTATATTAAGTATCCACATTGCTATATTATGTATCTGAAAAACACTAAAAAAGGGATTTTGGGTAATTAATAAAAGAGTAGGGAAAGGAAGTAATTTATTTCTTATACTATGTCATTTGCCTAATTTTTACATAAATTAAAGATATATGTAGCTTTCAACTAGAAAATCGTAATCGTCTAAGAACTTACCAATTTTCAAATATTAAAATCTTATAATACTTTTTTTTTTGCGATTTGCATGGTCCAATCATTGATCGCGAAAATTTCTACAATAAATTGGTTAGGTAAAAAATTAAAGAGTTATCTTTTACCTAAATACCTTGATGATGATTAAATTAAATTATGGTGAATAATTGTAAAACTCAAAGATAAATTTTATATATTTGTTATAGTAACATGAAATAGATTATTCAATATATCATGATAAATTACTCTCTATAATATAGAAGCGAATATAAGAGTTTAGGGTCAGTCGGTCCCGATTTGCACTTGTCCTCTATTCATATTTAATAATTTCTTCGTTTTAATTTATTTGCCTTTATTTTTCTTTTTAGTATGTTATGTATTTATAAATTACAAAAAATAATACTATAAATCGTAATAATTAACAAAGTAAAATATAAAAAAATATATATTAAAAATTTGATCAATTCACGAAATTTCACATGTGCCACATTAATTTGGACAGGGCGAGTAACATATATTATTTGAAAATTACGTTTAGAATACTATAAATCACAATAATTAACAACTTAAAACTATGTTTAAAAACATATTAAATTTGGTTAATTCTCCAAATTTCACATGTGCCACATAAACTGCGACAGAGCAACATATATTATTTAAAAATTACATTAATTAATAAAATTAAAAATCACAATAATTAATTACAACTTACAATATTTAAAAAACATACTCCTCTGTCCCAATTTATGTGGCACTTTTCCATTTTCGAGAGTCAAACAATTTAAGTTTAACTAGAAATTTGCGTGTGAAATCTTTATTTTTTTGTAATGAAATTTATATATTTGTAAACTACGTAAAAAGTATTATAAGTCACAATAATTGACAATTCAAAATAATTAAAAGATATATCAAAAATTCACGATCAAAGATAAACTTGTTTGAATCTCTAAATCCGAAAAGTGTCACATCAATTGAGACGGATGGAGTATTAAAAATTTCATTGACTCTCAAAGTTTCTCATGTGCTACATAAATTAGGAAAAGTGAGTAACATATATTATTTGAAATTTACGTTAATAATATTATAAATCACAATAATTAACAACTTAAAATATTTAAAAATTTGATCAACTCTTTAAATACGTGCCACATAAATTAAAATAAATAAAATAATATATATTGGGCTCATGCTTACACGACACTTATTTCTAGTACTACAAAATAAACGAGAATGTCAAATCAAAGAACTAGATCACTATAAATGCAATGAATTAAGCTACAAATAAAAAATGTAAATAATTAATATTCACCTTATATTTTATATTATTTTTAAAAGTACTGTACACACATTGGAGACACACACATATAAAACAAAGCATCTAACATATGCTATATATTTTTTAGAATAATGATAAAAAATCAACAAAAGTTTTTTTTAATATAAAAAAAAAGGGAAAAGGTAATAAAGAGATGAAAATAAAATAAAATTAAGTTTTTATAAAGAAAGATTCTAAATTCCAGACGTGAAAGAGAGAAAAGACAGTAGTTGCATTGCTGGTTTTACCGAATTTATACGTAAGATTTTTTTTTATTTAGCAATAGTGTTATAAGGATAATGCTTCCCTTATGTCTTATTAATAATTAATAAGAAAGATCGAGCTAAAGATAACTATTTTTTACTCATAACCTGTCAATTTTGCTTTAAAGTCACCCTTGACTTTATCATTATTTTGAGTTATGAACGCAAAAGGTCAAAACATGATATCGAACACGTAACCTATTATTGTAGGCTGTAGCCCATTTCTACCACCTATTAATTGCTCGCAACTCATGCTGACTTTGACCGTTAGGAAAGCAAAAATCTCTGTGATAATGACACGTAATGTTGACAGACTGTACACGAAGGGCGCATCTATCAGCTGAAACTATTTTGTGGAAAGGAGTATCCGGATCAGCCACCTGCTGTAAGGTTCCAGTCCAGTCATTTCCCCATGCTTGCTGACTGGAAGAGAGAAAACACAATGGAGGATATATTGATGCAGTTGAAAAAGGAAATGACGTCTCCCCAAAATCGAAAACTAGCTCAGCCTTCTGATGGTGAGTCATTACTAGGTTGATCAATATAAAGAACTTCTAGTACTTCTCATTTTTATTATGATCTCTTGTTCTATATAATATCGTCTCGAGTTAAGGTTCTATCTAAAACAACCTCTCTACCTTTGAGGTAGGGGTAAGGTCTACATACATTCTAACCATATCTAGACTCCACTTTGTGGCTATATGACTGCCTCAGTAATGTACCGCATTGTTAGATCAAATAGAGCACGTTGAGAACAAAATTACGATATCAATCTGAATGAAGACTACTTTCTTTTGCCAGGCAATGAAGAGGGCCGGGTGGATCAAAAAGGCCTAGTTGTGAAATGCTGCATTATGTAAGTTTTGATAAAATACTGAAAGATAATAATGTTGTATATAACCTTAATACGTAGACGATTCGAGAGTATTGTAGCATGTATAAGTATGTGTATGTTTTGTATTTCTTAGTGAATCCTCCTTAAATTATGGGATGGATTTTGATGTTTAATGCCAATTATCCAACTCTCTGAATAAGGCTAACTATAGTTTTCATACTACTTTTGATTTGCTGAATGCTGCTCAAGTTTGTTTGTTTGAGAATACAAATGATGGTCTGCTTAAAGAGATCAATTTAGGTTATGGAAGAATAATATTTATGTGATTACAATTAAACTTAGTGATTTGTTAGCGGTCGTTTAGTTGGGAACAAGTTACCCTACCAAGTATAACAGATAGCTTATCTCATCACTATGACATAAATGGTGGGATAAATAATCCAAGGGCTATCTAATATCTCCAATCAAACGTAGGATAAGTTATTCCTACATTTTATTTCAAGATTATTATACCTTATACTCATGTCAAACTACATGTGTTATAGGAGAAGCAATACCCTCCTCCCCCCCCCCCCCTCACCCAACAAATCAAAACTCAAGAAAAGATGTCCATGTGCAGTGCCTGTGTTGGTCCTATAATAATAATTTAGATTTGTATAACGTAAGGTTCATCGAAAAGGAAAGTTCTTCCTATCATAATTTATTCAACAATTAAGGTTAGAACGAGGGACTACTAATTTAATATTGAGGGTTTCTATCCATCCCTTGCCATCTGTAAAAACCATTTCATTAGTATTCTTCGAAAACGACATTTTTTTAAATTGGGTAATGACATAATGTAGGGTGAAGTGCATAATAATTAAAAAAAAAACAAGTAGGGTGAAAGTGCACAAAAATCCTATTTTGTGACCATCATTTAAGTTGTATCATAATTTTTTTATTTTTTTTTATATAAAAGATAAATCCATTTTGAAACTACTTCAAATATTTGGAAACTAAAGCTTGAGATATTTTTTATTAAAGTTGTGGCCTTTAGCAAAACCTAATATTAGGTATATATCTATATATAGTAACTATACCACATATATATTAGATTATAATGTCAATGTCAACTTTAGACATTTTGATTTAAGTCGTGACCTTGGCTTGTTTAAACTTTAGACTTTTTTTTAATTGAAATTTTGATCACTCATGAGGTCAATTTGTTCTTCTAATTTTAACAATTTAACACTCAAATCTAACTCAAATAAACTTAAGTTTGAAACATAAGTTTCTTATATCATAAGAAACAAATCTCAAATTTAGCTTTCTTATTGCATATGTATTAGTAGATAATATTATATCAATTTTATACCTAAAATATCTAAATTTGTGAAGAAATTATGAGTTCACATGCTCTAGATTTAGCACTTTCTAACTCGAATTCAAATTAATTGATCCCTAAAGAAAATATTGAATACTGAATAAAAAGTCAAAAAAAAGTCTTTACTCCTCAGCAACTAAGGTAACCCCACCCACCACACAGGGAATACATTTTTCTTGGTTATTGCTTGTTAGAAGTTAGTAAAGCTACAGTCAAAAGGAAGAGAAAAAAAAAAGTACAAATTCTTTATTTGTTAATAAAGCAAATAAATGTTTGTTATTGCTTTATTGAATTATGCTTTAACTTTCACGCCACATAAATGTACTTTAGTTGCTTTTGCGGTTCGTTTGCTTCCACGTTTTCAAACTACATACTCTGATCCAACCAAAATAGTTGTCACGTTTCGCTTCTCGAAAATTAATTTAACTAACTTTATAGAATTAAATTAGATTAGATTAATTTGATATCTTAAAATTATAGAAAAAATTCTATAACTTTCAATTGTTATCTTTAATATGATGAAAGCATACATCTTAAAGTACTGACGAAAGTTTATATCATTTAATTATCAAGAAATAATAATTATAACAAGTATTTTAAAACGGACAGATCAATATTTTGGATAGTGAACAAAGAATTCATGATTAATAAAACAAACCCTGAGGGGTAGCTCAGCTGGTAAAGGCCTGGGACAAAGTCCTTCAGGTCGCCGGTTCGAGCCCCAGCAGGGCCACTGGAGGCATTACAAACCGGCCGCGTCTCCAGGGCCCCGTGGAACTAACCGTGGTGGACCCGCCTTGAAACAGCGGGACCCGATGGGTACAGCTAGTCAGGTTCGCAAAGCGACGCCCGGAAACCACGGTAAAAAAAAAAAAAAAAAAATGATTAATAAAACAAATGGAGAAGCATCCACTCAATTGAACTACTTTTCTATACTTTTGTAATTATTTATACCTCCCTAGTAATTTTTTTTAAAATGTTAGGAGTAACTATATATTATGTCCTACAAATTAAATAAGTAATATAATTATCTATACAATAAGTTAAATTAGTAACAACAAAATGAGGCAAATAACTTACGACAACAAAATAAATAGATATTATAAAAGAAAAAATTATACAATCTGTATATATAATTAGATCCGTGAAAATAAATGTAAAAGATCTATTACAATAAGTTTAAAATATATTACAATATTATATAAATACTTGAACTACAATGTACATAAGTTAAATTCAATGAACCCTGAGGGGTAGCTCAGCTGGTAAAGGCCTGGGACAAAGTCCTTCAGGTCGCCGGTTCGAGCCCCAGCAGGGCCACTGGAGGCATTACAAATCGACAGTGTCTCCAGGGCCCCGTGGAACTAACCGTGGTGGACCCGCCTTAAAACAGCGGGACCCGGTGGGTACAGCTAGTCGGGTTCGCAAAGCGACGCCCGGAAACCACGGAAAAAAAAGAAAAAAAAAGAAAAAAATAAGTTAAATTCAATGAACGATTTATATAGTTATATTTGGGTCACTTGTGCATAGAGGTTTAAATCCCTTTTTAATACTATATTTTTTTTTCAATTTTTTTTTAACAATAGTTTTAGTTAGGGACGTTGTTGATGATTCGATTTGAATAGATTTTTCTCTTTTAAAAATATCAAATCAATTGAATCGATTTAACAAGCAACATAAGAATTAAATCGAGTTTTTATTAATCTTTTTTTTGTCCGTTTCTGAAATTAAATATGTGATACAGTACCACCAAGTACATATTCTAATGATTATGGTCCAATATGGCACTATCAAATTAATTACTACTTATTAAAGAAGATATATGTAGCTTTCAACTAGAAAATCGTATTCTATCTAAGAACTTACTAATTTTAAAATATTAAAATCTTATAGTACTTTTTTTTTTTTTGCGGTTTGCATGGTCCAATCATTGATCGCGAAATTTTTTACAATAAATTGGTTAGGTTGAAAATTAAAGAGTTATCTTTTACCTAAATACCTTGATGATGATTAAATTAAAGATATATGTAGCTTTCAACTAGAAAATCGTATTCTATCGTCTAAGAACTTACCAATTTTCAAATATTAAAATTTTATAGTACTTTTTTTTTTGCGGTTTGCATGGTCCAATCATTGATCGCGAAAATTTCTACAATAAATTGGTTAGGTCGAAAATTAAAGAGTTATCTTTTACCTAAATACCTTGATGATGATTAAATTAAAGATATATGTAGCTTTCAACTAGAAAATCGTATTCTATCGTCTAAGAACTTGCCAATTTTCAAATATTAAAATCTTATAGTACTTTTCTTTTTTTTTGCGGTTTGCATGGTCCAATCATTGATCGCGAAATTTTTTACAATAAATTGGTTAGATCGAAAATTAAAGAGTTATCTTTTACCTAAATACCTTGATGATGATTAAATTAAATTGTGGTGAATAATTGTATAACTCAAAGATAAATTTTATAGTTTTTTATAGTAACATGAAATAGATTATTCGATATAACATGGTAAATTACTCTCTATAATATAGAAGCGAATATAAGAGTTTAGGGTCAGTCGGTCCTGATTTGCACTTGTCCTCTATTCATATTTAATAATTTCTTTGTTTTAATTTATTTGTCTTATTTTTTTTTTTAGTATGTTATGTATTTATAAATTATAAAAAAAAATACTATAAATTACAATAATTAACAAAATAAAATATAAAAAAAAATATATTAAAAATTTGATCAACTCACGAAATTTCACATGTGCCACATTAATTTGAACAGAGAGAATAGTATATATTATTTGAAAATTACGTTTAGAGTACTAAAAATCACAATAATTAACAGCTTAAAAATATTTTTAAAAACTTATTAAATTTGGTTAACTCTCCAAATTTCACACGTGCCACATAAACTGCGACAGAGCAATATATATTATTTAATAATTACATTAATTAATAAAATTAAAAATCACAATAATTAATTAAAACTTAAAATATTTAAAAAACATACTCCCTTTGCCCCAATTTATGTGGCACTTTTTCATTTTCGAGAGTCAAACAATTTAAGTTTAACCGGAAATTTACGCGTGGAATCTTTAATTTTTTGAAATGAAATTTATATATTTGTAAACTACGTAAAAAGTACTATAAGTCACAATAATTGACAATTCAAAATAATTAAAAGATATATGAAAAATTCACGATCAAAGATAAACTTGTTTGAATCTCGAAATCTGAAAAGTGACACATAAATTCAGACGGAGGGGTATTAAAAATTTGATTGACTCTCAAAGTTTCCCATGTGCTACAAGAATTAGGACAAAGTGAGTAACATATATTATTTGGAAGAGAAAATTACAGAAATCACATACTTTTAAGGCAAAATTACAGTCTATCCCTTAAAAGCTTATAATTACAGAAATCCATCAAACAAATACAATAATATAAGCGCTGATACATTAATCTGGTGCGCGAGATACAATAATATAAGCGTTGATACATGCGCGAGATATAATAATATAAGCATTGATACATTAATCTAATGCGCGAGATACAATAATATAAGCGCTGATACACTAATCTGATGCGCGAAAATGAGGGATTTTGGAGATTTGTAAAACTTATAGGGGATAAATGGTAATAAGTAAACTAAAATGTGAGATTTCTGTAATTTTTCCTATTTGAAATGGGTAATGCTAAATGGCCAGAAAATTTAGCCAGAAATTTAAAAAGTCTATAATATCTTTTTTATTTTAAAATAAACTGTTCTTTTTTCTATTTTTTAGTTAAAAGGTATTGAAGTTAAAAGGGTAAAAATATTCAAAAAGGTATAATAACAGTGTGAAATATGTTATTTTACTATTCTGGCCAAAACGACTTTTGCATTTGAAATTTACGTTAATAATATTATAAATCACAATAATTAACAACTTAAAATATTTAAAAACTTGATTAACTCTTTAAATCCGTGCCACATAAATTTAAATAAATAAGATAATATTGGGCTATGCTTACACGGCACTTATTTCTAGTACTACAAAATAAACGAGAATGTAAAATCAAAGAACTAGATCACTATAAATGCAATGAATTAAGCTACAAATAAAAATGTAAAAAATTAATATTCACCTTATATTTTATATTATTTTTAAAAGTACTATACACACATGGATGGAGACGCACATATAAAACAAAGCGTCTAACACATGCTATATATATTTTTTAGAATAATGATAAAAAAATCAACAAAAGTTTTTTTTTAATATATAAAAAAAACAGGGGAAAGGTAATAAAGAGATGAAAAGAAAATTAAATTAAGTTTTTATAAAGAAAGATTCTAAATTCCAGATGTGAAAGAGAGAAAAGGCAGCAGTTGCATTGCTGGTTTTACCGAATTTATACGTAAGATTTTATTTATTTATTTAACAATAGTCTTATAAGGATAATACTTCCCTTATGTCTTATTAATAATTAATAAGAAAGATCGAGCTAAAGATAACTATTTTTTACACATAATCGGTCAATTTTGCTTTAAAGTCACCCTTGACTTTATCATTATTTTGAGTTATGAACGCACAAGGTCAAAACATGTGTATCGAACACGTAACCTATTATTGTAGGCTGTAGCCCATGTCTACCACCTATTAATTTTTATTAACCATTTGAAATATGAAATTTATTAATTTGATTAATTTAAATTGAAGCAATCAATCGTGTATTTCTGAGATTTAAATTGATGAATAGATCTTTATGTCCTGTCAAATTGCTAATTAAATTCGCTCTAAAAGGGCAACAAAGGCTGAAACTCTTCCTCCAAAAAATAATAGACCTACTTGTCATTTTTTGTTACAATAAATGGGGTCGGATAGTACACTTTGTGTCAAAAAACACATTCATCATATCTCGTCAATAATTATTATTTTTGTTAACTATTCGAAATTTGAAGTTCATTTATTAAAAAAAAATTAACACAATGAGTTTATCATTTTGTCTCTATTAATTGATAAATTAATTTTCTCATTAAAGAGGTTTTACCTTTTTTTTTCAAAACATTAACTCTCTAAATAAATTGAGGGTATAATAGGTAGAAAATATATTATTTTTTCTTGATTTGTCAAAAATAACAAGTAAAAAGGGACAAATAAAAAGTTAAAATTGGACAAGTAGAAAAGGACATAGGGAGTATATTTTTCTATTTTAATTTATTTGTTCTATTTTTTTAAAAAAAAATCATTTCAATAAAAATGTTTTTTATGACAACTCTCTAATTCTAAATTTTCACGTGACATGTTTAAGATCGGAATATTAAATAATACTTTAGTACATTTGATATATCTTTAATTTCCAACCACAAAATTTAAATATCTTCTTTACTTTCTTAAAATTCATGTCAAGTCAAACAGGACAAACATCTCAAACTCCATGCCAAATCAAAATAGGACAAACAAATTGAGACAAGTTATTAGATTCCTAATAAATATTTCTTACATATTTAATACTTCTTTTGTCCAACAATACATATTTCTTAACTTTGTACATTTTTAACAATACATATTTCTTAACTTTTAATACATTAAAGATATATGTAGCTTTCAACTAGAAAATAGTATTCTATCGTCTAAGAACTTACCAATTTTCAAATATTAAAATCTTATAGTACTTTTTTTTTTTGCGGTTTGCATGGTCCAATCATTGATCGTGAAAATTTCTACAATAAATTGATTAGGTCGAAAATTAAAGAGTTATCTTTTACCTAAATATCTTGATGATGATTAAATTAAATTATGGTGAATAATTGTATAACTCAAAGATAAATTTTATATTTTTTTATAGTAACATGAAATAGATTATTCGATATATCATGATAAATTACTCTCTATAATATAGAAGCGAATATAAGAGTTTAGGGTCAGTCGCTCCCGATTTGCACTTGTCCTCTATTCATATTTAATAATTTCTTCGTTTTAATTTATTTGCCTTTATTTTTCTTTTTAGTATGTTATGTATTTATAAATTACAAAAAATAATACTATAAATTGTAATAATTAACAAAATAAAATATAAAAAAATATATATTAAAAATTTGATCAACTCACGAAATTTCACATGTGCCACATTAATTTGGACAGGGCGAGTAACATATATTATTTGAAAATTAAGTTTAGAGTACTATAAATCACAATAATTAACAACTTAAAAATATGTTTAAAAACATATTAAATTTGGTTAATTCTCCAAATTTCACATGTGCAACATAAACTGCGACAGAGCAACATATATTATTTAAAAATAACATTAATTAATAAAATAAAAAATCACAATA
Organism: Solanum verrucosum; assembly: GCF_900185275.1. Taxonomy (NCBI): domain Eukaryota; kingdom Viridiplantae; phylum Streptophyta; class Magnoliopsida; order Solanales; family Solanaceae; genus Solanum; species Solanum verrucosum. The sequence continues at coordinate 243,328 of NW_026020644.1, forward strand.
ATTAATTACAACTTACAATATTTAAAAAAATACTCTCTCTGCCCTAATTTATGTGGCACTTTTCCATTTTCGAGAGTCAAACAATTTAAGTTTAACTGGAAATTTGCGTGCGAAATCTTCAATTTTTTGAAATGAAATTTATATATTTGTAAACTACGTAAAAAGTATTATAAGTCACAATAATTGACAATTCAAAATATATAAAAAAAATTCACGATCAAAGATAAACTTGTTTGAATCTCTAAATCCGAAAAGTGTCACATAAATTGAGACGGATGGAGTATTAAAAAATTGATTGACTCTCAAAGTTTCTCATGTGCTACATAAATTAGGAAAAGTGAGTAACATATATTATTTGAAATTTACGTTAATATTATTATAAATCACAACAATTAACAACTTAAAATATTTAAAAATTTGATCAACTCTTTAAATACGTGCCACATAAATTAAAATAAATAAAATAATATATATTGGGCTCATGCTTACACGGCACTTATTTCTAGTACTACAAAATAAACGAGAATGTAAAATCAAAGAACTAGATCACTATAAATGCAATGAATTAAGTTACAAATAAAAAATGTAAATAATTAATATTCACCTTATATTTTATATTATTTTTAAAAGTACTGTACACACATGGAGACACACACATATAAAACAAAGCATCTAACACATGCTATATATTTTTTAGAATAATGATAAAAAATCAACAAAAGTTTTTTTTAATATATAAAAAAAGGGAAAAGGTAATAAAGAGATGAAAATAAAATAAAATTAAGTTTTTATAAAGAAAGATTCTAAATTCCAGATGTGAAAGAGAGAAAAGACCGCAGTTGCATTGCTGGTTTTACCGAATTTATACGTAAGATTTTTTTTTTATTTAGCAATAGTCTTATAAGGATAATGCTTCCCTTATATCTTATTAATAATTAATAAGGAAGATCGAGCTAAAGATAATTGCTTTTTACTCATAATCGATCAATTTTGCTTTGAAGTCACCCTTGACTTTATCATTATTTTGAGTTAGAACGCACAAAGCCAAAATATGTGTATCGAACGCGTAACCTATTATTGTAGGTTGTAACCCATGTCTGCCACCTATTAATTTTTATTAACCATTTGAAATATATATGAAATTTATTAATTTGATTAATTTAAATTAAAGCAATCAATCGTGCATTTCTGAGATTTAAATTGATGAATAGATCTTTATGTCCTGTCAAATTGCTAATTAAATTCGCTCTAAAAGGGCAACAAAGGCCGAAACTCTTCCTCCAAAAAATAATAGACCTACTTGTCATTTTTTGTTACAATAAATGGGGTCGGATAATACACTTTGTGTCAAAAAACACATTCATCATATCTCGTCAATAATTATTATTTTTGTTAACTATTCGAAATTTGAAGTTCATTTATTAAAAAAATTAACACAATGAATTTATCATTTTGTTTCTATTAATTGATAAATTAATTTTCTCATTAAAGAGGTTTTACCTTTTTTTCAAAACATTAACTCTCTAAATAAATTGAGGGTATAATAGAAAAAACATATTGTATTTTCTTGATTTGTCAAGAATGACAAGTAAAAAGGGACAAATAAAAAGTCAAAATTGGACAATTAGAAAAGGACATAGGGAGTATATTTTTCTATTTTAATTTATTTGTTCTATTTTAAAAAAAAAAAAAATCATTTCAATAAAAATGTTTTTTATGACAACTCTCTAATTCTAAATTTTCACGTGACATGTTTAAGATCGGAATATTAAATAATATTTTAGTACATTTGATATATCTTTAATTTCCAACCACAAAATTTAAATATCTTCTTTACTTTCTTAAAATTCATGTCAAGTCAAACATAACAAACATCTCAAACTCCATGCCAAATCAAAATAGGACAAACAAATTGAAACAAGTTATTAGATTCCTAATAAATATTTCTTACATATTTAATACTCCTTCTGTCCAACAATACATATTTCTTAACTTTGTACATTTAACAATACATATTTCTAACAAATACATATTTCTTAACTTAATACACTTTTTAAGAAACTATAAATAGAAGGGTAATTTTACTATATCATCCTTTGAATATAATAAATGTTTTGAAAATGTAATAGATAAATAACTCTAATTATCTATTGATTTCATGAAGTGGACAAGTATTGTTGGACATTTCAAAATAGTATAACCTGCAACTATTATTAGACGAAGAAAATAAATCTCAATATAAAAATAGAATTTGCCCAAAAATTATGAAATTTCTAAAAATCCGCACCCGATATCCTGGATCTGTCCTTGGAAGGAAGGAGCGATAATTATATATATAGTATACTTCTCCAAGTTGTATAATACACATCAACTTCTATATATACTTGCTTTATTCCTTCCATATTCTCATTGCTCTCTTCTATAACTTCTTTTCTCTATTCATTATTTTATATTCTAATAACCAAACTTTTAAATATGGCTTCCTGCAACAACATTCACCAAGAAGGTATGCAAAATAATTTAACTTTTTTTTTTCTTCTCATGTTACATGATTTATAATTTTCATATAATTTGAGATCGATTAATTTGATGAGTTATAGTTCGTCTAATTATAATTTTACATGCAGAAATTACGAAGAGCGAACCAACTCCTCTACAAAAACATGTTATGTTCTTCGATATCGATAACAATGGAATTATTTACCCTTGGGAAACTTATCAAGGTATTTTTATTTTTTCTATATCTATCGATTTGAACATTCTTTGTCTGAAAATTATATTGTGCATATAGATCGAACATATTTTTACTATTTGCATTGCTCATGAATAAGTGGAGAGAAGAGTCCCATTTCTTGTTAGCCTCAAAGGAATCGTGTGTTTCTCCATGACAATAAAAATTTGTGGTAAATAATTGGAGAAAATATTTGTGGAGGAAAATTGGAGTGTGAAGTTGTTTGGTATAATGAAAATATAGGGTTTTATAATTAGTTCCGGAATTATAGAGTTACTAGACTACTTTTTATTTTTTTCATTAGCTGGCGAAATCAACCTATAAAATCATAATTTGCCTAATTTATTTAGGTTTAGGCGGGTTAATAATTTGCTCATTTTATCTCCTTAGATTAAACATGACTGATATGCAACTCAAAATTAACTTAACGAGAAAATTTGTTTAACTATTTTTACAAGATATTTTTCATATAGTCATAATATAAGGGATTTTTTTTATTAGGTACTCAAACAAATTATAAGAAATCAAATTTTGAATATAAATGGTAAGAATAAAGCGGGCTATAACTAGTTTTTTTCGCTCATTCTAACCCAATTTATTTCATGTCAAGTAACATTTAAGCGAGTCAATAACTCGTCTTTGATTAACTTAATCGATTTTGACATTTTCTAAATTCACCCAACCTACTAATTTGATAGTACTAGATATTTTTGTTTCAATTTAATGAATATGTGGCTCCTAAAAAAAGTACAAAATAATTGTATAATTGAATACATATAAATAAAATCAATAGTACTAATATGTGGAGTAGAATTTAGTAAATCTTAAAAATCTTACATCCACTTTGTAGCACCCATTTAATGACAAGTGAATATCACCCTTAACTTTTTTACTAATTTATTTTTTATTTTTCAGGTTTTCGAAAAATAGGAAGTAATATTTTTCTTTCCTTTGTTGCCTCTATTTTCATTAATTTTGGCCTTAGCCGAAAAACTCGACCGGTAAGTCTCTCTATATTTATATATGTCGTTAATTAATTATCGCTGAAGATTATTTTTAATATAGTGTCTCCATAATTCGTACATTTGAATATGAACGCTTTATTATTTCCTATTCCTATTATTTAATAAGTGCTTCTCATTTTGAAAATCGTAACAGAAATAAAACTAATAAAAATATTATATTGAAGGACTATGGTAGGTAATATGACATATAATTAGAAGTCATAAAATAGTTTTTTGCATGAATGAGTGGGTCCGGGGGGGGGGGGGAGGGGGTAATTAAAATAAAAGAATAGGACAAGAAGTAGAAAACATATACGCATTATCCTAGTGGAGAAGTACAAAAGAAGTAAAGGAAAAGACAATAGCTCTTCGATGATGACGGATTCATCTGAATTGATTATTTTTTATATGAAATATATTAAATCTGAATCGATAATTTTAAAAATAGATATAATGAGCTTAATAACAAAACTCATAAAGGTCAATTGAATCCTTCATCAAATAGAAAATCTAAATTTACCTTTAACTTTACTCTTGAATAAAAAATGCACTTCATAACAAGTGTTGAGTTAGTAGTTCATATGGGGATTCGGTTAAATTTAGTATATTTATCTTAAATAATATATTTATGTTATTAAATTTATTTAATATATATACATATTAAATTTAAAATTCAATTATTATCACTAAAAATTGTCATTATAAAATTCATAACTTAAATTAAAATTCTAACTTTGTCTATCCATATATTATTATTCTCTAAAATGCTTTTGTAGAAGTGGTTTGCATGGTTAGACATGGACCCTAATGTTGCCAAAGTGGAGCAATAATATAACCAACTTTTTATAGAATTAATATGGTATTTCTAACTTATAGAAGAAGAAAAAGATGCTTCTGACACGAACAAATCGAGAAATGATTCTATCGAGATCTCTTTTATTTAAATGAATTGATTCTCCTACTTTTTATCTCCAAGTTGTGCGCAATTAGCCAACGTTGCATTCACATGTAAATACGCCAAATTAAATTATATAAAATACTTAACATGTCATTAGAAAGCTTATCTTGCATGCATGTGTTTGATCAATTAAGTCATTAATTAATTCATTTGAAGTTTAATTTTATTGTGTTTTCTAATGTTAGATGAAGCTTCTCACCTGCTGCAGAGGGATTTTTAATTTTTTCATATTCGATCGGTCTAAAAATAATTAAATATTTTTCTAAGAAAATAATTATTTTTTTAAATAAGGAAATTACTTACCTAGCCATGAAGTAATGAAAATAAATTTCATGAGTGTCATTCTACATTAATTATATCATGGCCTATCTTTGTTCAACACATATCATCTTCACTCCACCCAAACTCCCGTATCTCCAATCCACACCGACCCACACTCCCTCCACATCTCATATATTTATCTAGATTATATACAAATGCATTTAAAATAATATTTTTTATTAAACGGTACACAAAATGTTACTATATGATATGTTTAAGACACAAATTTCTACTATTGCGTATTTTTAACGGTATGATGTGAAATAATAATACAGGGAAAAGGGCCTTCTTTACTGTTTCCTATTGAAGTGAAAAACATCAAACTTGCCAAACATACCAGTGACAGTGGGGTCTACGATAGTGAAGGAAGGTAAACACATGTCCTCGGAATAATGGATCCATCCCTCTATTCTTTTCTTTTTAAATATCGAAGTTAAATTCGTTTATCACGTTCAGAATTTGAACCTATGACCTAGCTAATTAAGTCACAAGTCCTTCTACATTAAACATTTTAATTAATAATGTTAAAAAGTAGAACTCAAAATTGTTTTTTTTCTTTTTTTCTTTTCATGTTGAAGGTTTGTTCAAGAAAAATTCGAAGAGATATTCAACAAATATGCACGTTCAAATGGAAACGCCTTAACAGCCCAAGAATTGGATGATATGCTTAAGGCAAACAAGCAACCAAAGGACTCTAAGGGACAGTAAGACTTCCTCCGTTTCTATTTTCGTTTGAAAAAAAGCTCATTAATTAAATTATTTTTTAGAAGAAAAAAGGCTCAAATATGTCATCAAACATTAAGAAAAGGCTCATCTATTTCATCCGTTAAAAATTTGAGTCATCTATGCCATTTCAGTTAATAAATAATGACATAGATGAGCCTTTTCTCAAACGAAAATGGCATAGATGAGCCAAACTTTTAACGAATGATATAGATGAGCCTTTTCTCAAAGTTTGATGGCATTTCTGACCATTTTCCCATTATTAAATGTATTTCTTTTATAGGTTAATGGCATGTTAGGCAAAGTTTATGAGAAACCAATTTTATTTTATTTTTGAAATGTTTATTTCAAAAATTGAGGGGTTAGATCAAGCTTTTAAAAAAAAGATGAGTGTTTTTGAATTATAGTATAAATGTTTTTCTGAATTCGAAGCACTTTTGAAATCTTGGTCAAACACATATCACTGTTCTTATTCATATTGACAAAGGTGTGTTTAATATCTATTAGTAAACACAAATTGTTACTCTCTAAAAGTATTATAGTCAAGGATTAAAAAAAAAAACCACCTAAATTTGTATCCTAGTTTTTTGAATTTCATACCTAAATTATCAAGTGTGAGTTTTCTAACTGAATCATCACCAAATGTTTATCGAAATCAACCTCAATTATCCGTTGTTCACTTCTTCCTACTTGAACAATCACCCTCGTTCATGTAGGAAAAGTAAACAACTCATATTTTGAGGTTGGTTTCGATAAACATTTGGTGATGATTTAGATAGAAAACTCACAGACCTGATAGTTAAAATTCAAAAGATCAAAATACTTTGAATATATTTTTTATTTTTTATCCTTCACTCTTTTCGAAAATAACTTTAAACCCCCCGGCCCCAGCCCACCCCCACCCCCAAGTAAGTAGGTTTTAAAAGTTTAATCAACAGACTATAATTGGTATATAAAAATCTTAAAAGACATCTTAGTTCAAAGATTATACGTATCATTTTCTTTTGAGAACTAATCAGAATAGCTGCTCACTCAATCACACAAATTTAAAATAACCAACAGATGTATAATCTATGTATAACTATGTATATTTAGTGTATAATTTATATACCAACTATAAAAAGTAAATAATACCACTGACTATTTATGTGGATTAAATTATGCAGTGTTGCTGCTCTGTCAGAGTGGAAGATTCTATATTTTCTTTGCAAAGATAAGGATGGATTACTGAAAAAAGATATAGTTAGAGGTGTTTATGATGGTAGCCTATTTGAACAAATGGCCAAGGAGCAACAAGCCAAGAAGAAAAAGTAATTAAATTATTTTCATGCCTTAATTAATTTCAAGTTATAGCTAATTGATTTCTCTATTAATTTGAACAGGATTTTAAAAAAAAATTGATGTAATTTTATTTTTATTAGCAGATTTATATCAAGTTCATAAAAATGGATGTAATGCTAGCCACTATGTATAGTAAGTACATTTGTTATGTATGGAGTGATATCTTGTGGATTTTCTCTTATTTGTAATTTGTGATGTGAAGTATCATTTCTTTGTACTGATTAATGGGGTGATTTAATTTTCTCTTATTATATGACACTTCAATTATTTTTTGTTACATGAAACTTTCATTTTTCCTTTTTTTGTGTCACCTCCCTAATATGGAGAAGGTGGAGGTGGTAGAATTAATTCATGAAAATATAATTGATCTAATTCGTTTAAGTTTGGATTGATTATTGATAGCAAATATATATATTGTATTTGACTTGAAATCTGATATGAAATTATTAATTAGTGAGACAATGTGTGATTATTTCAGAAAAAATTAATAAATATGGTAGGAATATTCCTTTGAAATAATAGGAGAGACAAAACCATGTATTGTTAACGGGTGAAGAATTTGGCTACAAAATGCCTTTTTGAAATGGGCTTTCTGTTCAAATATATCGTTCGGGTAACTAGTTAATATATATATATATATGACTTATATATTTTTGTAAAAATTAGGCAAATGACATAGTATAAGAAAGAAATTACTTCCTTTCCCTACTCTTTCATTAATTACCAAAAATCCCTTTTTTTAGTGTTTTTCGGATACATAATATAGCAGTGTGGATATTTAATATAGCAGCGCGGATACTTTAATTAATAACGGGCGGATACTTAAATTATTAAGTTGTTAGCCGCACGGATACTTTATTAACGGGCGGATGCATAATATAGCAGCGCAGATACTTTAATTAATAACGGGCGGATACTTAAATTATTAAGTTGTTAGTAGCACAGATACTTAATTAACGGGCGGATGCATAATATAGCAGCGCGGATACTTTAATTAATAACGGGCGGATACTTTAACTAATAAAGTATCCGGTTAAGTTGAATTGGGGGAAAATAAGGGATTTTTGTATTTTAGTAAAAGAGTAGGGAAATATTGAGAGTAGGTAAAGAAGTGTTGTGTATTTAAGTAATTTTTCCTATATTTTTTATATATTTTGTAAATTAGTTGACCGCTAGATAATAATAGTATGTGATTTGAAATGGTATTGGGCTACTGAGAGCAAAATTGGAATTGGGCTGTTTTATGCCAATTATTGGCCCACATCGATATATGTGCCAAATTTCCTAAAAATCGCTCCTTCAAGTATGAGCCATTTTAAGGGGAACTTTCACAAATAGCCACTATATAAGCTTAATTATGCTCCTAAGCTATAATTTGCATATTTATGGGTTGTAGCTATAGTTTAAGCTTAAAGAAAAAACTTATATCCTTTGAAATATATTTTTATAATCTTTTAAATCCAAAATTGGTAGCTAATAATTTTATCTCTTTAAAAGTAGGAAAAACCACATAATTTAATTAGACATACTTCACTGCTATATATATGATTATTATTTATATTTTTAAAATATTACGCATCTTACCACTAATTAAGAGTTTTCTACCATATATTGAGGAAAATACACTTAGATACATGCATTTTGTTACTAGATACATAAAAATAAAAATAGGGAGAGAGTCGAACGAGATTCGTATGTATCCCAATTCCCAAATACATGCGAATCACAGTAGATATACACTACATACATGTATTTGTATATATCTGATGTGATTCGCATGCATCTGAAATAACATATACATGGAAGAGTGCGGAGGAAGCGAGGAAGATTTGTTATGAATTCCAGACTAAAGACAAATTTTCATTTTAAAGTATGTAATGATGTATGTAAAAAGTCTTGATTAACATGATCTCACACGAAATCAACCCTTTGTACTTTGATCCAATCAATCAAAAGGAAATTTCCCAATATTTTTATCCTTTTCTAATATCTTAACAGAAACAAAAATAACTAGTACTAGTACCATTTATTCTCCAGTGAGTGTATAGTATATAGTTGTATATGTACCTACTAATTGATAATCTTGAACCATATTATTATTATTATTATTATATTGGAAATATAAAGTACATGTGACACACATACTCGCCAAGAAATTGGGAAAACTTAATATATCAAAGAACTAAAAGAAGAAGAAGGAAAAAAAATACCCTTACAAATTATCCTTCTGTTAGACTCGAGTTTAATATTTATTTATTCATATATTGCTCGATCTTATAAATAGAAATTAGATAATCAAGTAGGAGGCATACGTCTACTTGTACATATCCAAAGTTAAAAACATAGATTTCAGTAAAAGGCATGTGTATATATTAGGTCAGAAACAAAGTTCAAAGAAGTTATGTGGCTAGAGACCAATTCAAAGACATTAAGGTAGGGAACTATATATATGGAAAAAAACACAAAAATGCAATAATTTGGTAGGGAGAGTTGAAGTAGAAATAGAAGACAAATATTCAAAGCTCAAAAATATAAATACTCAAAAGACATGATAGAATGAGACCATTATTTTATCGCGATACCCTAGCTCCGCCCATATACGTATGTTACACCTATGAGAAGAATTGACAAATTTACATATAATGTCATAATCCAAACTCGTCTTACATAATTTCATATTTAGCTCAAAATAAAAATCAAGAGTGTCATGTAAAGTTTTTTTCAATAATCTTATATATTACTTATACTTTTCTCTTCATTTTTGACGTGAAAATTGTCTAAAGTGTTATAAATGTTTCTTTTTTGAAAGTGTGATGGTCTTTTTTTTGGTGTGATTTTAAATTAAAGATGTGTATACATTTATTTTTAATTTTTTTGTGATTTTTAATATGTCAGGTATAAAAAATAAAAAATATATATTTTTACTCCGATGGAGTAAACAATTATTACGCTCTTGAATGTATATAACTTAAGTAGTACACTAGAACTGCTAGAGTAATAAAGAAATATTATCTTTTTTCCTCATAATTCATCAGTTTATTTATGATATGAATATGAATATGGATATAACAATTTTTTTTAATGTTCAAATCATTATCAATAATAATAAATAAATTCAAAAGAAATAGAGAAATCACCCCCACCCCCAAAAGTCTTGGTCTTTGAAATGACAAAATGAAAAAATAGACATAAAGCACGTTTCGTGTTTTACGGGAGTCAATAATATATAGTCAAGTCAAATATTATGCATGGAAAAATTAAATGAGTCCCCATGGAAATAATTTAATCATCAATCAATTCAAATTCTCATGTACTTTTACAGATCTTTGGGAACACGAGAGATAAAAGATAATAATTTCGAAATAGCATATATAGTTATTTTTTAATTATGTGTTTAGTCAGAAGTATTAGTTAGTTTCGAAATTATTCATCTTACCATTTGTACTATAATGATGAAATAAGTTTCTCATATCTATACTGGGATAACTAATTTCATGAAATATCTTAATTCATAATATACCTTTAATTTGTCTATTCCACTCGTCAGGAGCGCGGAGCCAGATGGGATCAATGAGGTTTATTCAAACTTCTTTGGACAGAAAATTATACTATTTAATATCGATAAATTACTTTTATGTATTTATAGTAGACATTGAACCTTTTCTTAATTACTTTGTGTATTTATTTTTTCGCATTTTGAATTCCTTATTGAAAATCATGATTCTATCGTCACCCACCATGCATCTACTTGAGAGTAATAAATTGATTTTCCCACCAATTGAAGCAACCATGGAAAGTATTTGCTATATAATATAAGATATATGAACTTTAATTAATTGGTTTTGTGTCGTTACCTTTGCAATTATTTATCAATCAACGTAAACAAAGAATAAAGAATGTACCTTTATCTTTTCCTCAATTGCTCCAAATAAATTAAACAACAGACAACCTTAGTTGGAAATCCTTGTCTGCCTTTTCTTTTGATAATAGTTGATTAAATGGACTCAATCAATCAAATTAATTAGTGGGAGTGTAAGTTCATGGGATTTCTTAAAAAGTTAGATAAAGAAAAGAAAGTTATTATAGGAATAATACTATGAATCACTCCTAGAAAACTAGGAAATAGGGAGGCAAAATTTTGTATCTAAATAACAAAAAAATTATATTAATTCATTTAGCTATGAATAAGTGACGAATTATAAAAAAAAATTCATTTAGTTAGCTACTCTATTTAACTATGGATCAGCGGCCGGAAACAATTGATAAATTTTATAACAAATTTCATATTTTCTAGTAGTGAATTACGTGGATATTAATAGGCAGAGGAAATTGTTGGAAATCTATATTTTCAACATAGGAGTTATCGGTGTGGTTGAAATTAAGGTATTTCTATTTATAATTAAGGAAAAATGTTTAAAGGTCGAATAAAAAATAATTGAATTCATACACATATAATTAAAATTCAGGTATAAGTGATTAAACTTTAATTATATAATATGTGTCGAAAGTTCAGTAAATAATTATGATTTTTTTTACCCCTCTCCGAGAGTTCCCACATTTACTTTCTTGGTGACTCAAACTCTGAACTTTAATTGTTGGAAGTGATGAGTGTTTACCATCGGAGCAACACGTTATTGTCAAATATGACGATTATAATTAGCTAGTTGAAGTTTTTTTTTTACTTTTTGATTTCCATTAAATATTTGAAATTTGTTTTCGCACTCGACTAATTTGAATTCATACGGAAAAGTTTTACTTTGGACCAGGATAAAAAATAAAATTGTCAAAGATATTTCAAGTTTTTGATCTTGAATCTGAGACCTTTGTTAGGAATAAAGGAATACGTTGCTTATTGATTCAACCACATACTTATTTCCCTTTGCTAATGCAACTAATTCCATATTTTAAGTTTTTTTTTTTTTAAAAAAAGATTTCTAATTCCATATTTTAAGAAAACTTACCTAGATATTCTTTGGATAATATAATAGCATAAAATTTATTTGCACCAACAATCTAATACAATTTAAACTCTTATATATAGAGTAAAATAAAAAATACTAGCATGTCATTGACAAAATCACCTTTTTTTCTTTTTTTTACCATATTTCTCTTTAAAAATTGGGTAGCCAAGAATGGTAATAACTAACTTAATGGGGATTTTTTTGGTTTAAAATATCATATGTAGCTACCAAAAACTCACTAATAAGTCAAGAGTGGAAATAGAATAAACACCATTTTTTTGGTTGAATGTCCTAATCACTATCTTATGTGAAAATTAAGTGTCAACTAATTATTGTACAATGGATAAACATTTGGGCATATGTTAATCTCAACTAGATTACACGTGATACTTTTCAAGCATAATATTTAAGATTTTTTTTAACAATTTAAGTACATGATGACCATTCAAATTAGGAGAGTCGAGACAAAATAATTCATTTTGGAAAATAAATATTTGCTATTAATTAAGGTGATAATAACATGAATAGAACATATATTTATTGTGTGAAAGATTTCAATTACAACATACCAATATACCATTAAATTATTAAGTCTCGAATGTGTCTAAGATCCCTAGCCAACGGCCCCCTTTTATTACTAGTCTTTGAAATCAATTTATGGTCCTTTATCGAAGTACTATTATTTTTCTCTTTATTTTTTCCCCTGATGTTTGATATTTGTATTAGAGTCTGATCAAATTCGTATTTGCACATCATTGCAAGGCCCATTTTTGGGGCGGTGCTTCCAACTGAATCTTTTCCATTTTGAAAATTTGAACCTGAAACTTGTGATTAAGAATAGAAGGATCTCAATCATTCTACTGTTGCTACGTTGATTATTGAAGTATTATTAATACCCGATTTGATGTTGAAAGGTTCATCTTGGTTGTGTGTAGGGAGCAAAAACTCGTCAAATGAAAAGTTCCTCGTCCCATTGAATTCGACCAACGATATCGACTTTCAAGACATGTTTCTACCTTCAACAAAAAAAAAATACTTATGAATTATGTTATTAATTGACCTATCTGGATCCACCAAAATACATTTAACATCATGACTTTAAAAGAAAATTGTATCATGCCCAAACTACATAATTTGGTGATCATTTAGCTATACAAAAAATAATAATGTTCAAAGTGCATCCCTTGTTTTTCTATTCCCATGGTTGTTGTTGACTACTACTTGTTAGTAATTTTTTTCAATTCCTAATTAAAGCATGATTTAATTTAATTTAATAGTAATCAAACTGTATGTACGTATCTTAGCACAAGCATTCTGATACAAAATATTATCTCATGCGTGATATATGTATTTGTTTGAAAAGAAATTAATATATTTGAAGGTATAAACCAAAATAAAGGCAATCTAATACATTAATCTCTCGCGATGTACGATTCGCAAAAGAATAGAACCACAACATTCTATTTAAATATGTGATATCCAAATCAAATTGCAATAATTTTGTCAATTATGTCAAGGCTCTCCTTCTTAAAATTTATTTGAAGGTGTACGTCTATTAATTCAACCTCTGTCTTAAAATATTTTTCATGAATTTTTAAATATTATTTTTCTTAAAATTAGAATTAAAAACACAACATATAATTTGAGCCAGATAAATTAAAATAGTTAGTTAACGACCTAACAATGAATTTTTATTTTTTTTAAAAAAACCCTCTGAAATGCACAGTTTTTTATTTCTTCTAGGAGTAACTTTATTTTGAAGATAATATCTAAAAGAATCAATATTCCCAAAGCGATGGTGTGTTGTCTGTTCTTTCCTTCCATCTTTAATTAATTTCAATATTGAATCTTGAATTAGGTCAAATTTACAGTTAGTTTGGTACATTTAAGTACTTTTTCTCCCATTATATAATATTGTTTTCTTTTAATATTATATGGGCGAACATAAACATAACTTCAAAAGATAAAATAAATTTATCATAACTAAAAAGTCGTGTTTTATGGGTAACTTTTTCAATAAGTCAATATGAACTTCTGATGAAGATCTATTAAAAATAGTTTTGAATAAAGATAAAAGAAATTTACTACTATAAACACATGTTTCTTACAATTTTTTTTTTCTTAATATCGAATTTCTAATTAAAAAAATCTATTAAAATAGTTTTCAATGAAGATTAAAGAAATTCACTACTAGAAACACAAAGCTTTTTACAGATATTCTTTCTGATATTAATATTATGTGGACGAATATAAACATAACTTAAAAAAGATAAAATAAATTTATCATAACTAAAAGTCATATTTTTTTATGGAAAACTTTGCCAGTATGAATTTCTGACAAAGATTTATTGAAAATAATTTTGAACAAAAATAAAAGAATTTACTACTATAAACATGTGTTTCTTAGAAGTATTTTTGTCAATATCAAACTTCTGATGAAAATCTATTGAAAATGTTTATAATAAAAATTAAAGAAATTTGTTACTAGAAACACAAGGCTTTTTATAGACATAATAGTTAAAAAAAAAAAGAAGGTGATTAGCTAAATTAGTTATGGTTCTAGTATATCCTTCTTTAAAATAGTTTTAATCCCAGTCAACATTATTAGAACTTATCTAAGTTTTAAATAGGAAATTAAACGTAACTTGTGAAATGACATTTCACCTAATTGTTTAGCACCAAAGCTATTATAGCCTATTCCTACCTATTTTTCCAAAAAGATATCTAGTTTTAAAAAATCAAAATATATTATTTGAATATATAGACCTAAATATAAAAATAAAAAGCAACGATTATAGGTTATTGTATTCAAGTAATTTCTCATGTAAAATTATCAACATTAAGAATAAAATAAGATGGAGGATATAATTATATGAAACACCTAAAAATCAAAAGTGTCCCTCCTTTCCCCAAAAAAAAAAGGATTATTTACGAAAATTAAGCGATGAATTCTTTTATTTTAAAAAAAGGAGATGCACATCTCACACATATTACTTATGATATGTAAAAATATTACCTGTAATTTTATGGTGTTATTAAATTTTATTTAAGATCGAATTTAATAGGAGCATTCGCATCTATTAATTATGCATTTTCTAATATCTCAAGATAGATAAGCATAGAATGAGACTATATCTATCTTTATTCTCGTACGATTAATCAATTCTTCAAAAAATCTACCACACTATGGAGTGAATGATTTGAAAGATTTTCCAAATATACAAATAACCTTTGATTTTTATTTTTCAGATTTGACAAGCATTTGAAATAAATAATGAATTACAATTTTATTATATAAATATCGGAGCATCGAAAGAAGTAAATGATATGTTATTATATGTTAAACTATATATATATATATTTATATATTATGTTTCAGAACTTCTTTTAGAATTTAATTCTTTTTAATATATCAGGGAACAAGATGATTCACCAACGTACAATACATAAAGGAAAGGCACTAGAAAAAGCATTAATAGCCAAAATGAGAAAATGCCTTTTGCAAACAGTATAAAGACAATATTACAACTTCTATGTTACTCCCAAAAAAAGAGAAACACTAGTACTCTATTATTATGGTATTCACTCTGTCCCAATTTATATGATATAAGTTTAGATTTTAAGAGTTAAATAATTTAAGTTTGATTGTAAATTTGAATATGAAATCTTCACGTTTTTTAAAAATGAAATCTAAATATTTGAAAATTAGGTAAAAATCATATACTATAAGTCATAATAACTGATAATTAAAAATATTTTTTAAATGATAAAAATATACTTATTTAAATCTTAAAATACAAAAATTAAAAGTGTCAAATAAATTTAGACAAATATAATACTATTATTTTTCTGGGTCCATAGAAACTGTATTCACATTTATAAAAGCCCCTCAAATCCACAATACACAAAGACTTCCCCTTTGGGTTTTTCCCTCATACTCTAATTATAGTAAATAACTATCTTATTTTAAAATTTTCAAAATTCATATATAGAAAAAGCTTATTTATACCCATTTGAGTGATTGATAATGTAAATAATTCTTCACTTACATGTACTTTATATTTACACATCTCTTGTGTTTAGAAGATGGTTCAGAATTATAAATTTTAAGGGTTCAACAGTTAAAAAAAATTAGTATTAAATTCATTGTATTTTTAAGAATATAAGTTTATATCTATTATTTGTTGCGATTTTTCATAAATTTATGCTATGCATCAAAATTAATCTAAATTTAGTACAAATAACCTGCATCCACCTTTGTCTACGGTATTCTTACCAATCTCATGTAAAAAAGAAAAATAGCAAATTAAAATCAAAATCACTATTATTTTCAGTTTAAATCGTTCATTCTGCTTCAATCTAAAGTGATGTTACGTTGTTTCACAAAAATCCTTTGCTTGACCATATGATCAACTTGTTTTAAGATAACAACATATCGAACACTTAAGCATTCTTCACTTAGTTAATTCCGCTTTGAAGTCATCCCCAATTCTGTCATTATTATAGGAATATGAAAGTTCGAGACAAAGAAAGATTAACTAATAATTTTATATTGAAAAAAAAATATAATTTTGTTTCTAAAAGGACATCTAATCTTAAACTACTACTAAACTTATCCCCCACCACTTTTTCTCTCTCTTATTTTTCATACTCTAATTATACTAGTCATCCTATATATATAGATCCATGGTCCATATCCCATACCCCCTTTAACTTTTATTACATAATAATACTTCTTGAGTTCACCATTTTCTCACGTAAATCTCCACCAAACAACCCTACCCCCACCCCCACAAAATTTCCATACAAAAAAAATATATTGAACATTAGTCCCCATTACCTCAAAGAACAAGAAGAACAAAAAAAAAAATGAAACTTTGGATTAAAAAAAACTCTCTTCATGTTCTTCTTGTTTACTATATTATAATTATATTATTGTATTTCGTTCACCGATCAAATGCTTCGTCGATACAATCTTTCGTATACGGTGGATGTACACAACAAAAATATAATCCGGGCACGGTTTACGAGTCGAATGTCAACTCGCTACTCACTTCCTTAGTTAACTCAGCATCAATGTCAAATTTCAACAATTTCAAGATTTCCATGCCCGGTTCCACTCAATACGATGTCGTATACGGTCTCTTTCAGTGCCGCGGCGACTTAGGCAGTTCTGATTGTCACAACTGTGTCGCCGCGGCATTGACTCAGCTTGGAACGCTCTGCCCCGTCTCGTGTGGCGGAGCGTTGCAGCTGGACGGGTGTTTTATAAAGTACGATAATGTTTCGTTTCTTGGGATTGAAGACAAAGGAATTGTCACGCATAAATGTGGACCATCCATTATGGATGATTCGGATATGATGACCCGAAACGACGGCGTTTTGACGTATTTATCATCTGTGGGTCAGTATTTTCGGGTTGTCGGGTCAGGGAAAATACACGGTGTAGCGCAGTGTACGCAAGATTTGAGTATGAGTGAGTGTGATGATTGTTTATCGGAGGCGATCAGACGGTTGAAAAGCGAGTGTGGGTCATCACCTTGGGGAGATATGTTTTTATCCAAATGCTACGCGCGGTTCTCGGAGCGTGGATTCACGTCTAAAAGCGGTAAGCGGCTCAGCCATTATAATTGGTGGTGCATGAGTTATATCTTTATGTTTATTTGGTTTTTGTTAGTAAAAATGTGATGAATTTATATTATCTCTAAGTACTTGAATGAATTTTCTTTTCCTAACTTTTACTGGAGTTGATGATCTATCGAAATTCTTTACTAGATAGGGATAAAGTTATGTACACAGTGTACATCATTTTATTCCAACTCTACTTATGAGATTACAAATATTACGATGTTATTGTAACTTCTCTATGGTAAACGGTAAATTTAAGTTATGTGAGGTTTTCATACATGGTTAGGAGAAATATGTAAAATTGATTTTAAGTCTATGGTAAGTGAGATGAAGTTTGATACTTAGATTTGACATAATTTTGCTTGACATACTAATAATTGACTGGTTAAATATTGATCAGATGAATAAAATGAAAAGGTTAAAGTAAAATTGTTATTGAATATATGAAAGAGTATCTATTCAACTGTTTATGTATAACTAAGAAATTATTTCAATTAAATTTTCTTGCATGAACCTAGCTATGCGCCGCCGCCTATGGATAAATGGTTTTCTTATTCTTTTATTTTCTTGAGATGGGGTAATTATGATATAGGTGTAATTAATTAGGTGATTAATCCAACTCTAATTAAATAAAAGGTAGATGGTAGGTTACTAGAAGGGGAGGGGGCGGGGGGGTGGGGGGGTGTTCTTAGGTTGGCTATAAGTAATTAATCATAGAGGTTAGGATGGACATAAAATACTTTTTTTCTTTATGTGTCCTTTTGCTTTATTTTCTTTCATATTTTGTATAAAGTTAAATGAGTTATTTGATTTTCTTGTTTAATGATTTTAGACATTTTGTCGCCTCCCTTTTTTATTTATGGATAGTCTTGATTATATGTACACTAAGCATGACTAAATTGCATAATCACTTAATCATAATGAGGGTTAGACATCATTCTAAAAAACAATCATTATATGTCACACTTGTTAGTTGTTAGTATTTGTTAATAATTATTATCAACATAAATTAATATTCTACAAAAGTGATCTTATCATGATTACTTGCTAGGAAACATTGAAGAAGTCCATGCATGACTTATTGTCATTTTCCAAATGCAAATGAACTTCCAAGAAGTTTACTCTAATAAGTCATGACAAAAGAAAAATGTGGTCACTCTTCCACTTGCAACTCCACAATATTGTGGTTCTCAAAATATTCCACTTGCTTTTAACTTATTTGTCACTCTTTAATTTATTGGGAAATTTCATACCACTCATTGATTCAAGTTTTGATCCTAATGTATAGGTATACAAGGTAGTGTAACAATGAGCAGCGGAATTAGAAATTTTATTAAGAAAGACTAAAATATAGATAGATAAACACACGAAGAATTAATCAAGAGGATTCAACGTAATTGTACATATACATTTAAAACAAAATAGATTCCGTGAAATTCTTTTTCTCTATTTACATATATCATATAACATCTCAATGTATCTTTGGACAAGAGTAGCTCTACCAATGGTCACATATTTTCCCCGTCTACATAAATAGTAGTATAACATTTTAATATACCTTTGTACAAGAGTAGCTCCACCACTAATCATATTTATTTCCTAATATATACTTGAAGGAGAAGTTTGCACAACAAAATGAAACTATATTTCACCATATGAATGACTAGAATTGAAAGACAAGTTGGATACAAAATGTACATTGAATAGGTAAGTTGATAAAATGTAGTTATACAAACTAATTAGTGTTTAAATTAACCAAGAGTCATAAGTACACATATTAGGGATAGTTATCAATGTATATTGTTCGGTCAATTAGTTTACCAACATAATCAAAATAAACGTCATATATTATGTATATGTTGTGTATAAGTATGTATAATGTATGTATATTTAGTATACATTTACTTACACACTTCGTACATATATTGTGGTATTTTTCTTTTGTTTTCTTAGAGATGTTCTATTCTCTATTGTCGAACCACAGTGATTAACTTACCATCTAGCCGTTTGAATAGACTTATATTGAAAATTTACGATCGAATGATTCAGACCCGTAATTATCTCTTATACTATATGTGTATTTAAGTTTGAGCATATATATACAAATTGCAGGAGATGAAGATGTTGAAAAGACACTAGCAATTACAATTGGGCTCATAGCTGGTGTGGCAGTCCTCATTGTATTCCTTTCTGTTCTAAATAAGCTTTGTGAAAAGAAAGGTTAGTCTCTTCTTTTTAGGTTATTAGGCTCATCTTTATATCTTGATCATGCTCATCTACTTTTATACTCCATGCCACTCGTTAAAAGGTATAATGAGTCAATATAGCAACAATAATTGTTATGCCTCAATTCCTTATAAATTAAGTTAGAGTCGGCTATATAAAAAAATTATCAATTCATCAGCGATGAAATCAGAATTTTAACTAAGAGGTTGTTTAATTAGCAGCTAGTAAAGAAGAACCTTATCTATTAATTAATTTTATATAAGTTATACAACGTTTGCTAGCTAGTTAGCAAACTAAGTTGTTTATGTATAAGATGAATATGATGTTTGGTTGATAATTTAGACATCAGCATAATTAATACTTATATAAGTTATGAGGGAATTCGTGTATTATCTTATGCAAGATAAAAGATGGAATAATATATACATATACAACGTTTCCTAGCTAGTTAGCAAAATAAGTTGTTTATGTATAAGATGAATATGATGTTTGGTTGATAATTTAGGCATCAGCATAATTAATACTTATATAAGTTATGAGGGAATTCGTGTATTATCTTATGCAAGAAAAAAGATGGAATAATATATATATATATATATAACTGATACTTACATTACTAATACCTACATAATTCTGACCAACAATCAAACGATTCCAAATATATTCAAAACATAAAAAAGTAAATATACGAATAAGTCAGAATATGAATCCAAGGATTCAACATCTAATATCTACTTTTATATATACTTCATGCCACTTGTTAAAAGGTATTATAATGAGTCAATGAACTTTATAATTGATCCTCTTTAATTTGAATTTTGCAGGTGGTAAATAAATAAAGGCATGCACATCTTGGTCCTTGTGAATAACTTTCTTTTCCATTGCTTCTCACTTGGGTAATTAAATTGCTTTTTTTTTTTTTTGTTGGTGCTCTTAAGCTTTTGTAAATTAGTTCCCACTTTATTTTCAAGTTTCCCTTCCTATATCTTCAAAACCGAAAAAAAAAAAGACTCAAAAGATTAGCTAAAAGGTGATTGGCCTCATCTTGCAATAATTGTAGTCTATTGGCAATGGCCTCTATATACTCTTTTGTAAAAGTGTTCACTTTATGCTAAAGATAAATGTGGAGTTGGTGCACTTTTTGTTGTGAATTATGCAATTTGTTAAACCCTCCTTTTCATGTAAGCAACACTTTATATTCAATTATAGTATTCTATACTTTTATTCCGTGCTCGATATTCATATTTGGATCAAATTAAATTTGAATTCACATATATTACAGGTTCATTTCATGAGGTGACACTCCCAATAATTTTATTTTTAATTCCAAAGGACTTGAACCTGAGAAAGTGCATTCCTATTTCAAAATCTTTTAACTTTATTATTCAAGAACGATTTCATTTCCTTTTGTGCACAGCTAAGGCAAGAGTTTATGTCCAACACTTTAGAATCTATAAAATTCAAATTTGGAATCGATGACTATAATTATGTTTGTCGTTTTGCTATGATATCCTTAAAAAGGTTAAATTTATGCATGAAAAATAATTGGTTAATGAATTAACTAACACCTCTTGTGGATAGAACAGACTCAATATATTTTTCCAAAATATATTAATCATAACGACTGACAATGATTTGGGACAACATTATATTCTGTTTTAATTTAATAATAAAGATGATAATAATAATAATACTAATTTTTTTTTTTAAATGGGGGGACACTTAATTATCAGTAATCAGATTGCAATATCAATGCTGTTTGGAATATTTTAAGCCCTGAGTCATAAGAATTAGGTAGAATGATGATACAATTGATCTATTCGAATCTTTTAATGATCCTACCTTTTTTTTTTTTTTTAAAGTATTTCCATTGTGCTAAATAAAGTGTTTAAGTTTGATAATGATGGGAATTATATAATTGGGAAATTGAGTTGTGAATTTTTCACTTAATTTGGGTAGAGGGCAGAGCTAAATGAGAGTTCAGGTGTTCGGATAAACTCAATAACTTTTATGTAGATCTTGTAATTTTCATAAGTTCAGCTTATAGATTTCAAAATATTTTCTCAATGATTCAATAAAACTATAGTTAATTTTACTATAATAAATGAAATAATAAAGGATTACAAATTAACAAATGATTAAATTTATTTATTTATTTTTATACAAAGAAAACAACGTGGAATTTTCTAATAGTTTGAATCTAACGAACGAGACAACAATAACTAAATCAAGAAATATGCATTACATTTAATTTTTAATTGTTAACTTAATTTAATGTTAATTTTTATTAAAAATCAATTCAAAACGGTCCATGAACAACCCTTGTGACAAGCAACATTACTATTTACATGTGATGAAGGAGAGAAAATTTTAGAGATAACAAATATAATAGACATAACAAGGTCCTATATAGCTATAGTTTTGATAATTGCGCTTCATAGTTATAGTTCTGTTTGCTACGGAGGTTGCGGTTTGTATATTTCTACCATTTGTATATTTCGTTTGTGAATATACAAGTATATATAAATTTTGTATTTATACATTTAAAAAAATTTCAGAGCTCTGTTTGTATATTTCACTTGTCAATATACAAACATGATAATTTATTGTGATTTTTTCATAAATCGTATACAAATATAAGGTAAGCATATACAAAATTTTGAATTTATACAAACATGAACTCAATTATACAAATTCTGGATTTATACAAATCAGGCGAATAGTAAGAATATTAGAAAATTTCGCCGCAAATAATAATTTTCTTAAATTGTAGCTATAGTACCTAATATAAGCTAAATATTTGTCATTCTGCATAATTTTCCCGACGAAGAGAGAAGTAAAAGTGAAGTTAAATGGGCCATATATTTGGACTCCTTTTTGAGGAATCTCTAGTCTTTTCTAAATCTTGGGCCTCCTTTACACCTACTTAGTTTTTAGTGTGATAAGTGAATAAATCCTTGGGCCTCCTTTAGAGCCGTCTTTTGTGTTCATTTTTTTGAATATTCATAAGTTCACCCGTTTTCGGAATAACTTCAAACGTACGTAACTAAA
Organism: Solanum verrucosum; assembly: GCF_900185275.1. Lineage (NCBI taxonomy): Eukaryota > Viridiplantae > Streptophyta > Magnoliopsida > Solanales > Solanaceae > Solanum > Solanum verrucosum. The sequence continues at coordinate 266,272 of NW_026020644.1, forward strand.
GTTATAAATTCGTTATTTGGATATAGTGAGTGTGGGCGGATGATGGGGTTGTGGATGTACCTATATAGCTTTTTCTTCATTTATATATATATTCGGTTTCGGTTCTGCTTCCCACTATCGATAGGATTGGAAGAGATGGTGGTTGGTTGGTTGTGAAGGTGGGCAGAGGAGATAATACGACTTATTTTCTCTAATTTTATTAAGGAAGTCATTTTTAAAAAAAAATTGAAGCTTGTTTCCAAAAAATAAAAAATAAATTTTTGATCAACCGTACACCAGAAAATAAGATTGAGTTCTTGCATATGCGACCGACCTTCTCCCAAATTATTTAACTTTATCTTTGACAATTTTATTTTAGTCGGGGTTTGAAATATAATTTTACAAGTTTTTGGTAGATTTCGTAATATGTAACTCGGTAGTTACTGATATAATAATCTTTTTTATTAGGAAAAATACAAAAATAATTCCACTAAAAATAAATTAGTTATTTAAATTATTCATATATCAACTAATTATTTAAACTGGTTATGTAGCACAAAATGGTGGCCATCATCTATTTGCTTTCAACGAAACAAATTTCTTGAATTGCGTGAACTCCTTATTACTATTTTTTTCCCTCTCTTTGTTTTATTTTTGGTCCTTTACCATTTTCTACGTATCATATAAAATAAATTAGAGAATTAAGATAAAAGAAAATAGTAAGTAATATATTGGAAAAAGACATAAGTTTGCCCCTGAACTTATATCGAAAAGTAACTTACACGCTTAAACTATCATGATGACCTATTACACACATTTACTATTCAAAAGTAAATTTAAGACCACCCTGAGACGTGTAACACCACTCTCACAGGGTGTGGTGTAATACACTCGTCGCCACATTAGCGCCACGTCAACGCCATGTCAGAAATTATTATTTTTTATAAAAAAAAATTGTTTTCTTTTCTTTATTAATTACTTTTCTTTTGTTAACAATATTTTACACTAATTAATTATCAAAATTCTCTAATAATTATACCTTCTTCATCACAAAATCTCATCCACTCCATCTCTTATCTCACGGAAAAAATCATATACGACTATCTTATTCACTATTGATTCTTTGTTCTTCACCATCATCATATCACCTTCAATTCTTCATCTTCTTCGCCATCCACCACTAAATATCACCATCACCATTTCTAATATAAATTTTTTTCTTCTTCATCATCTTCAGTTTCCACTCTTTTTTTTCAAATTCGTTACCCAGGGCCACCACACTCATAAAGTTGTCATCTTCACCAAATTCAAAAATTAATTAATCTTCTTCACCACCTTCAATTTCCTCTCTTTTTTCCACCCATTACGTAGAACCACCATTCCCATAAAGCTGCAATTACAACCAAACCCAGAAATTGATTAACAACCAAAATTGCTTTAACAAAGTCAAAAAATAGAAAAGATGGAAACAATCAACCAAAATCACCTAAGCATAACTTAGGATTTATTTATTTAGGTTTATCCAAAATTCTTTTTAGATTCTTCCTTTAGTAAATTTTTTCACAAAATACAATTATTCAATAACAAAACTATGAGAATTAACCTAATTGCTAATCAAAAAGAAAAATTGTATTTTGAGATTGTGATGTATAAAGAATGAAGAAGAATGGGTGTGAAGAACAAGAGGTGTAGCGTAGGGGTGGGGTGGAGGAGGGTGGGGGGAGGGGGGTTAAGAGCTGCTTCTAATTATTATTTTTATTTTTATTTCTAACTGATGCGTTTAGTTTTATTTTCATTTTATTTCTTTGCCACATCAGTTTTAAGGGATAAATAAATTCACTTTTGAATAGTAAATATGTGTAATAGATCATCATGATAATTTAAGTGTGTAAGTGACTTTTCGATACAAGTTTAAGGTGAAATTTATGTCTTCTCTCTAATATATTCCATGCAACAATGTCTATTATTGTATTATCGATTATTGGTGACATAATTGAAGTCCTAGCAATCGACACACATGAAAAATATTTTATTTTTTCCGTTTCAAAAAAGAATGACCTAATTTGACTTATACGAAATTTAAAAAGATAAAAAAAAATAATTCAATTTTATGATCCTAAATTAAAGTTATATCAAATGTACCAAAATGACCATATTTTTGTACCAATGACATGTGCATATTTCATGATAACTTCTATTTATTTATTTTTTATAAACAAGGATAGTATTATATTAATAGTTAATATGCTAGTAGTGAGGGGTTTATCTACTTTGTTTCCAGCTCAAGTCAAAAAGTTTAATGTTTCATTATTTTTGAATTTATTATATAATGATATAATATAAATTTATACTATATGTTTTCAATTTAATTTGTTTTTAAAAAAGTTTAAAACCTATCTAATTAATTATTCAATACGATTATTAAATATGATTTTATTTTAAAAATAATATAATAAAACAATTCAATTTAATAAATTAAGTCGATTTTAAGAAAATCATTGACATCCCTATTTGAAAAATAGGAGATTGAATAGCATATAGGGCCTTAAGCCCCTAACCAGAGGCAGATCCACCCCTCTAAGTTGGAGTGCACGTGCATCCATTAATTTCGAAAAGAGTCATAGATATATATATGTATATTTATCTTGCGAAACTGACTGAAGTTAGAATATAATGAACAGTGTACCCATGAAAAACATAGGAGTGCCATTGTTTTTCCTAAGTATACTACATTTGATGATAAATGGTTAGGAGAAAAATTATTCAGGTGTAAAATTGATGCGGTGTTTGATTTGTAATTTGTAAACTCGCATAACAATATACCCCTTCAATTATAAATTATAATAGAGGGGACTTGAATGGAGTAAAATTTTAACTCTTCTAAAAAATTTCCAGAGTTTGTCTTGGATGCAGCAGACACAGTTTCTCTTCACATAAACTGGGGAATGACATTACTAATAAACAATCAACATATTTTGAAGAAAGCTCAAGAAGAAATCGACACGAAATTTGATAAGGATAGATGACAACGATATTAAGGATTTGGTGTACCTTCAAGCTACCGTTAAGGAGGTGTTACGATTATATCCACCCGGGCCTTTGTTAGTACCACATGAAAACACAAAGGATTGTATTGTTAGTGGGTATCACGTCCCTAAAGGTACTAGACTATACACAAATGTCATGAAGCTACAACGAGATCCTAAAATATGATCAAATCCTGATCAATTCAATCCAGATAGATTCTTCACTACTGATATTGATTTTTATGGTCAAGACTACGAGTTCATTCCATTTGGCTCTGGAAGACGATCTTGTCCTAAAATCATTTGATCCAAGGTTTCAATTATAAAACTCTATTAAATGAACTTTGGACATGAAAGAGGGACCTGACATGACTATGCGTAAGGTAAATCCTGTAGAAGTGATAATAAAGCCTCGCCTCGCACCCAAGCTTTATAAAATTTAAGTAATTATGATGTTCTATCTTTCTTGAAATTGCTTAATAATGCATAATTTCAATAAGATTAAATTATTATGATTATGTATTACCTTTCTATTAATTTTTTTGGCGTGTATGAAGTTTGTATCAGTAAGTTAATCTAAAAGCTCCTAAATTATATATTAGGGGTAAAACTCAAAAGGTTCAAAATGTTAACTGTTTAGATGAATATTAGGTGGTGTTATCAGTTTGTTTTAGGGCTAAGTATCAATTGGTTCGCCGACATGGATCGCCACATAAGACGTTAAATAATATGTAAGTGTTTACTTGTTATACTCTATACAAGTTTAAGTAACTACGTGCGCACACTCAAATTTGGAGAACATGGTATCAGATGAAGTCAACAAAATAATTTTTAAAGTAATTATTTCTAGCTGGATCGGCAAATAAGTTTATTTAGGAATTTCTTGCAAACAAATAAAAAAAAATAGTTTTTTTCATTTCTTGCGAATTTGCCTATGAAAATGGTACTTGCAAATTATTTGCCCCAAATAATTCCCCAACTAATAATCTTGCATAAATGGCGCCAAATTTACCTACAAATTTTTCTGGGGAAATATTTTTCGCAGGTAAAAAAGTTTAGAATTTGGAATTTCATATTTTCAAATGAAAATTCGTAGGAAATTTCTATAGAAATAATTCCCAAGTAAAATCTCCAAGTTATTTACAGTTTTCTAGTAGTGAATGATGACGATTTGTTATATAAGCTACTCTCATTATTTCATATTACTAGAGAAAAAAGAAGATATTTGGAAAATGTTGATATCATATATAATTTCATGCATAAATACTTGAAATTTAATTATATACGCACATATCTTATGAAAAATAATTTAAGTAATAAGTGATTGATATTAGGAGTAAAACATCAATCACTTAAAATAAATTATCTACTATATTACTATTCAATATTTGACTAAGACATCCCAAAGTTCAGAACTTCAAATATTAAAATGAAAAATATGAATAAATCTAGGATACCGTTTATAAATTTAGTCAATAATTTATTGGTCCAGTATTATTAACATTTTGAATATGGTCGATAGATAGTGCGATATTTCCTTTCAATATGATCAACTTAAGTCCCCACGCCTTCAAATTATTGACAAGCTACGTGTGATATTATCAGGAAAAAAATAAAAATTGAACATTATAAATTATGAAGATTTGTTGTATAGACTATTCTCAATATTTCATATTACTAGAAAAAAAAAGATATTTGGAAAATGTTGATATCACAATTTCATGCATAAAATACTTGAAATTTAATTATATACATAATTATCTTATGAAAAATGATTTAAGGAATAAGTGATTGATGTTAGGAGTAAAACATCAATCACTTATTTCTAAAATAAGTTATCTGCTATATTACTATTCAATATTTGAATAAGAACAACCGAAAGTTCAGAACTTCAAATATCAAAATGAAAAATGTGAATAAATCTAGGATTCCATTTATAACTATAGTTAATAATTTATATGGACAGTATTATTAACATTTTGAATATAGTCAATATATTGATAGTGCGATATGTCCTTTCAATATAATCAATTTAAGTCTCCACACCTTCAAATTATTGACAAGCTACATGTGATTGATATTATCAAAAAAATTGAACATTATAAATGATAAAAAATTGTTATATAAAAACTACTCTCAATATTTCATAATACTAGAGAAAAAAAGTAGATATTTGAAAAATGTTGATACCAGAACTTCATGCATAAATACTTAAAATTTAATTATATATATGCATATATTTTTATGAAAAGTGATTTAAGGAATAAGTGATTGATATTAGGAGTAAAACATCAATCACTTATTCCTAAAATAAGTTATAATAGCCATATTACTATTCAATATTTGAATAGGAACAACTTAAAGTTCAGAACTTCAATAATCAAAATAAAAAATGCAAATAAATTTAGGATACCGTTTATAACTTTAATCAATAATTTATATGGAAAAAGGATAAATATACCTCCGAACTATTGAAAATGCTATACAGATACATTTCATCGTACTTTTGGGACATTGATGACCCTGCTATCCAAAATTTAGACCATATATGTCCTTCACTCTAACAAAAGACTAAATAGGGACACGTGGCTTAATCCTACGGAGGGATCCGATTTGACCAATTAATTAAACCCAAAATTTAAAACCCATCCGGCCCATATCCGTCCATCCACCCACTCACACTTAAACTAACCCAACCAAAAACCTAAAAGAAGTCTTCAATTCCTCACACATAAGCTCACAGAAACAAACCAAATAACAAAAAAATTCTCAATTTCTCCCAATTCCCAACAAGGCAACAACCACGAATACCTTCCAGCCCAACAAAATAAAAATTTGAGAATAACTAAAAAGCAAATTTTAATAGTAAAATCTGGACTCTTATTTTTTTATTTATTTTTGGTTTTCCATTCGGTGTCCGGTACCCACATTAGAGCCCGACTAAATTCGAATTCGCGCCGGAAATTCCCACATTGAGGAGTAAAGCACTCCCTAACAAAGGCGACTCCGTACCCAAGGGGGCTCGAATCCGAGACCTCTTGATTAAGGATGAAGGAATACTTACCGCTCCACCACAACCCTTGTTGGTAAAATCTGGACTCTTACAATATCTCCTCTTCACTCCAAAAGTCCTCACCATGGATAATAAAAAGTTTGAGAGAGCAAACACACCTTTCACTCCAAAAAGGAGTTTATGCCAAATTAAGAACAGGTAAATACTCTTTAACTTGCACTCATCATGATAACACATAACATTAATCACTTATTCCTAAAATAAGTTATCTGTCATATTACTATTCAATATTTGAATATGAACAACTCATAGTTCAGAACTTCAAATATCAAAATGAAAAATGCGAATAAATTTAGGATACCGTTTATAACTTTAATCAATAATTTATATGGGCAATATCATTAACATTTTGAATATCGTCAATATATTGATAGTGTGATATGTCCTTTCAATATAACCAATTCAATTCCCCACACCTTCAAATTATTGACAAGCTACATGTGATATTATCCGAAAAAATTGAACATTATAAATGATGGAAGAATTGTTATATAAACTACTCTCAAAATTTCATATTACTAGAGAAAAAAGAAAATATTTGAAAATTGTTGATATCATGCATAAATACTTGAAATTTAATTATATACGCATATATCTTATGAAAAATGATTTAAGGAATAAGTGATTGATGTTAAAACATGAATCACTTATTCCTTAAATAAGTTATCTACCATATTACCATTCAATATTTGAATAGAAACAACCAAGAGTTCAAAATTTCAAATATCCATATGAAAAGTGCAAATAAATCTAGAATACCGTTTATAACTTTAATCAACAATTTATATGGGCGATATTATTAACATTTTGAATATAAGTCATTATATTGATATTGCGATCTGTCCTTCAATATAATCAAAGTAGTACTTATTTTTGGAGAAGGCAATAACTAAAGATGAAATGGAAAAAATATATACATTTTATTTTGTTTTGAACTTCTATAAAAATAAAATAATTTAAAATAATTAATTTTAAAAATCACAATATTAAAGAAATAATATAGTACTCATCTTCGAGACTTAATCAATACCCTTTTCATCTTCTTTACTTGTCATATTTCGTTTTATTAAAGTCAAATTACATGAACTTTAACAAATATTTTAAAATTAACTTTTTCTCATACCATCAATATGAGAACAATATTGTATTTTTTATATAACTTTTAGATATCCAAATTATTGAATGATTCTTATGTAGTTTAACTTAAAAAATTAGTCAAATTAACTTTTATACAATTCTGAATTAACGTCAAAAAGTACCATGCAATTCAATATCCAGAAGAACTAAAATCAAAATATCTAATTAAAAATGAAAGAATACGACACCGTTGTTGGTGTGACAAGTAATACTTAACACTATAAAAAAGAAGTTGCATGCATCATAATTTTACTCATAATAACTTTCTAGACATGGAATTTGATCTTCTTCTTCTTTCTCCCATGGAAGCCATTGCAGCACTGTTAACACTCGCATTCCTCTTCTACTTCATCTTATCGACAAAAAAAACTTCAAAACTACCATTACCACCGGAAATTGCCGGAGGATGGCCGGTAATCGGTCATCTTTTCTACTTCAACAACGACGGCGACAATCGTCCGTTAGCTCGAAAACTCTCCGATTTAGCCGATAAATACGGCCCTGTTTTCACATTCCGGGTCGGACTTCACCGCGTGTTAGTAATCAGCAGTTACGACGCCGTAAAAGAGTGTTACACCAAAAACGACGCCGTATTCGCGAATCGTCCAGCTTGTCTCTACGGCGAATACATTGGGTACAATAACGCCATACTTTTTCTAGCTAATTACGGATCTTACTGGCGAAACATAAGAAAATTAATCATTCAGGAAGTTCTATCCAACTCTCGTCTCGAGAAATTGAAACAGATCAAGCTCTGTAAAATCCGAAACAACATCAAAAATCTTCATTCTCGAATTCAAAATACTGAAGAGAAATCAGTAGTAAACCTAACCGATTGGTTAGAGGAATTGAATTTTGGGCTAATTGTACAGATGATAGCAGGGAAGAATTACGAATCTGGAGGAGACGGAGAAATGGAGAGATTTAAGGAAGCTTTTAGGAAATTTCTGGTTCTGTCAATGGATTTTGTGTTGTGGGATGCGTTTCCGATTCGGCTATTCAAATGGATAGATTTTCAAGGGCATGTGAAGTTAATGAAGAAGACGTTTAAGGATATCGATTCGATTTTTCAGAGATGGTTAGACGAGCATGTGAAGACGAGAGAAACGTCATTAATGGAGGTTAATGGAGGTGGTAATGAAAGAGATTTCATTGACGTGATGCTTTCGAAGATGAGCAATGAACATCTTCATGGAGGTTACTCTCGTGATATCGTTATCAAAGCAACAGTTTTTGTAAGTTTATTTCTCCTTAGTCATTTACTCTAGTTAAATTTATGTTACGTTGTTTGACTTATAACTTGTTTAGGGCCGTTCACATATTTTGGTAACTTGATTTGCATGCATCATTATAACTCTTGGTATAAAAAATTAATACTAATATTTCTTAATTTGACTCGACACAATGTAATTATTAAGGAAAGAGCTGAAAAAATGTTTACTTTTAATAGCCAATCAAAGTCCAATTAAAATTTTCCATACAAATAACGGGTGGATATTTTACGATTTCTTCTAATTTAGATAATGTGTTGATGGTAAAGTTTAGCTACTTTGTTTCCAGCTCAAGACAAAAAATTTAATGTTCCATATATATATATATATATATATATATATATATATATAGTTTAATTTGTTTTAAAAAAAAGTTTAAAATTGGAGTATCTAATTAAGTATTCAATACGATTATAAATTTATATTAAAAAAATTATGCTTTTATTTTTAAAAATAATCTAATAAACAATTCAATTTGATAAAGTAAGTCGATTTTAAGAAAATCATTGACATTCCTATCTGAAAAAATAGGAGATTGAATAACCTATAGGCCCTAAGCCCCTAAGCGTTGACATGTGAATGCCCCTCCCTAACTAGCTACGGCTATTTGGTAACTGATTTAGAGGTGAGTTAGGTAGGTATTACGTTCTACGTAATTATACTACATTTGATAAAGGGTTAGGAGAAAAATGATTTATGTATAAAATTGATGTTGTGTTTGATTTACAATTTAAAAACTCGCATAATAAACTGTACTCCTTCAATTATAATAGAGGGGTCTTGAATGGAGTAAAGTTTTAACTCTTCTAAAAAATTTCCAGAGTTTGGTCTTGGATGCAGCAGACACAGTTTCTCTTCATATAAACTGGGGAATGACATTACTGATAAATAATCAACATGTTTTGAAGAAAGCTCAAGAAGAAATCCACATGAAAATTGGTAAGGATAGATGGATAGATGACAACGATATTAAGGATTTGGTGTACCTTCAAGCTATCATTAAGGAGGTGTTACGATTATATCCACCAGGGCCTTTGTTAGTACCACATGAAAACACGGAGGATTGTGTTGTTAGTGGTTATCACATACCTAAAGGTACTAGACTATACACAAATGTCATGAAATTACAACGAGATCCTAAAATATGGTCAAATCCCGATCAATTCAATCCAGATAGATTCTTCACTACTGATATTGATTTCCGTGGTCAAGATTATGAGTTCATTCCATTTGGTTCTGGAAGACGATCTTGTCCTGGAATGACCTATGCGTTGCAAGTGGAGTACCTAACAATAGGTCATTTGATCCAAGGTTTCGATTATAAAATTCCATCGGATGAACCTTTGGATATGAAAGAGGGACCTGGCATGACTATGCGTAAGGTAAATCCTATAGAAGTAATAATAACGCCTCGCCTCACACCCGACCTTTATAAAATTTAAGTAAGATGTTTCTATCTTTGTTGAAATTGCTTACTAATGCATAATTTCAATAAGATTAAATTATTAATCATGATTATGTATTAAACCATTATTTTTATTTTTTGTGTGTGTATGAAGTTTGCATCAGTAAGTTAATCTCTAAACGCTCTTTAATTATATATTAGGTGCATAACTCAAAAGGTTTAGAATGTTAACTGTTTAGGTGAATATCAAGTGGTGTTATCAGTTTGTTTTAGAGCTAAGTATCAATTGATTCGGTTTAATTTTGAAATTTATCAATTTGATTTATTAGTTGCTAAACTGTTATAGAATTTCTATAACTTCGATTTATCGGTTATTCATTGTTGATGTTTATATAAACAATAGGCCTAACACACTTATATCCTTTAATTTATTCTCAACTGCATCTATGCTCTTCAACTTTGGAGTGTGTATAAGCAGACAATACTTAAACATATATATGATTAAAGAAGTAAACACATTCGTTTTACATGATCTAATACAAGTAGAAAACTACATATGATGCCACATAGAACCTGAATTGCTACATAAAAAGCTAAATAAGATATAAACGTCTACTCGTAAAATTCTAAACAAATTTAAGTGACAATCTGCGCATGATCAAAGTTGGATAACATGGTACCAAATGATATGCCTAACCAAAATAAGATATAAACGGCTACTCGTAAAATTCTAAACAAATTTAAGTGACAACCTGCGCATGGTCAAAGTTGGATAACATGGTACCAAATGATATGCCTAACCAAAATATAGAACGGGTATACATAACAAAGCTTTACCAAAACCTGCCATCTGTATACAGAACGTGTGTATAACCATTCCACGTGTCACTTTTCTCCCTTGCCACGTCATCACCAAATCCTCAACCACTTCCCATTTAAACCCCCAAAAAATAAATTCAAATTATACTCACAGAAAATCACAATCTTCAATCATTTATTTTATCCAAAAAAGAGAGCAAAACAACATATCTATGGCATTAGAATGGGTAATTCTAGGTTACGCTGCAGCAGCAGAAGCAGTTATGGTAATACTTTTGACTCTTCCGGGTACATACCCGTTACGTAAAGGTTTAATATCCGTAACCCGAAATCTCCTCAAACCGTTTCTTTCTGTAGTTCCGTTTTGTTTGTTCTTGTTGTTGGATATTTATTGGAAGTACGAGACTCGGCCGAGGTGTAAATCGGTCGAGTCTTGTACTCCCACGGAACTGATGCGGCATCAGAAATCGATTGTGAAGAGTCAGCGTAACGCGCTGTTGATCGCGTCGGCGTTGATGTTTTATTGGTTGCTTTATTCTGTGACTAGGTTGGTTACTCGAGTTGAACTATTGAATCAACGGGTTGAAAAGTTGAAGAATCAGGAATAATAATTCAAATGATAAAATATAAGTTAAATTAAGTAGTTGTGGTTTATATTATGTTTTTGAGTATTTCTTGTTTGGTTTCCTTTGTAATGGATTGCAAAGTTTTATGAGTATGGAGTTTATCGGTAATCTCTATTAACTTGTTTTTTTTTTTTGGTATAATGATATGCACGTAGCATGTATATATGGTAATGTTTATATTTATTTGTCACAACTTTTAAGAAAGTGTCTAGGCCGATTTGTTACCTCTAGGAAAATTGTTCGAGTTAGAATGAATTTTAAGGCTAGCATTGGAATTGCTAGGTAGATTTTTTATTTATTGAGGGTACGAATTCCTCTTATTCGTTAATGGGGTTTGATGACATAACTTCGATTTTCGTGCCCAACTTCGATAACACAAGTTAGGCTTAAGATACCTGTTACTACTTCTCAAAATAGAAGTTCAACGGCGTAAATTATGTCCAAGACATAAGTTAGTTCGGTAGCATAAGCCATAAGGGAAATTTCGCATAGCCAATTAAAAATAGCTTAATTACGATTCATAGCTATAGTTTGTTAATTACGTTTCGTAGCTATAGGGAGGAGAGAGGCGAGCAAGAGAGGGCAGAGAGTGGGAGAGGTGAATTATATATGTGTAACGGTTAGATAATTGTATATATGTAATTGATATATATATATATATATATATATATATATCCTAAGCGAGATTGGGAGAGGGAGGAGAGAGGCGAGCGAGAGAGGGCAATAATTTGTATAATTCACATCTCGTTTGTATAATTTGCGGGTACGTTTGTATAATTTGCGTGTTTTTGTATAATTGAGTAATATACAGTTTGGAGTTATACAAATATGATAAAACATACAAATATGATAAAACTTGAAATAATGAATTGATACAAACATATATTTTAAACAGTTATATAAATTATATTATACAAATTACCTTATATAAATTATATTATACAAAATCCAAAAACAATCTGTTTATACAAGCTTTAAAAAATTATACAAAAAAGATTATATGTATATGGTGATAAACTTAAAAAATCAAAGGAAATTATCGTAATATACAAATACAAATCATCGTATACAAATACAAATCAAATGAAGAATTGTTAGTTGTGATTTATACATGGCAAATTATACAAACGTGGTTAATTATACAAATTCGAACTCAGCTCACATAATTAATAGTTAATGTTAGTTGCGAGTGATAATTATAGCAAATTATACCTATGATGACTAATTAAATGATATAAATTTGCTTAACCGCATAATATTCCCTAAATTTAATGACATAAATTATATCCATAGATAAAATTTCTCTCAAAGTCTTGCCTCTAAATCAGATTTTCCAGAAATCATGCTTCAAGCCAAACTCTGAATTTAATTATGTCTGATAAACTTGGGTCATAATTATTTGACCAGCAAATTTGACAAAAAATAATTATTAAGAAATAATTTGTAATCTCATTATAAAACAACTAATATATTTATCCATACCATGATATCAAATATGGAAATGATAATTTGAGTGGGAGATGTTGTTTTGGAGTGAGTTTTGTTTGCAAAGATTTAGAGAAAAAAACACAAAAATAAATAAATCTTGTTTTGGGACATGTTCAAACTAGTGTCTTAGATATATTACTAGGTAATGTTGCCCGTGCTATGCACGGGCACGGGCCCAATAATATAAATGGTATGTTTTGGGGCTAATAACGGAGATTTTGAAGCGATTGTTTGCGTGAATAAAAGAATAAGTTTTTTTATCACAAACTTGTACTTTATTTGACGCTATTCAAGGCACAATAAGACTAATCCACATACAACATTTTTGAAATATTTTATGTTGTCAATTATCATGATTTATAGTATTTTTACGATAGATTCACTTAAAGAATGAGTGGAATTTTTTCTATTTTTTTTGAAAACATATTTTATGTTGTCAATTATCATGATTTATGATATTTTTACGCATTTTTTAAATATAAAAAACCCAAAAAAAAAAAGACAAGTAAATTAAAATGGACCCAATATATGTTATTTTTGTTGTCTCAATTTATGTCACACAAATAAAATTTGGAGAGTCATCCAAATTTTATTTTATTTTAAAAAAATGTTTTAAGTTATTAATTATTGTGATTTATAATATTTTGATGTAACTTTCAAATAACCAACATTACTGGTCACTTTGTCCTAATTTATGTGATATGGATAAAAATACAAAATTAACCATTTTAAAATGTCTTTCAGATATTTTAAGTTGTTAATTATTATTATTTATAATACTTTTTTGGTAATTTTAAAATGATATGTGTTATTTTTTCTGTCCTAATATATGTGAGCCTGAAAGAATTCTGAGAGTGAACCTATTTTATTATATAGCTTTTAAATATTTTAAATTGGTAATTATTCTAATTTTTAATGCTTTTTAAGTCATTTGTAAATGATATATGTTGCTTCCTTTGTCCCATTTTATATAGTATAAATAAAATTCCCGGAACCAACTAAATTTTTAATATATTTTTAAAAATATTTTAAATTTTTAATTATCGCGATTTATAATATTAAAAAAAAAGTACAAAACTTGTATCAGCCTAAAAAATGACCACGATAATTCGAAGCCTACAGAAAGCAATATGGTTGTACGTAATTTTTAAATACTTAATATATATTACTCCACTTGTCTCAATGTATGTAGCATTGATAAAATTTCAAGATTCAATCAAATGTTGTTAATTGTTAACATTTATAATACATTTTACGTAGTTTTCAATAATTTCACATTAAACAATACATATTACTACTTTTGTCTCATTTTATGTGACATTGATAGATTAATTTTAAGAATCAGTCAATTTATTTTTTCTGTTTTTTTAATAAATATTTGAAGTGGTCAAAATCACGATTTATTGTATTTTATACATAATTTTTAACGATAGATTAATTTCAAGAATTAATCAAATTTTTTTATATGTATTTATTTTTGAAATATTTTATGTTGTCAATTATCATGATTTATAGTATTTTTACGCAATTTTTAAATATAAAAAAAAATTAAGACAAATAAATTAAAATGGGCGCAATATATGTTATTTTTGTTGTCTCAATTTATGTGACACAAATGAAATTTGAAGAGTCATCCAAATTTGCATTTAAAAAAAAATGTTCTAAGTTATTAATTATTGTGATTTATAATATTTTTATGTAACTTTCAAATAACTTATATTGCTGGTCACTTTGTCATAATTTATGTGATATGGATAAACTTACAAAATTAACCCTTTTAAAATGTCTTTCAGATATTTTAAGTTGTTAATTATTATTATTTATAATACTTTTTTGGTAATTTTGAAATGATATATGTTATTTTTTCTGTCCCAATATATGTGACCCGGATAGAATTTTGAGAGTCAACCTATTTTATTATATATCTTTTAAATATTAAATATTTTAAGTCATTTGTAAATGATTTATTATATTATATTATTATATATTATATTATATTATATATTATATTATATTATATATATATATATATTATATTTATTTCTACTATATAATAAAAGGGGTTTTATTATGATATTATATAATAGTAGAATATATATTATATAAACTCCCTTTTATTATATAGTAGAAATTACAATTACAAAATTAACCCTTTTAAAATGTCTTTAAGATATTTTAAGTTGTTAATTATTATTATTTATAATACTTTTTTGGTAATTTTAAAATGATATATGTTATTTTTTCTGTCTCAATATATGTGACCCGGATAGAATTTTGAGAGTAAACTTAATTTATTATATATCCTTTAAATATGAAATATTTTAAGTCATTTGTAAATGATTTATTATATTATATTATTATATATTATATAAACTCCCTTATAGTAGAAAAACAAATATATATTATATAGTAGAAAAAATGATTTATTATATTATATATTATATATTATATAGGGAGTTTATGATTGGACATCACAATGTCCCATCATAAACTCCCTCTTATATAATAAGAGAATTCAGTAGTTTTGATCCTTAAATTTGTTAGGAGTGACAACTTTTTAGTGTATTTTTTAGGGGTTTGAAGCTTTTTGAGGTGTAACTTTTGATATTTTGGTGTCTATTGTCTAGTGTAATTTTTTGTATTGTGATTTCTAGGTTTTGATAAGAATTTTAAGACATTACTGGTTAATTTTCTTGTATGATTACATTACTTTTTTGAGCCGAGTGTCTAGCAGAAACAACATCTCTACCAAGGTTTACTCACATTGTACCCTTCTTAGACCTTATTTGTGAGATTACACTGTGTATGTCGTCGTTTTATTTTTACAAAAATAAAAAGCACTAAATTTTGACAAAATGGAGCTATATGTTTAAAGTTCAAGCCAATGTTGTATAAGAGGCAAATAGGAATACTTTTGCTACACTCTCATTCTCTATGATTTCCTCTAAAGAAATACACTTTTTGACTATTTCTATCGTTCTTTGAGCCAAAGATCAATACTTTCTCAAGTTAAGGATAAGTTTTGAGTATGATCTACCCCTAAATGTAGATCATCTCAAATTGTAAAATTTACATACCTTCATTATTGTTATTATTATTATTCGTTGTTCTTATTTCAATCAATTTATATAATGCACTTGACGGGATCGGAAACGGTGTTGGCAAATAAAACTACAACCCGAACCTATTGTCAAAACTCTGTTTTTTGGGGTAAATGCTCAATATGTTACATGAATTTGCTGACATTACATGTTTCTGAGGGTCTATTGGAAACAACCTCTCTATCTTCACGACTCTTCTGGCTGATGTTTCGAGGACAATGTTGTGATTTGCATTATTATTGATCCTTATTATTTGTTTTCGTGTTGCAGGTCATGGTTCTTGTATATATCCAGGAAGGTACTAATTTAGTCATTTTCTAAATTGTCCTATAACTTGTTATTCTTGCTCTACTATTACTTATGACTTGTTTCATTTCATTAACTATACATGTTTCTTGTCTATTCACTTGTGTTGATCGCGTTTGTGTTGATGTTTTATTGGTTGTTTTATTATGTGACTAGGTTGGTTACTTGAACTCCTACTTTGTTGAACAGTTGAATCAATGGGTTGATAAGTTGCAGAATCAAGATTAGTAATTCTAAGCTATGAGTAGCTATATTTGTAATTTTCTTTTGAGTAGCTACTTGTTTGGTTTCTTTGTAATGATATGTACCTGACATCCTCTTCGTTTCAATTTGTTAGTCTGATTTAATTGAGCATGAATTTTATGAGTCAAGTATTTCAATTTGTTATATCTGTAGAAGTAGAATGAGATTGTTGGGGAATTTTAATAATTTAGTTGGTTGATTATCTGAGTTCTCATATTGTTGGTGAGGGTTCGATTCCCACATTATAATTTCCTCTCTTTCTCTCAATCTCGCTCGCCAGATATACAAATACATATGTATACCAGTTATTTATAAACAATTATCTAACAGATATACATATACAATTCGACAAAGATACAAATACAATTCTCTACTCTCTGTCCTCTCTCGATCGCCTCTTTCTTCCCTCTCCCAATCTCTCTTGCCTCTTTCCTCACTCTAATATGTAGCTACGAATCATAATTAACAAACTATAACTATGTAATCTAATTAAATTATTTGTAGTGGCTACTTAAGAAATTTCCTCCAACACAAAATCTGCAAAGAGCAAAGCAAAGCCTAAAAGTCTGTTAACTAATTTCCACATTGGGCTTACATCAGATGGCCCAATATTATTTGAGACTTTTCATTGTGATAAGTACTTAATTATCAATCAAGAGGTCTCAAGAGTTTCATATTTGAGTTCCCTTGAATATCACTAAGGAGCATTTTATTTTTAATTTGAAATTTTTCAGTGTGAATTTAAATTTAATCGAAATCTAATATGAATATCAAAAACAAACTAAAAAACTAAAAAAAGTGATAAACTATACAAATTGGACTCATTAAGCGAAGTATTTATCCGTTACGCATGCATCGATAAAAGAGAACAAAATAATTAAAGACCCCTCTTATATCTGAATTCATTACTGACACTGTAAAAATTGACAATTGAATGGCATATATCAGAACTTTGCTCTCATTGGGCATTGCATAATCTTTGAACACTGTACAATCTTTGAATCAATTCATTTTCAAACCTTTTTTTTTACAAATTTATTTTATTTTATACTTTCTCCTCATTTTTTACTTGATCATTCTCAAATTCACACGGTTTTAAAGAAATAATAATAAATAAGTGTATTTTATTATAAAATTAAAATTAAATAATATATAATGTCCATCTTTAAAAATTTGTTTAAAACTAAGTAATTGTGATTATACTAAAATAGAAAAACTAATTATTTTTATTGTAATGTATTAAAATTGATAAGTCATTTATTTATGAAAAATTAAATAAGTAAAAATGAACGGAAGGAAATCTATCACCAAGACATTGTTATCATTTTTAATTTTTTATAATTACATAATTTCTCCTTTTTCTGCATAATTATTTTGTGTGATCAGGTTGAAGTATTTGACTAATCTAGTCAAATAGGCGTGGCCATGACATATTTTAGATCATCACTTTTAATGTGTTACAAATTTCATGTTTAATAAATGTATTTACATAATGTAAGTACTTTTTTTTAAAATCAATTTATGTATATAAATTTCCTTTTTTGGGGTTAAATTTTATAAAAATATAATCATTTTTATATTTTATAAATAATTAATTTCAAACTTTCTACTCTCTCGGTTTACCATTTAAAAATTTACGTTGTGTTAGATTACTACTTCAAATTAGTTGTTTCTTTTTTAATACTAGTAATTTGAAATAAAAGTGAAAATAGCTTCTTCTTTTTTTCAATTAGTTGAATTTCAGAAATTTTTTTAAAAAATTTCATGGTTAAACGCTTCCAAATATCACCATAATTTTTACGTTTTCATTATACTAAAAATAATTATTCAATAATATTTGTCTAATTTTAAAAATCTAGAGATGTCTGTCTATTTACCTTTCATTTTAAATACTATTTAATATTTAACACATTTTCCGAACCATTATTTAAAGGGAAATACAGTAAATATTACCCCTATTATTTATTGTTTCTTAAAATATCTGTCAAGTTAACTGTGGACAATTATTGTTGGACATACGAACCTGATAATACTTATAAAGGCAGCAAAAAAGTGTTCTTTGGTGTCCCAAAAGAGACCTTCAAAGTTTCCATTTTATTTTTTTTTTGCTTCAATAGACAGAGCATCCTATGTTTTAATCTCGGCCCTTAGATCTCTCTCACAAATGTGAAATGCTTACAAAAAAATAAAAAATTCTATACATTTGAACAGAGTCCACTTTTCTCAACTTCACAATCACCAAAACTCTCCCCTCCCCCCAAACACCCCCCCACCCCAAAACCCCTTTTTTGGTTGAAGGGTTGTTAATGGTGTAGAAAGATTGAATCTTTTTTTTGCAGAACAGAAATGAAGAGCTCAATGGATCTTCTTGTTCTACTTCTTCTTATTCCACATTTACTAGCTTTTGCCTTTTCTGCTAATGAAGGTAAGTTTTGCTACTATTTTCTTGATTTTAGCTTATGGATTTAATCGAACTCAATAACTTTGGTTTAAAGAAATTAATTTGCCTTTTTTGCTTGTTTAAACTATGATGTTTATTTCTACTTGCATTATGCTCTGGATTTGTTATATGCTAAATCAACTACTAATAGTTATTATCTTAGATAATTATTACCTTTATTCTTGATTTTAATTTTCTTCAGAAAAATAGTCTTTATGAGATAATAGATGTTAGTTGAGTAAGCTTATGAGAAATTAAACTCTTTTGGTACTTCTCCACCAACTTACTTTGAACTTCTTTGTCACATTAGTAGAACCAATCTTTTCTCCATTAGGCCTTGCAAAGTATTAGAGAAAAAGTATAAAAAACACACTTAAATTATTCCAATTTTTTGAGTTTCATAGCTGAACTATCAAGTGTGTGTGAGTTTTCTGTCTGAACTAGCACCAAATGCTTCTTGAAGCAAACCTGATTGTTCAGGTAAGAAAAGTGAACAACTTATAGTTCATTTGTGTTTCCATAAACATTTGGTGATAGTGCAGGTAGGAAACTCACACACCTGATAGTTCATGTATGAAACTCAAAAATCAAATATGTAATGAATTTGTCATAGGGGTACTCATTTTTGGATGTGAGTTTTAATGCATTTTGTAGGGTTTTGTATTGTGATTCCTAGGATTTGATAAGACTTAAAACATTTTTGGTTTATTTTGTTCAAATATTTGACAAAAATCAAAAGTAGTTAATTTTGACAAAATGGAGCTGAATGCTTAAAGTTCAAGCCAGTGTTGTAAAGAGGCAAAATGTGAATACTTTTGCTACACTCTCATTTCTCTATGATTTTTCTAAAGAAAGAAACTTTTTGCCTTAGTGATCTTGACTTTTTCTAAACATGGTATCTCTTAATATATAATTTCACTTTTATGATATTTTACAATATGACCATCTTTCCAGATTAGTTTTAATGTGTCCCACTTCATGTGGTTTCCTCTGCAAATACTAGTATAAAAAATAATGGAAATCCTTTGATGTGCTTTCAAGGCTATTTTATCAATGTTCTTAAGAAGTAACATTTAGCACATGGTGTGGTTGTTTGCTGCATTTTAAGATTTATGTGCCCATTGTTTCTGAAAATTATTCACTGCACATGGACTTTCTCTTGTCTTATTTTATTCTTCGGTTTTAGTATTACCTCTTTGTTTTCTTTGCTTCAGTTATCGTACATTTTGTTGTTGCTGCTTGTTCTTTTCTAAAGTGTTTTCAACATGACTTTTTCGCTTGTATTTGTTTTACTTGTTTCTTGGACATGTTTAACTTGAACCAAGGATCTATTGGAAGCAACCTCTTTACCTTTATAAGGTAAGGGTAAGGCTGTGTTCACACCATCCTTCCCATATCATACTTGTGGGATTATACTAGGTATGTTGTTGTTGTTGCTGTTATTATAACAGTGAGCATAATGTTATTTGTGAATCTTCATTGAGCATCACCAAAGAGCCGTGTTTGTGGTCTGTCTTTTGGCTGAAAATATTGTTCCAATTAATATTGGACATAAAAATCTCGAAATAGAATGGGTGAATGTGATGGCTTATATAGAGTCTTCCTTACTCTAATTATGATTTTTCTTCTTAATGATACTTTGGGGGGTGTCTGGAACATCAGTTAATGTATCCTAATTGATATTTGATCAAGGGTAGGCAGGATTTTATCAAAAGATATATGCATATATATAATACAATGCTGCCTTCTCTTAATCAGAAATGCTCTATAGCATGATCGTACGAGCGCACAAGACTTTTTCCACTCTTTTATTTAGGTCATAATTCAGCCCATTATGATCAAAGGGACTATTGAGAGTAACAAAATCATCTGAATCAATGGGATCATTGGTATAGTAAGTCGTAGAAATCGTTTGCATCAACTTGCTACTATGAAACTATTAAATGACAATAATAGGAAACAAATAATTTTTGCTTAATAGTAGTAAAAAATACTGACCTGAGACGAACAGTAGCTTAGTCATCTTCTATGCACATCTGGCACTGGAAGTGCCTCTGTAATACCAAGATGTGCCTGGAATGTCACGCTGCTAGGATGGACGCATATCCTGCTTTTGACAATAATAGACATCCCAATCAAATGCATAAAAGTATGTGTCCTTGGCTAATGTGCCAAATGGTTGGCTGCCTTGGTACGAGAAAATAGGCGGCTGGTCGCCTTGTTGTGCTGCAACTTGTGGAATCCTTGGAAGCCTTTGACCCCACAACTCGATCTGGTTCTTGATCAGACCAAGAACTTCTAGTCAACTTTCATCTGGTTGCCCCACTTATGATGCGGGGGCGACCAACTAGGGTGATTTGGTACACCCTGTGCACACCCATACTGTCTCGGGATATGGTTGCTTGCTGCACCACAATATCAAGACAGATGAGAGGAATCTCTGCCATTCACAGTGGTCGATCACATGAGCACGAATCGTGCAATGCAGCAATGTGATGATCGCTAGAGGGTCTATACAAACTGTTAGGGATCATTTGGTATGCTGGACATGCATAGATAGTCCTGTGATAAAAAAAAAACTAGTATTGTCTTATGATAAGACTCTTATCCCTTGTTTGGTTATTAATTGGGGGGGATAACAAACAACTTCTTAGAAATCATGCAATGTACGATATCATTAATATATTAAACCAAACAACTAATAAGAAATAATCTTAGGATAACTAATTTCAGCATAACTTGACTTCAAAATAAATGACCCCTTACGAAATGAAACAAGTAATTAGACAAAGCAATCTGAGTGATAAATATTTGGAATCATGTCGGTTTTTGCACTAGCTTTGGGATTTTTGTAGAGTTAGTATTGGAAGAGCTGAAGCTGTTAGATATTCTCTTCAGTAATATTATTCCTGTCATAGGCTCCTAGCAACTCGCTTCATTTCTATTCACAGAATAGGTCAAAATTTAAATCAAATCGATTTGATTATGAAGATTGAGGACTAGAAGTAAATTACACGTGGGTAGGCAGTTGATACATTTATTACTTAGGCACCTGTCATCAATAAAAAATAAGAATTTCAACATTTCCGGGGGTTGATAAACAACTAAAACTTTGTAACTCTTCTTTTATAGGAGTATCACATTTTCTGGTTGGTTAGACGTAATTATTTTTACTATGTCTGACTGGTCTTCATATGTATTATGGAAGTTATGATGGTTATCAAGTCTGTGAAACACTAACCTGGTGGCAAAACTTGTGTTGTTTTGTTATATATAAATTGTAGCCGAGGGCTGTGACAGTTGTTCGTTATTTTTAGATTTCTACTTCTACATGTTGTTCCTGTAGTCTCGGTTATCTTATTATCTTGCTGTTGTTTCTGCTTGTTGCTACTGCCTCTTTTTATCGTTCTTTGAGCCGAAGGTCTATCGGAAACAACTCTACCTTCTCAAGTTAGGGATAAGGTTTGTGTATGATCTACCCTCCCCAGACCCCAACTTACACCGAGTTTGATGTTGTTGGCCATGACGGCTTGTAGATCATCTGAAATTGTAAATTTACATACATTCATTATTATTATTCTCTTGTTCTTATTTCAATCAGATTTACTGCATTTTCCTGCGCAAGAAGCCTTGATTTGATTTGTTTCAACTTAATTGTTCCACAAGTGCCGGCTGATTAGGATATCATTTCTTCTGGTTTTACTGAAAGCTGCTTAACTAAACACTACTCAATCTTTCTTCTTTCTGTCAGAGGCGTTCATTGGTGTAAACATTGGAACTGATGTCTCTGACATGCCCAGTCCAGCTCAGGTGGTGGCTCTCCTCAAAGCACAGCAGATTCGGCATGTCAGGCTATTTGATGCTGACCAAGCTATGCTACTTGCACTTGCTCATACTGAAATCCGCGTCACTGTTTCTGTACCAAATGATCAGCTCTTAGGAATTGGTCAGTCGAATTCCACTGCTGCCAATTGGGTTTCCCGGAATATCCTCTCTCATGTTCCTGCCACCAACATCACAGCCATCGCCATTGGTTCTGAAGTCCTTACCACTCTTCCTAATGCTGCTCCTCTCTTGGTCTCTGCCATGAAATTTATTCACTCTGCCCTTGTTGCTGCTAATCTTGACACTAAGATTAAAGTCTCCACCCCTCATTCATCTTTTATCATCCTCGACTCATTTCCACCCTCACAAGCTTTCTTCAATCGATCGTTAGATCCTGTCATGGTTCCGTTGCTCAAATTTTTGCAGGACACCAGTTCCTATTTCATGCTCAACGTATATCCATACTATGATTATGTGAAATCCAATGGTGTGATCGCATTGGACTATGTTCTCTTTCGCCCCCTCCCACCTAACAAGGAGGCTGTTGATTCTAACACACTCCTCCACTATACTAATGTATTTGATGCTGTTGTTGATGCAGCATATTTTTCTATGTCCTACTTGAACTTCACTAACATTCCCGTTGTGGTAACGGAGTCAGGTTGGCCATCTAAGGGTGACTCCACTGAGCCGGATGCTTCTCTTGACAATGCTAATACTTATAATAGTAACTTGATTAGGCATGTTCTTAACAACACCGGGACGCCCAAGCATCCTGGGATTGCAGTTAGTACGTACATTTATGAGCTTTACAACGAAGATCTCAGACCTGGTTCTATATCTGAGAAGAACTGGGGGCTTTTTGATTCCAATGGAGTGCCAGTTTATATCATGCACTTGACAGGATCTGGAACGGTGTTGGCCAATGACACCACAAACCAAACCTATTGTGTTGCAAAGGAAAACGCGGATAAAAAAATGGTGCAAGCTGCACTGGATTGGGCTTGTGGACCGGGGAAAGTTGACTGTACTCCTTTGTTGCAAGAAAATCCTTGCTATGACCCAAATACTGTGTTTGCTCATGCATCATATGCTTTTGATGCGTATTATCACAAGATGGGCATGGCCGACGGAACTTGCAACTTCAATGGGGTTGCTAAAGTCACAACCACTGATCCTAGTAAGTTGTCAAAACTATGTTGTTATTTTTTGCAAATGCTCATATGTACATGAATTTGCTGACTCGAATATTTGAACCTAAGATACAACATCACAAGTGTCTTGTCCAGTTCTTTTCTTAATTGTTTTCAACATGGTTTCTTTCGCTACTGTATTTGCTTTACATGTTTCCGAGGGTCTATCGGAAACCCCCTCACTTTCTTCTCAAGATAGGGGTAAGGTTGCATACACGCCACCCTCCCTAGACCCCACTTGTGTGATTACACGGGGTATGTCGTTGTTGTTAAGTGTCTTGTCCAATTGTAATCCTACCACAAATTAACTTTAACAAGTTGACACAAAATTCTGGGTATGAGATTCAATTTTCAAATTAACTATGTAGTCTGCTACAAGCATATTGGGAAAATGTGTTATATTAATAAGGAAAACTATCCAAAACAAGAGATGACATGCCTTATGAACTGCTCTTAGGCCTAGTCTGTTTAAACTTTTCGGCTTGTTTGGCTTCGTGATGCTTCCAAAAGTATGGATGCAAAGATGTATTTCTTCCATGTCCAATGCACATACACATGGTAGAGTGTTACGGAACTCAACAGGAAAACCTTTATACAGAAAGATTGAAGTAACATTGATAAATACTTGATTTTTCCCTTCAAAATTGGGTCACAGTGGTTACTTTTAAGCTATTATAAGATACTGATTTGAACTTGTTCAAGAGTAATATGTGTAAATGTCTCTGGCAGATGCTTTGAGAACAATGTTGTGATTTACATTATTATCGATACCTAATGTTTGTTTTCCCGTTGCAGGTCATAGTTCTTGTATATATCCTGGAAGGTACTAATTTAGTCATTTCTGTTTGATTAACTTCCCCATAACATTCTTGCTCTTCTATTACTTATGCCTTGTTTCTTTTCATTTTTTCGTCTAGTGGAGGGAGAAATGGCACCTTCACGAATAGCTCCTCGGTTGCTCCATCATCAGACTCAGCATCTGGCTGTCATTCACAATATTCCCATGACGTTCATACTTTCTTGAGCTCTCTAATTGTTGGTTTGTTGACACTCTCGACTGCAGCTTCCTTGTAGCATATTGTGAATTGTGAACAGAGTTCCACTTGGCTTCCAATTTTGTTCCTCCAAGGAGAGTTAAGGTTGGCGCGTGTTGTCCTATGCTCTGGATTCGTTCCTACATGCAGTCGAGGCAGAGAAGGCTTGTTGTTGATTGCTGTAATTATCTTGTAGGGTAGAATCATTCTTTTCGTTCTGAAGCTGAATTCCTTTGTCTCGAATGAGGATGTTCGATCATATAATGCTTTTGTATAAGATATTCTTGGTAGTAAGGGACCGGTTTCCTTGTTCAAGCCGGTATTTAATGAATAAGTAGTAAGTGAGAACTGGTGAATTGACCAGGTGGGGATGAACAAAAATTCATATATATATGCAAGGTACTTTTTCCCCTTACATTATGTTGCAATTCAAATGCTTTTACATTAGCTATGGTCCCTTTTTTTTTTTTTTTTATCATCCTTGGTGTGCGTATGAACGAGCGTATTTCACCTCTTTATTGGCTATATGCCTTGCTCGTCCCCCATATCCCATTAACGGGGGTTGTCATATCAATTTTCATAGTGAATTTTTATTATATCCATCCTGAAACCATGAACTCGAAACGATGGGAAAGGAGAATTAACAAGATACTTGAATGCATGTATTGTACATAATTAGATTACAAATCTAAACACTCACAATCCCCTAACAAATTATATTAGGGCTAATATTATATTCACTATCATTCAATTAAGAGCTATCTCTTTACTATATAGCAGTTATTGCTTCGATTTCAAAAAATATCCTCGTGATTTTTCACAACCCAATCTTAATCCTTATCTATTCATTCCACCTTCAACTGTTGGTGGGATGATCACTCCACGATTTTGCCTCTCCACATTTCCATGCCATCCTGTGAATATATAAAAAAAAAAAAAATCATAGTAAAGTACTTTTGAGATATCTTATATTTTTTTCTATAAAGTTTTCAAGAAGTGTAAAAATATTTATTTTAGAAAATTGAAGTGTTGGATCTAGCTTTTAAGAAAAGATACAATGAATTCCACAAGTGAGGTCTGGAGAGGATAGAGTATACGCATACTTTATTATTATCTCGTAGGGATGGAGGAATTGTTTCCATTTTAACATCTTGACCAAACAAAATTTTTTGTTCTAATTTTGTCCAAACACAAATTATTTTTTAAATTGATTGTTCTGGTTTAACACTATTTGAAATGCCTCTCTCATAGTGAGAAATTTTGTCTAGTAGCATTCGATCACAAAATTTATTATCAGCTGCATAAATGACTAGAATATGTTTTTCAATTGATAGTAACCAAACACAAACTCTATACTCACAAATACATTTTTGTAAAAATAAATAAATTTTAAAAATTTGACCAAAGACTCGCATTGACTTTACTTTTCACATTAATTTATTTAAAAATTAAAAATAAAATAAAAATAAAGGGTGAGATAATTTTGTTTTTCTTACCAATTGACATATCAACTCCTCGATTTTTGAGCTCACGATATTCTTGACACAAGGCACAAGCTTCACAAAAGCAATGAACCAAACAATCTCCACAAAGATTTTTTTTCAACAAATATTGTTGTCTCATTTTGTTACGATAAAAACAAGAGTAACAACATGGACAACAAGTCACACATATTATTATTGCATATAATGCTCCATTTACTCCACAAGCTGCAAAAATTAAGGTAAAAAAAGTAATAATGTTATAATTATGAAATTGAAGAAAAAAGATTAATAAGACAAATTCACCAGTTTATTGGGGGTAGAAAATGAGTAATTTGACTACATTAATTAATAAGTGAGATATTATCTGACGTTATTTAAAAGTGTTATTTGAGTTAAGTTGAACTCTGTCAAAATAGACTAAACTATGGGTTATGTAACCTAATTCATCGAACTCTTATCAAGTTTTAGTTTCTTTATTTGTGAAGGTATTATTAATAGTATAAGAGCAAGTGAAGATTTTTATAGCTGCTCCAAACTTGTTTAGAACTAAGACAAAATTATTGTTATTTATTCTTTATTATAGAGCCATAAGTCACCTAACAAATAAAAAAGTCATTCAATATTTTAATAAAATTTCTCATTAATCAATTCGACAAACATAAATCAGTAAAATATTTATAAGTTATTTAAGAGATCAAGAATGTATGACTTAGTCAACACACTTTACTACATTTTGCCCCTCAATTTTTTTAATTTTGCCCTCAATTTTTGGAGCACTCACCTATGAGATAAAAATTTAAATAGCCAATCTATTCAATATTTCAACGGGTTTATTTTTGGTTTTTTCGATCTTGAAATAAAACTGAACTCATTATTTATTAAACATAATAAAATCAGAAAAAAATAAATAAAAAACTTACAGTTAGAACCCTTGTCAATAATCTCAGCAACCTTTCCAAAAGTGATGCATGGACACCACAATGTTATGCAACCTGATTAAATAAAGCCAAACAAAAAAAGAGAAAAAAAATACATTTTTTTTAGTTCATTAGCAATAATAGTAATTTTGGTTCTTTAATTGTTAGTAAAATTTTAATAGTTCTTGTGTTATTTGATTAAGTAAATATATTTTTTAATTAACTGAAATATATGTTTTTAGTCTTTTTATGGAGGAAGTATGTTACATTTGAATAAAATTAAAAGCAATATTATTTTCGTTCATTTCAAATTTATGTGACACTTTTTACTATCGGAGAGTATTTGACTAATCTTTGAAACTAAATTAAATAACATCAATTTGAATTTTAAAAATCATAAAAAGATAATATAAGTTGCAATAACATCAATGCTTAACGTAATAAAGCAGTGGAACCACAAATTTTATGATAAATTTGTGAATATTATATGCATATCACAAAGACTAGAATTAAAATCTTACAAATAATTGACGGACTAAAAATATAAACTAACCCTTCTAATAAAGTAAAATAAAAAATTCAATCAATAAGAAAAAAAAAAGTACTCTCTATGTCCCAATTTATTTTACAACAACACCATTTTAGATCACAAATCTGAATATTTTTCTTTAAATTCCGTATTAAATTAAATAACATTATATAAATTAGCGCGGACAGAGTAGCATTTTCACAAATGATATGAAAGGAAGACTTACAATTCTTGGGATCGGACATACAATCACATAGTCCAGTTGACCATGGAACATCATTTTTCTTTTTTCTATACATAGCGGGTTGTGGATCCATCGTCTCTACGTAAAACGGAGTTTTCGAGCTCCTCATAACGTTAATCGGTGACGGAGTGTCGTCACTGAATGACGAAAATTTCTGGTATCGATCACTTAATGAACTTGTTGAAGATTTCATGATAATTGATTGATGAAGAAAAATAAAAGATGAAGGGGGATGAGCTAAGTTCTTGAATTAGATAATGTGATGATATTTTACAAGACTTTTGACTTAATATATAATATGATAGAGAAAATGACAAGATTGGTCCTCTTATGTTGAGGGTAGATCTAAAAAAAAATTCTGAATAGTCTTTACTTTTTAAATTTATCTAAAATTAATAACTTTTGACTATGTCAATTTTTTAATAAATTTTGTCAGTTAAAATTATGAAAAAAATTTAATTTAGTCACATTTGGAGAAACAACTTTAATTGTTTTTAATCTCCTTTAAAAGTTTGGTGTAATTTTTTTATTTAATTTTTACTTATTGTTTTAATATATATATATCTATTTTTTTCCACTCACCATTCAGTATCCACACTGGAGCCTCACTATTTTTCAAATTCGAGACCTCTAATTATTGGAAGAGCAGTCTCATCTAGGGGTGTTCATCGGTCGATTCGGTTTGGTTTTATGAATTATCGGTTCGGTTTATTGGTTTTCGGTTTTTAAATACGCTAAACCAATAACGAACCAATAAGATAATTTTTTATCGGTTTATCGGTTTTGGTCCTTAACGGTTCGGTTTTTGGTTTAACCAATAAGAATATGCTTATAAAACAAATATATGACTTCTCTAATAAATTTGACACGTCATGACAATAATTTAACTTTACAAAAGCTCATAAAATAGAAATAATAATAACAAACATGAAAAGAACTATACATGTGTAACACAAAGAGAAATAAAGAGGAATATGATTCTTACTTTAGGTTTTGACGATTTGTATAATGTAAAATTGTGAACTCAAAGTTACAGCGAAGTATGAATTGATGGCTAAATGACTAAGACATAACTATAAAGATATTGAGATTAATATTTATTAATATGTATGTTGTATATGTAAAAGTATTAAATTACTATAGTCTTAACTCTTAATGGGTTATCGGTTTACCCAATAACCCAATATTGAAAATCAATATCGAACCGATAATCCGATAATTTTTTTTATAAAACCATTAGGAAACCGTTAACCCAATAACCCAATAGCAATAAACCAATAACACATTTTTCGGTTCGATTTATCGGTCTGTTCGGTTTTTGCACACCCCTAGTGTCATCCACCAAATTACATCATTTGATGATTTTTTATTTCTTTTTTTTATGTCTATTACTATAGCTTTTTGTGTTACAATTTTAAGGATTTAATGAGATTTTTTATAATTATATTTTTTCATAATTTTCGTCAAATCTATTATATATTTAACTAAGATTAAGAATATCAATTTTTGTCACACAAAAAAAAAAATCAAACCTGTCCAAAATACACTGTAAGACTATTTTAAATGTATCCATAAATAAAGGACCAACATTCATTTTCATTTATATGATAAAGCCAAACAGAGATGGGGTCCAATAAATAATAAATAATTGGTCTTGTGAGTCAACTTTGACGATTCAAAGTTATGGCTAAGAAACTTCATATTCCGCGTGTTTTAAGATTTTAGTCTGATTTTTCTTAATTATAATCCTCCATTTCAAATTATTTATTGTATCTTAAAATTATTTTATTATAACATCTTAATATTAAATATTGTGTCATTTCTCTATAATTAAGATATTTATAATTTTCAAGAATAATTATTGTTATTAATAATGATTTTTTTAAAAAAGTTAATTTTATCTTGAATGTTTAAAAAACAAATAATTTGATATATTTATTTTTCAAAATGGATTGCGACATATAATTTTAATTAAGGGTCAAGATTGGAAGTTTGTGTTTGACTTAGTCATCACTTATGTGTTAGCTTCCTATATGACTTAATTTTTTTGTGATTTATCATTATCTACTGTTCGTATTAATTTTGATATTCAATTAATTTAAATTGATATACAAAATCTCATTAGAATTAATTTTGATATTCGATTAATTTAAATTGATATACAAAATCTCATTAGAAGTAAAACATTTTCTATTGAAGGCAATTTCGTTACTAAGTTATTAGGGTAGTTTGGCAATATAATAATTTCAACAAATGTTACATCATTAGTCAATACAAGGTTGGTCATAATAAAAGAAATTAAATTGCCGTATAGTTTAATATAATAGACTTTGAAAATTAATTAATTCCATAGACTTTAATTCTGCAACACCCTCAATCTAAGTTATGTGGTAAGATTCGTTTAGTAGCTTATTAAAGTTAGATATATATTAATAATATAGAGATTAGTTATAAAAATTTATATATTATTTTTAAATGAGGATTAATTATGTAAAATTTAGCTATTCGTTTTATAAAGAATTTGTACAGTATAATTAATGAATAAATAGTTAGAAAAAAAAGAATGTGAAGTAGATATTTTTGGAAGCTTGATGATGATATACTATATTCCCTCTACTTTTATTATTTCTGTATATATATTGATAGAGACGGGAATGACTACGTTGCCTAGACTAGTCTCCTTTTTGTAATAACTCTTAAATATGTTTATTAAATAAATTTATCGAAAGATTATATAAATAAACAATTTAGGATTTCATAATCTCTAAAATTTCCTATCATTTAAAAATATTACAAAAATTTCTTGGATTCCCTCTCGGATACATCTCTCCCATTAAATAATGTATCATTTCCAATAAATCGGATAACCAAAGAATGTATCCAAGAGCAATGAAAAATTTAAGATTTTTATAATTGGGGAAACTTCCGGAATAGAATGTAATTAGTCCCCGTATGGGGAAAAAATAAGCTAGAAACTGAATTGGGCTTGTTTGGAATGGACTGCTGCTGCTGAGCCTAGATTCAATTGGGCCAATCATTGACCAAGAAAAGAGAAACTTACGGCCCAATGCTTCTGGGCCATCTAGTTTACTACTTTATCTGTTTCAATTTAGGGAAAATTGTATGAAATAACAAACTATTAATTTAAAATAAATGCTATAACCACAATTTCATTTAATTATATTTCGTAGCAAAAACTTTGTCATTCGTCTCTTTCCCCAGAAATCTTGATCGCCACTCTCCAGAAATTTCGCTCGTCACTCTCCTTCGCCTCTCCCACTTTATACAAACACAAATGTATAAATTGTGTTTGTTCTTGTATAAAGCGAGAGAAAACTGTACATACAAATATATATCTCTTTGTCCTATACACTTATAATTATACAATACAAATCTTCCACTGCCACTTCTCTTTTGTCTTTCTCTTTCTCACTTTGTACAAACACAAATTATACAAATACAATGTATAATTTGTGTTTGTATAAAGCGAGAGAGAGATCTGTGTACAAATCTATCTGTATACAAAAATACAATTACATATACATATAAAAATTTATATTTAAATACATATAATACACATATACATATACGACTAAAAATCACAACAAAAAAAACATATACTTATATAACTTACAGCCAAGTCGGTTTCTTATTTGTATACATATTCCAAATATATACCTTCACAATTGGAATGATTACTGAAATATACAGATTAATAGCGAACATAAAACTTGTTAAGGAGCGCAATTATGTAAACTATAGCTATAACATATAAATATGATTTTTATGTTTGCTAAACCTAAAATTTACTCTTCAATTTATGCATCACAATTTAGATTAAGAGAGTTTTGGTTATGAAAAAAATACGATCAAAGATACAAATTGTTCAAATGATTCAAGATACAAAATATACTTTGGAAAACATCCATAAATATTCAGGAATAAAGATCTATGGTAATTTAAATATTTTCTTGGGATTGAAGAAGTTACTAAAGCTATATCAATGCATAAAAAAAGAAAGCACCATGAATTTGAAATTAGCAACAATTAAGTTTGATCACCATTTTAATACTTGTACAACAAACAATTTGTTATCAAAATCATTATCAAAGATTGATAGGGTTCGAGTCATGGTTATTGAAAAAAATTCTTGATAGAGAGCGCTTCCTCCTTAAAATTAAACCCACGCGGTGCAAATTCAAAGTAATCGGACGGAAATCAAAAAACAAACTATATCTCAATAAGTTGTGTAGATGCAAATACAGGAGTTTGGGTAGTACAATGAAAGAGATGTTTGGTTTGCTAATAGATAAACACAAAATTATGTATTAATTGTGACCTTATTTAATCTTTTATTGGTAGGATTTTTAGGCTATGTATTATACATTTTACCAAACGATTCCTTAATAAATCAATGGCTAAGCAAATAGCTTAACACAACTAATTTCAACATTACTAATATATTTTATTCAGTACGATTATTATACACTCTATCAAACGAACCCAATAACAAGCATTACTCAAACACAACACTCATATATTTGGTGTCCATATTGAGGGATAAAGAATATATTCATTTATCCTAAGTTGAGGGATAAAAGTGTTCACTCTACATATAAATAAGAGAACTAAAAAGAGAAAGTATCTTTTTTTCCATTTTATTTTCTTTATATCCTTTTACCAATGAGAAGTCCCACTTTTGAATAAAACATATAAAAAGCCTTTGGACAGCTTTGCTTTTTTTAAACTATTAGCCAATACAATTAAAAAAGTTAAAAGTAAAATGTAAAATATTTTTTTAAAAAATGGAATATAAAACAGAATAATACTGAACTTTTTAAAAAAAAATAAAAGCCCTCAATTTGGATTTACATTGGCCCAATTACAACATAAAAATCACTCACCAGTCACACAATTCTTCCTACAAATGTAATTAAACAAAGCTACAGGGACTAAACATTAAATTCAAACCAGATAAAAAGAGAAAACAGTTAGCATATTTTGCCATACAAGTCCCTAAACTAATTTGTCTTTCTTCAATTAAGCCCCTACAGTTGCAGCTACCGGAGTTTTCACCTTCGGCGGCCTTCCTCTTCCTCTCGGAGTACCAATTGGCTTCACCGCCACCGGCGTCTCCTCCGTCATCGGATACTTCCTTGGCCTTCCACGTTTCTTCCCACTTCCACCAGAACTACTTTCAGTCGTCGTCGTCTTCTTCATAGGTACCGTAATCGGCGCGTATGGAACACGCTCCTTCGGTGGCCTTCCACGTGGTCTAGGATACCCATCCGGAACCGGAACCGAAGATTTCGGCTTCGGCGGACGGCCTCTCCCACGGCGCGGCGGCGCGTTTGGGTTTGGCTTCATGTAATTATTCTTCAACATAACTAACTGCCCAGCTTGCTTCATTTGGTTCAAGTGATGTGCAAGGAGTGTACCATGCGCTGGTGGTAGTGTACCATGAGTCCCTTCAATTTGCCTCCATATTGCTGATTTATTCGACCCTTCTTCTTCATTCAACGCATCTATAGCTTCCATTATCATCTACAAACAAAAATTACCAAAAATGTCAAAAAAAAATAAAAATTACCAAAACTAGCAGAATTTTTTTGAAAAATTGTTACTTACATCAGGATAAGAAGGCAAAGTTGAACTTGCTTCTTCAGTAGCCATTTTTGTAACAGAGAAAGCAAAATCTGAGAAAAAATGGGAGTGGAAGAAGAGAATTTAAATGGATGAGATCAACATTGGGAGATTGATCGTACAGTTGGGGATTCATTTCAGACATATAAATGGACGGTTTAGATTTAATTTGAGATGAAAGGAAAATAAGTTCACGCGGATTGATGACATGGCTGTGCTTGTCGTTATACATATAAATTACTATTATTTCACAACTTAATATGGACTATTCCACATATTAGTCCGACTTTAATAGGAGTATCGAGCATCGGATCGAAAAAAAAAAACTTATTATATGTTTTATTTGAAATTTGAAATTATTGGATTTATCAAAACACATAAAAATAGAATGATAGGTCTACTCTTACATACTAGAGGTCTTTTCTAAAATTTCAATTCGAGAATTCTTATAGTTTTGTAAGTTTTTTAAGTTGATGAATTTACATATTGTTTATATTTTATTTATATGATATTTTTGTTTATTAAAGAGTAATAAATATTTTATATTTAGAAATGGATAAATTTAAATTATTTATCTTTAATGACATAATTTTATGAAATAATTAATAGTAATTCTACTATCTATATTAAGACAACAATTATAATAGTTATAATATTGTTTCTTAATGAAAATGGTGAGGGAACATGATATATTTGTGTCCTATCAGACAGCAGATTTTCAGTTACATGAGAATGCGGAAAGGTGGGGCCCACATGTTCGAAAAATGAATTAATTGGACCGCCCAAAAGTTGGGAAACCGGTCCCACTAAGAGAGTTGAATTTTGTACAACTAATATTTCACTAAAAAATGGAAAATATTTCACTAAAAAATATTTTGCATAAGGCCTTAACATGAATTTTCAAATATAATGATCTAAAAATTTGAAGGCATTAATGTATATTTTTCACTTTCGTTAGATAAAAAAATATATGTGAGTCAGTTTTTATAATGTTAAAAGTATATGAGAGTCATTTTGAAGACAAGTTATAATGAAACTTAACTATGATGGATTAGTTATCCATGTATTATTTTTTAGTGAACGTTTGATTATTTTGGAATCCCAGAATAACCCGCAATTGCTACAACCTTTCCCACAGCCTCTGCCCTTTGGGTGAACACTTTGTGCGCACTGGGTAAACCCCCCACTGTGTAATAATCTACAAACCAGTGAATGTTTGATTTGTTGTATTAAAAATATATGAATTACATAATTTCTATAAATAAATTGTTTGTTTACAAAAATATCTTTCATAAGTGTAAAATTTGCTCAAAACAATGTATAAAAAAGGTTTGACGGAGTGTTTTTTTTGTCATTTTAACTATTTTATTATCTTGAATTAAGGTATCCCAAACTTCGTAACCATTCAACCGATTAAAGAGTACTAAAAATTATCTAAGTATCTCCCTCAATCTATTAAGTTTTGTTGGGCAAAATTACTCATTTTTATAATCAGATTATTCCATCTTTGATATGATATACAAGTGTATACAACAGCCAATGAAACCAAAACATGATAAAGTTGACATTTTTTTCGTAAAGACATAATATATAAATATGGCCAAACACATAAACATATCCCTAAACTTGTTGGGGTTTCCCCCACAGGTACCTCAACTACGCCATTTTCCTATTGAATCCTTGAACCACCCATAATTTATTCCTTTTAAACATTGTGGGCTGATTTGGCACAAAACTTTCGTAAATATTTTTTGTTGATTGTGCGTGTGAGATCCACCTTTCCCACATGGAAATTGCAATCAATCAAACTTCAATCCATGTTCACGTCAGCGCCACATAATCATTTCCCAAACCTAAAAACCTAAAGCCCCTTCATTTTCCCCCAAAACACTTTTGACTTGAAGAAGAAGAAATCGATGAACAAGATAGCTTCGACATTGAAACTTGATGATTAAGAAGAAATCAATGAAGGAGAGATATATTCTGATGAACATCTCCAACTTAATGATGAAGAGAAAGAAAAGAGGAGAAATAAGAGAAAAAAGGGAGAAATTAGGGTTAAAAGGAGAAAAAGAGCGTTGGTGGGTGGTTCAGGAATCCACATTAGCGCCTTCAAAACGTCTTCACGCGCTTAAGCAACGTGAGATCACATTTTGTGCCACATCAACCCACAGTGCTTGAAAGGAACAAATTAGGGGTGGTTCAAGGATTCAATAGGAAAATGGTGTAGTTGAGGTTCCTGAGGGGAAAAACCCAACAAGTTTAGGGACCTATTTATGAGTTCCCCCTATAAATATGCCTTTTAATTTGGCCTCACCTTATATTTATGCCTCCAACTTTGCGTGTGCACAAATACACTTAAATTTATATAAAATTATACAAATTAACACACGTGTCCAATGTGACAATTTTCATCCTACATAGTGTCCTATGTATATTATGTCACGAAAAACTCATGTCTACTTGTACACACCCAAAATTAGAGGGTATAAATGTAAAATGAGGCCAAATTAAAGGACGCATTTATGTATTATGCAACGTAGTTTAATTTCCTGAGAGTAACTACATACACTTCTTTAACATATTAACTGTCACTAAGATTCATCATACTCATTGATCTCTATTTGTAACCAATTTACATGCTACAAAAATTGAATGTATACACAAAAAGAATAAGAAAAATTCTCCAACAACGCCGCGCCTAATCTCTCACAGGACGTTTACCATGAGGGTCCGATCTCCGTCTTGTAGGTGTGGACGAACTTGCAGTTGCACTAACAGTGTTGCTACTAGACGAGGAGCTGAATGTAGAAGGATTGGATGCACCCGAGGTTCCAGCTGTATGAGACGTACCACCACCTGGTCTGTGAGATCTAATTCTTGAACCGGGATATCCAGGTCTAGTTGGTTCTCTATCAAGAGATCCAGGACTCTTCGATAGCATCACCACAACCTGTTGCATGGTTGGACGTAGTCGTGGATCCAATTGAGTGCATAATAAGCCAATCTGTATGTACATTGCTATCTCATCGGGGATAGCAGATTGTGCCAGTGCAGGGTCCGTAATCTCCCAGCTCCTACCCTTCTTGTAAAGCTTGTACGCCTGCAACCATAACAACATTTAATCATGATCACCATCTGGTACAAAGTTAGGCTAACCCCGACTCAAAGACACTTTTAACATGGTTTGATACTGTTGTTTCGGGCCAAGCATGCACGTTTTTACTCCACACACCGTAAGACCATCCCAACACCTTATATATAACTATTTTTCTACTTCAACTACCAATATGAGACTTTGTTTGCAACTCCACAAATATTCTCTCAAACTATAAGTCCTGCATGTCGCATCACGATTCACTCGAGAACGACACAGTCCCCGGACCTAGTACCGTGTGGCCAATCACCAAGCAGTGTTTTGGGAAGCGAGAAGCGGAAAAAAGCGACGAGGGCTTGCTTCACAGAAGCGAGAAGCGAAGCGCACACTTTTTTTAAGTAAAGCGATATTAGTATAAAAAAAATATATATATTAAATAACTGAATAGAGATAATATATTCTTAGATTAGAAGTAAATAGATAGTCAATAATCCTCATAAGTCATAACATATAAAGTAAAAACATAATTAAATCACAAAAAATGCAGCAATAAAAATATAGAAAAACACACAGCAGCAACCAAAAAAAAAAAACAGTAGCAGATCAGTCGCAGCAGCCTCGCAGAGAAGAAGAAGAGAATTTACAGCAGTGGCCTGGCAGCAACCAAAAATAGAAAAAAACATCGCAGAGCAGTCGCAAAGAAGAAGAGAAGAAGAGAACTTACAGCAGCAGTCGCAGCCTTGCAGCAGTCCAAAAAATAAATTTGAAGTCGCGAAAGAGGTATGTGAAGTCGCGTAAGGATTTCAGAAATTATATATAAAAAAAAACTTACAATTTTTTTTTTAAAAAAACCCTAATTAGTGCTTTTTCAAATTAAGCGCGCTTTTTCACGCTTTCGCTTTTCTGGCGCTTCTCGCTTCTACAGTAGAAGCGAGCGCTTTTTCAATGTCGCCTCGCTTCAGGAAATAAAAGCGCAGGGGCTGCGCTTCACCTCGCCTCGCCTCGCGCTTTAAGCGCGCTTTTCCTCGCTTTTTATAACACTGTCACCAAGACTGATAGTTTTTTTCCTTTGTGCATTTCCAACGACTAGCAGCAAACTCACCCAATGCCTTCATCTCCATACTCTATCCGTCAAATAATTGGCACTACTACCCACTTTTAGGCTAAATTGGCCTAAAAAATACCTTTACATGGTGTGATACTATCCACTTACGGTCACAGCCACACAGTTTTCTCCCAAAGGTCTCACACCATTAAGAGTATACCTACACCTTATAAGTAAAGTTCTTCTCCCTCCATCTACCGATTTGATTATGTTTTGCACCCTCAACATAGATAAAAGTAGTCCGATCTTACTTTTCAAGTAGTTAAAAAGTTCTACAGTATGGCTATATTATTTTTTCTGTTACATGTTTATAGGAAGCTCGAATTGATTCCGAGGACTCTCCTATTATACTCAACAGGAAAGAAGGCATTGACAGGTTATTCTTCTTCTTGTAATCCAGAAATTTCAAGGAATATCAAGACTGAAAAGCGCAGAGAAATCAAGTTCTTACCCATTCAAGAAGGCTTCGAGAATCAGGATCTCTGTTAAAGGTAGAATTCTTCTGGCCACTTATGAGCTCCAGAATTACAACTCCGAAACTGAATACATCAGCCTTCACTGATAGTTGTCCATGCATAACGTACTCTGGCGCCATATAGCCACTGGCTTCCAAGTTAAATTATCAAAGAGAGTTGTTAGCAATATCGAGTGAGTGTACTTGTGCAATATAACGAAATTTCTACATAGTCATCACTAAACACAGTTTATAAGGTTCAATAGAATCATACTTGGTACCAGCTACACGGGTGTTAACATGTGTTTTATCTTCAGGGTAGAGTCTAGCCATTCCAAAATCAGCAATCTTGGGCACCCATTTGTCATCAAGTAGGATGTTGCTAGCTTTTATGTCACGGTGGATAATGCAAGTATGTGAACCTTCATGAAGATATAGCAACCCTCTAGCAATGCCAACAATTATGTCATGCCGTTGCTTCCAGATGAGTGCATCTCTGTTAACAGATTCTAATACAAAAATATAAGAGTCAGTACTAGCTTCTAAAACTACTAAACATGTTTCTTCTTGCTCAAAACTCGGAAAGGTTAAAAAGATTCATAAAGTAAAGAGTCTGGTTTTGCTAAGACCACTATGAGAAAAATTGCTTGCTTGAAGAATTATATTATATTCGGGCTCGGAATCACAAATTGCTTCTACTGATAAGTTTAACTTTACACGAGGAAGTTAAGGTCCTCAAATGTCGTCGAATGATGTTTCAGGGTTATAGAATTCTTGAGAAGTACAAGGAGTTTCAATATCTACAAATACTACTACAACATACCCAGTGTAATCCCACACGTGGTGTCTAGGGAGTGTATGATGTACCTTAGTGGGGAATGGGAGGTTGTTTCCGACAGAAGAAGTTTCAATAACGTACTGCGGCCGCCTAAGGTTGATGAAACTGGAATGAACACAATGGGTGGGGTACGAATCCTAGCAAAGGCAAAAAAACAAACTAAGTAATTTCTTTTCATCTGTCTAACCGTTGGTGAACAGATTTACATGATACATGTATTGATAGGAGGATGCAAGTATTCCATGAAGTAGTTGAGGTGCACACATGCTGGTCCAAACATCAAAGTTATCAAAAAAGAAGAAAGACAACAGAAAGAACAGCCACACGTTTGTTGCTGGATGTCGAGAAAACAATAAACGTTATGTCCATCACTGGAGTTCAAGGAACATTTGAGCTTAGAGTTTGTTTAGCAACTAAAACACACGAATACAGAACAATATGACGATCCCTAGTGGTTTCACGGACTGACACAGAGATCATTGAACTAGATTACTGACAACGTAACTGAAAGAAAAATTTCTGGACCCAATAGCAAAATGAAAATGCATATCCCAAGGCTATTTCCAGTATCTCACTCCTCAAAAGACTGACAAGAGCATCCATCTGCAGTTCAATTTGTTTTAATCTTTGGATAGTGAAGACAAGGGCAGAGCCACAGGTGTCTACTAGTTCTGCAGATCCCGATAACTTTGGCTCAAACCTTGTTATTGCATTAAAAAATTCATCTAATAAGTACGAATAATCTATCCAGAACTCAGTAAACAAACACAATTATGACCTAGAACACATAAACTAAAAATTCTGGCTACGCCTCTCAATGAATGTCATTTCATTTCATTTTAAAAGAACATACAAAAGCTAGTAGATCTAAGAAGATAAAAACTAATAAAACTTACTGAAGAGGATTTTGTCAAGGCTCTCATTAGCAACATACTCATAGACAAGCAACTTCTCTACCCCATGTACACAGTACCCTAACAAATTCACCACATTTCTGTGTTGTACACGAGCCAACAACTTAGCTTCATTCTTGAATTCCTTCATCCCCTGCCTTGAACTATGTGAAAGCTTCTTCACAGCTATTTGCCTCCCATCACTCAATTTCCCCTATAAATAAGAAAAGACTCAATTTTTTCAAGAAATGTTGAGTTTCTGTTCAATACCCAAATCACATAAAGACTCAATTTTTTCAAGAAAGCTTTAGTTTCAGTTCATACCCAAAACCACAAAAAGACTTCTTTTTTTTTTTCAAGAATCACAAAAAGACTCAATTTTTGCAAGAAAGCTTGAGGTTTTGTTCATACTCAAATCACAAAAAGATTCATTTTCTTCAAGAATCACAAAAAGACACAATTTTTTCAAGAAAGTTTGAGTTTCAGTTAACACCCAAATCACAAAACGACTCAATCTTTTCAGGAAAGCTTGAGTTTTTGTTAACACCCAAATCACAAAAAGACTCAATTTTGTTGATTTTCAGTTTTTTTTTTACCTTGAATACAGGCCCAAATCCACCTTCACCAAGCTTGTTATCTGGGTGAAAATCTTTGGTAGCAGAAACAAGAACTTCAAAAGGGAATTGCTTCTGTTCTTGTGCTGCAATTTTCTCTAAGTCCTCCTCATTTTTCCCTTTTTTTGATTAGTCAATTCACAACAAGAGAAAAACCCAAAATCACCATTAGAACAACAAAAAATAAATAAAAAACAAGATTAAGGGTACCCTCACAAGAATTTTTGCTTACCTTTGTTGGAGCTTGAGAAAAAGGGTTTCAAAAAGTTCTCAAGAATTTTTTTGGGTTTGGTCATAGCGGGTACACAAAAATAATTAGTCCATTACAAAACTCAAGAGGACTTTGTACAAAGTATATGCAATAGAAAAATTACAAATTTTAAGGTTTTTTGGTACATTAAGGAACCGTGTTTATGTGGAATTTTCAGAAAATTCAAAGAAGGGGGTGGGGTGGGGGGTGAGGGGTTGGGGGGTTGGGGGGGTGAGGTAAGCTAAAGTTTTTGATAACTTCTGTGATTATTATTTCTTTCATTTGAGTATGTTATGAACTTTAAAATGCTCTTTTGATAAATCTTTCATGATACTTTGAATTTATTGTTGATGTCAATCTTGCTACCTTGATTTATATCACCATTTGAAGTTAAAAATTTGTTTCGACGTGCGATTTAAGTTATTCTCATAAACATAAAACATCTAGAATTTATGATAATTATTAAATATAATTTTATTGAATAAACAAATCATAATTCATAAATAAGGAATCAAATTATCTTAAGACAACACGTTAATAAATTATATCTTTGAAATTTTCAAATATACATAATTTAATAAAGATTATCATATCTTTAATTATGTTTATAAAATTCAGAAGCATTCTCTATCTTCTTAAATTTAGTGCTAAATTTAAAATTAAATAAATAAATTGAAACAAAAAGGGTGTATTGTTTATTGATTACTCTGGCACTAATTCAATAAGTAACACAATGAATTTAGTGTAATATGTAGCCTAATGGGCAGGAGTTTCACATGCAATTTTTGCAAAATTTATGATTAATTGAGCACATTCTCTGTATTGAAATATTTCTAATTTCTTTCATCATAAACAAATTGAATTGATGTCCAATGAACTATATATTTTTATGACCAAAATTCAAAACCATGAATTATGAAAGTCGTTTTGGCAAATCACTCATAATTAATAACTAACATGGACTTTATAATTAATAACTAGCATGGACTTTATATATGAACATAGGGGAAAATTAAAGGTGATGGTAACATTTCTACCACTATAGGACTTTTTTTTTTTCCATTTTCAAGCATTGAAGTTTTCTTGTTATTATTACTCTTATTCCTTATTTACTAGTACTTTGAGAATTGGCCAACATTTAATATATATATATATATATATATATACTTTTTTTACAGCTGATTTTACATCCACAAAGGAAATACTGGCATGTTGGACGATTCCACTCGTTGAAAACTTCCACTTTCTTTTTTCATTTTTCATTCGTTTGATATCCATATTGAAGTTCCACTAAATTCGAAACTTTACTCGTCACAATTGGATACAACAAAAAATAACCCTTGAAATGAGTCACGTGTGTTATTGAGATTTTGCAAGTAAGAATTTTTTATTTTTCATTCGGTTTCGATATCCATATTAAAAGTTCCACTAAAACAGGAACTTTACTCGTCACAATTGGATAAAAAAAAAAAAGAGTAAAAATATTTTAAGAGAAATCAATAAATAGTACCTGTAGTAATACTGTTGTGGCAAATAAATAATTTTGCGGTAATTATTTAATGATAATGATATAATTATTGTTATATTATATTTAATGATAATAATAATCTCTCACAAAGTGAGATAATTTTTAATGTGAATCTAGATTAATCGATATTAAACATTAACATGTTTCTTTTATGTTCTTATAATAATAATTTGCTATCATAAAAAAGGAACACATGTAAACCTAGGAAATTAATTATATCGTTTTCTCAAGTTTTTGGACTTGAATCTCGACATACACATATTTTAGCGATAAGAAATATGATTTATAAATCAGTATACATTCAACCTACGTGTCGATGGATCGATCGGATACTATATTTTAATTTATTCTGTGAGTGAAATAATAAAACCAAGTAGAAATGGACCCCAAAAAGTACTTTAAATGTCTTATATATGACTTCGTCTCACATCTAGTTTTAAAGAATCCTAAATTGTTTTGCAGAATTCCTCTTTATTTGTGGTTCATTGCATTTTGATAGTATAATATAGCTTGCTTGATGTCATTTTCACTTATTAAGTGGAAAAAGTGTTTCTCAATCGATAAATTTTAAATAAATATAATAAAGTTAAAACGATAAAATCTGATTCAAGAATTTTATATCATACTTTAATATGTTCGTTGTAATATTTGAAAGTCAAACAGAAAGAAAATTACAAATTATTGTGTTTAACACTTTTTGTCTATTAACTTTTATTTTTAATGGAGTACTACTCTAACTTATTAAAAATTTAAAGAAAGAGAATATAAAAAGAGTTAAATAGATAAAATAATGTTAATGTCGGGGACATAGTATAAGAAGACAAATAATATTTTCTTAATTTTTTCTACTTGAAAAAGGTTAAAGAAATTAAAATAATATACATTTATATAACAAAGAATTATTGTACTTTTTATCATAATAATTATGTATTTTCAAAGAAAATTAATACGTAATTTATTTTCATAGAACAGGCAAAAATTGTGCACATTGGGTTGTGTTTGATACAAATTAAAGAAAATTGTTTTCTAAAAAACAATTAATGAGTTT
Source organism: Solanum verrucosum (assembly GCF_900185275.1). Taxonomy (NCBI): domain Eukaryota; kingdom Viridiplantae; phylum Streptophyta; class Magnoliopsida; order Solanales; family Solanaceae; genus Solanum; species Solanum verrucosum. The sequence goes on from NW_026020644.1 coordinate 309,882, forward strand.
CTTATATTTATTTTTTATTTAAATTTGATATGTAAATAAAAAATATTTAAATATAATCTAGATAAATAATCAGATCTCGTGAAAAATCAAGCGGGCCATTAGGGTGAAAGACTCTAGAACAAATGAGAAGTTGTGGTCATGATTCTTCATAAATATGTATATATTAAATGAGACGATTAAAATAAAACACCCCCATAAGACTTTTATGCAGGAAATATTTTTGTTTATAAGAAGAAAAATTTGAAGTAAACATTGAATGGGGATGATATTATTCATGTGTGAAATAAGGCATACCAAGTAGAAATTGACCAAAAAAATTTGCTATCTAGACTAATTTTGTTTGCAATATTAATTCAATTATTCCTCTTTACTTGTTGCTCTTGACTTCTTGTATTTGATATATTGATGTCATTTTCACACTCCCTCCGGTTTTATTTATTTGATCATTATAATAATAAAAATTCTTATTATTTATTTATTTTAATAACTATTGATAAAAAATGTTCGGGATTCAAAGCTGGCCTAAAAACAGAGAAAGTTGATTTGATTTTCACTTGCCCCATTTTATCTAATTCACTGAATGGGGTAAGTCGTCAATTTTTGAATCATGTAATATACTTTATTTGTTGGATTATAAACGTACGTCATTGCAAATAATTACTTTCTCTATTTTAATTTATATGACATATTTATTTTTTAGAAATATTAAAAAAATATTTAGATGTAGTAGAACATTGGAGGAAAATCCTTAGTAACCAAACTTAGAAAACAAAGAAAGAAAATTATCGATAAACTTCAATATTCTAATGAAAATTAGCTAAAGAACCACTTCAAATTTTAGAAACGGAATTCCATAATGGAAAGTGTATATTAACATATTAACACATGTCATGTTTTATTATAAAATAAATTAAATAAGCTTCTTTCTGTTCTTCTTTTAAAAATGTGTTTCTAATTTTAATTGCACTAGTATCATTATCAATTCACGTGTATGGAATAAAAATAAATCAGCCCAAAGAGAAGAAACCATTTTTTTTAATAACTGCGATGACCAAGTTGGTTAAGTAGATGATTATTCAGATTGGAGGGTTCAGGTTTAAATTTTTTTTTTATATGTTTTCTTAGTCGAATACTCGAATTTGTCACACATGAAGTTTGTTTGATCCAAACTATTACATTGAAGTGAAATTTACTTGTGCACAATCAAAAATAAAAATTGCGTATTCACTGTCAACAACAAAAAAATAACATCTTATGGTGGTACCATATTAAAAATATAATAATTGCTTTTTCATTAAATAAATTTAAGAATATTTTCAAATCATTGCCTTAGGGAATAATGTAGCCTGTGTGACAGCCAGACAGGTTAAAATATGTTTTTTCTTAAAAAAAATATTTATTTCCTTATTTTTTAAAAATTAAAAAATTGTTTGTTTTCTTCTTGTTTTCATACAGGTGGAATTTTTATATCTTTTAATAGGTAAAGGTGGAATTTCACTTAAATTAGAATGTAGGTTTCTCTTATGAGTATGATCTTTGAGTTCTCGTTTTATTTATTTGGTTTCGAAATATGATAGCTTTAGTTCAAAATCAACTCTTCGCTTTGATTATTAGAATGGAGTCCATTCAATGGACCTACGGATCAAATTCACACTTTACAAAGTTTCTCTTATATGTAGAAAATAACAATTGACCTCAAAATTTGTCTCACGATTCACGAATATATTTTTTTAAAATGTCTTATATGACTTTTTCTCCAATTGAATTGAAGATTTCCTATTTTTTTCCTTTTATTTTTCTTAGTCTTGTTTTTCAATATTCAACTTTTCCTCTTTAGTAATTTGTGGTCCATGTATTTTGACAAAATATATTGATGTTATTTTCACATTTTTCTTGCTCGTGCAGAAAAACAATCATTAGATGAGTTAGTGAAACATATATTACTTTTTTTTATAAGTGAATGTATTAAAAACAAATACAAGATTAGCAAAATGAAGAGAGTATTAGAGATAAAAAAAATTATATCTAAGTTTTGATTAATACAACTATACAAGTAATACAAAGTTTAGAGTTAAGATAATTATAAAAAAAATAACTTCCACCCATAATTAAGTGAAAGAAAACACTTTTCTTGGTGAAAATCTTTCTATGAAAATGACTTTCTTATTACCAAATATCAAAAAATGATTTTCTTCTCTCCTAACAAATACACGTTTTTGTTTCACTTCTATCAAAAAAATAAAAAATAAAAAATTCACAAGCTCAATAACATAGTCAGTGCTTGTTGTCCATATATTTTTCTAAAAATTATCTCAAAATATTTTTTATTTTAAAAATTCAAGACAAAACTAATTATTATTCCTACCGTCCTATTTTTTTCTCATTTTATTTATAGTAGTAATTATTTTTGCAGAGTATAAACATCTCAATTATTACACATAAATAAAATAAATATTCAATAAAAGAAGTATGATCTTTAAAAATATAAACAAGGATGGAATAATTAAATATCTCTACTAACTGATATTTTTTTAACAGATATATAAATAAAAAATACGATAAATATTTTGAGACGATCGATATAGTACATCCGTATCTCAATGTGTGGAAAAATTATGTGTGGCCTTATAGGAAATGAGCCAAATGTGGGACATAATAAATTAATAATGTTCCCAACAATCAAATTATGGTCAATTATCCCCATCTTGAGGGCAACTACCTAGGTACTATAATATTATAAGAAGTTTGTTTCTTCTTGTTTTCATAAAGGTGGAATTTTTATATGTTTTCACACTAGAGTGGAATTTCACCTTAGTTAAAAGGAAGCTTCATCTTATGATATTTTTATTTTTTTTGGGGGATTAATCATATGGAATATGAATATATTAATCGATTAATTTAAATTTGTGTCATGTAAGATCTATTTTTTTTTTAAAAAAGAAGAAGCTAGAGTACTAAAGGCTTAGATGCCCAGAATCTTTAATCGAAATTGAAGGAATTCTTTTTTCTTCATACACAAAATTATTAAACTAATTATGTGCATATTTTTGTTTATAATAGCTGAATGAGATCTTAATATTAAATGTCAGTATACATATATAACAATAACTCATCATAACATTCATGACATTTTCATACAAACATTGTCATTATAATGAAATTTGCATGTATTTTCTCTTTGTACTTGATTGAATAAAAATGGAACTTAAAACAAGTTTCTCAAAGTTTGAAACAAATATACATATGAAATTAGAGTTGGTGTAACGATTTAAAAGTTATGAATTCTGAATTTTAAGATAAGACAACGAGTTCAAACTAACGTATAACTATAACAAAACAAAAAACGAGTATATCAATATTTAATATATACTTAAAAATAATAATGAACCACTTAACACAATACTGTATATGAATATTAATAATAGATTCATTACAATTGCACTTAATGACTTATAATATTTTGAAAATTATCAATCAATGTCTCACCACCATCAGATACACTTTCAAATACTCCATTCTTTATATAACAAACTATACAATAATTAAAAAGTCATATATCAGTTATGCCTTACAAGTTTTTTTTTTTTAAAAAAAAAACTTCAATAGTTACTTCATTAAAATAATTGGTAAGCTCTAAAAGTTACTAACTAATAATAACAAAAAACTTCTAAGAAATGGTTTAATAATATTTCTATCTTATTTGTTGACATATCGCAAAATAAGGGTCATTTTTTATTTTTTATGAGAGATATCGTTAGACTCTTCCACTAAATATTCTAGATTGATCTCATTCAAATCCTCTATATAACTACTTTTCTCATTTTTTAATACAAAAAAATTACAATCTTTTCTAATTTTCTCAAAACTCATGATGCTTTATTTTGTAATTTTTTTTTAGGGAAAAAGGACAAATATATTCCCAAACTATCGTAAATGTTGGGACATTGGTGCCCATGCCGTCCAAAAACTAGAGCATATATACCCTTTATACTAATAGACATACACGTGTCATAATCTTATCCACCGACCCGACATTTATTAAATATCGGATACGGATAAGATTGCTTCACGTGTTCCTATTTAGTCTTCCGTTAGAGTGAAGGACATATATGCTCTAGTTTTTAGACGACAGGAACACCAATGTCCCAAAATATGACGCATACTATTTACTTCGGAGAATGTCCTTTTCCCTTTTTTCTAATATACTAATTAAGTAATATTATTCATATGGTCCTCCCAATCTGCCTAACTAAGGGACTAGACCACAATAAGATATATATTTTACACCAACTTTCTCTTTATGATATAATATAAAGTAATTTTTAATAAAGATATATATAGAGGAAGGTGAGCTGAAAACCAGCATGACACTAGTCATGATCATTATGTCTCATTAACCTTCACCTTTAGTGTGTCTTAAACTATCATTAAAATATGTTAATAATGATTAGGTACTTAGCTTGCATATGCATATACACAAACTTTACCTTTGTGATCATGTTTTAAATCCACCTTCTTAGCTGTTATAGCCCTTTTTTGTTTCTCTAATTATACATCAATTCTTTTAGTAACAAAGGTTGTATCTCTCAAGTCTTGAACCAATCAAGAAAGGTCATGGGCGGAGCCATCTTAGGTGGAGAGAAAATTATGTGATGTACACAGGTTAAATGTTAGGTATTATAAATGTATATTTAATTTTTCACGCCCTTAACACAACTAAATTGAAAAGAAAATTTACACACTTTGCACCAAATCTCTGACTCATGAGAACGGCCTACGAAAATAAAATGGTTCATCTAGAACCAATCATTCATAATATTAGATATATCATTTTTGTCTTTATAGTCTTTGTATGGTTTTTCTTGCATTGTCCTTTCCAATGGTTTTAAAAGAGAAATTTTAAATGTTGAATAAGTTATTCTCACTCAACCTACCAAAGTTCTGTTTTTGCTTAAACCAAAACAATATGTTGAAAAGAAATATTTGGTTTTCCTTCTCTCTTAACTGCTATTCAATTGTATAGTTGTGCATATCCATATTTTTTAAATCATTTTTACAATAAAGAAAATAATGAAAGTTGGCTGTCAAATAAATGAAAGAAAGAAACAAAACAAAATTAAAATACTCACTCATTATGTACTCTTACAAAGACAAATGTAGTGTACAACTAGACAACTTTGCCTTCTAAAACAAAAAAAAAAATACTTAACAAATCTCATATGATAAAATGATGAAAAAGAAATGAGAGATTAGGCAAAAAAGAAGTTACTTTCCCCTTTATGCCTTAAAACCCTTTTAAAATGATAATGGGAGGAAATAAAAGGACAAGAAAATTGTTGCTACTCCTAATTTGTCTACAATAAACAAAGACAAATTTCTTGGCATTGGAATCTTTGTTGGACCCTCTCCAGCTTTGCAAAGCTAGTGCTTTGTCCTTTTCACAACATACAAAAGCTAGATCAGTGCTGGTGATAGATAGCAGGTACCTGATTGTAATAAAGACGCACGTAAGCTGACTCGAACACCACGAACTTTTTTTTTTTTTAAAGATAGAATGGCTTCACCCTAATTGGACTACACACACATTCATCATTCCCCCTCTTTTGCCCTCAAAAGTTGGAGAATTGACACCAACTCATACAAAAAAAATTGGTTCAACTTTGACAAATGATCATTGAAGCTTGAGAACAAAAACTTAGACCAGACCATTTCCAAGGCCTGATCTCTCTGTCAAGGGATTTTCCAAGCAGAGTTTCATCGTTGCATCGTTGAGTTTCCATTATGATCATGGTCTGAATTGAGAAAAAGAAGATGAAAGAAGTTAGACAATGTGATGGACTTACAAGAACATAAGACATTGTTGAGATAAAGAGAGCAAAAGTTACCAATTTATCTTCTTTGGCGCGACAAGTGAGTTAGCACTTGACTATAATATGAGACCATTACTTGAGCTCCTTACACGAAGATCAACGTTCTTTAGATCACGAAGATGTTGTAAGATTTCATGAAGAAGATCCATCCCTTTATCACCTTTCTTCAATGAGCTAATGCAGTTCTTTAGGAACTCCCTATCTGCCTCGAGAGCTTGTAGCCTTTCATGTAGAAGATCCAACTCCTCTTCTACATCTAACTTCTTGTTTTCCTCATCAACGCCATTGGAATGGAAGCCATTTTCATGTCCATTTATCATAACATCTCCGTTTTCATCACTCATTGCATCGAAAAGTGGAAGAAGTCCCTTTCCTTTTGCATTGATAATTAGTTTCCCATTCATTTCACTCAAAAAACCATTGGCATGTTCATTTATCTCTCCATCTAAACGAGTATTTTCCTCTGTATGATCTCCATTCTCTCTATATGAATCGTCCATTGGTCTAACATCCTCGAACTCTTTTGCATCTTCATCATCCATAGATATAAGCTTTTCTTCCAACATCTTTAGCTGTTCAAGAATGGACATCCTCTCTTCCTCGAAATCAACAAACGATTCTTCCAATTCTAGAAAAGCATCAACTTGAACTTTATGATCATGATCATCACATTCTTGATGACAATAAAAGTTGACATCCTCTTTTGGTTCTTGATTCAAATCAATAGACAACTCCTCACTGTCCTCACCGTTGCTACAAGAGGCTGATGAAAACAATCCGCTTCTTGCAACACTTCCATCTTTGCTTCTCTTCAACATCCTCATCGCCTTTTCTCTTGCTTCATATTCCGATAACCTTTTCCTATATACTTCCAATTCTTTCTCTAGCTCTTGCTTTTCCTTCTCCCTCTTTACCATAAGCTCATTCAAGAGCTGCAACGCTTCTTGATCATACTCTGATTGTTCTTCCATCATTCTCTGATATTGCAATGCTTCCATCTGCATTGCTGATTTTTCTTCTTGAAGCTTATTTATCATAGCCATTGTTTGATTAGCAGCCACAGCAGAAGCACTCCTCTCTTCTTCTAACTCTGTATACAACGCGTGTAGAGCCTTTCTCTCAGCTTTTAACGCTGATTTCAGATGTTCGATTGATGAAACTGCATCTCCACCTTCTAACTCACTAACCACACTCCCATCCAAAGACTCAGTTCCGAAATCTTTCTTCTCAAGGAGTAGTAGCTTCTTATGCAACTGATAGAAGCTATCGATAGAAGTTGGCGTCTCTGGAACTTTTTCCTCTTCAATCTCATCCAATTTTGAAGATATCGATGATTCATTGTTCATCACATGATCATCATCAAACTCGAGCGATAACAATTTCAATTCTACTAATTTGTCTTGATCTTCTTTAAGACCTAACATGATACAACAAAATAAATAAATGAATACATAACAGCACAACCATAGGAAACACTCTTAAAGCTTTTCTTTCGTCGCGCTAAAGAAAAGATTTGCTTTAACCTTACCATGATGATCAATATCATGGAAATGAGCAGAACTTGTGAAATGTTCTTCATGTGTACAACAATTAAGAGATACTTCACATGGAATTTCATCTGATAAATCCATATCAGGAATTTCATTTCCAATTGACACTTCTGCCTCAATTTCATCAATTTGTAGTATTTCGGAAACCTCTTCTGAAATAACAAAAGTAAAGCAAAAATAATCAACAACAACATACTCGGTGTAATCCCACAGAGTGTACGCAGACTTTACCCCTACCTCAGAGGTAGAGAGGCTATTTCTAGTATACTCTCCACTCAAGAAAAAAAAACAGTCCAGAAACATCAGATAGAAACAGAACAGAAACTAAAACAAAAGAATAGGACAATCGAGGCACAATGAATAAACAGATAGTAACAGTTGGGAAACCTCTTCTGAAACTACAAAAGTAAAGCAAAAACAATCAACAACAATAACAACATACTCAGTCAGTGTAATCCCACAAAGTGTACGCAGACCTTACTCCTACCTCAAAGTTAGAGAGGCCATTTCCACTAGACCCTCCACTCAAGAAAAAACAGTCGAGAAAGAATAACGGAAGTACAAGAAACAACAGATAGTAACAGAACAAGAATTACAGTGAATCAACAGATAGTAACAGAAATCGAAGGACAAGAAACTACTAGAGTATTATGAATATGTACCTGGTGTAACATCTGAATCATTTTCTTCCCTTACACTTTCAGCCTCAATTTGAACATTATCTCTAGCAGATTCTTGGTGAAATTGAGTATTAACATCAAATTGTTCATCAAACTCCTTTACTGAATGACATTCTTCAACACAAAAACTAAAACCATTTTCATCTTCTTCCATCTCCATGGAATCAAGAACTGCAAACTTATCTTCCTCTTCAATCTTGTTAATCTCAACAACCAATTCATCTTCTCCTTGATCATTCTTTTCGCAATTTTCGTCGGTTTCATGGTTTTTACAATGATCTTCCTCAGTTGTTGAATCAATCAATTCAACAGGAACCAACTTATGACCACTACACTCAACAAAAAACTCCAAATGCTGAGAAGAAAACTCAAAAGATGAATCCTCAATTACACAAACTTGAACACCTTGATCTTTCATTACTTTTTCAAGAACCAAATCATCAAGATCAGTTTTTTCTTCATAAAAATCTGATCTTTCTTTAACCAAATCATCATTAGTTGACTCAATAACCAAATTCCCTTTTTGGGTATCTCCCAAATCATCAAAACAAGGCTTAATCAAATCACAACTTTCATTTGAAAATTTCCTCTCCAACTTCACATCACAACAAGAAGAACAACAACTATTCAACAATTCAAATCTTGAATCCTCCATAACGCCACGATCTTCATCGTGGCGTGATGACAAGCAATCCTCACACATATCTTGTGATTCAACCAATTTCTGATGATTTAAACAGAACCCCAGTTTAGATATCTCTATAGCATGAGCTTCACAAAGAAGATCTTTGCAAAAAGCTTTAGTCTTTTCATGTTCAAACAAATGATCAATTCTTGAACACAATGGACATGGTGGCTTTAGGCCAAAATATTCAGCAAATTTAATGATCATATAAGAAAAAAAAGAGTTAAGGAGAAGTAAACTTATAAGAGTCCATTCCAAGATTGCATAGATAAGGATCATTGTGATCTTGTTGGTATTTTTGTGTAACATGGTTGCAAATTTGTTAGCAGCCATTCTTTTTGATGATCCAAAATGAAAAATACAAAAAAATTACACAAACTTAATATACACAAAGTGAGAGCTAATTGAAGAATCAATGGGAAGATAATGTTGAGTGAAGGTAGGGAAAAGAGGGAAAATAGTTTAAAGTAGACAAATGAAGAAAAAGATTTTTTTATTTTGGATTGAATAGTAAGAAAAGGAAGCTAAAGGAGACCTGAATCTGTCAAAGTAAGGGAGCCAGGGTATTACAACTTGTTTAATGGTTGTTACATGTAGTATATTGATAAATATCATGTTTGTGTTGATGATTATTTAAATTTTAGTATGTCGTATCGTTTAAATTTATTAGGCATTGATAGGGTTGGGCGTTCGATATTCAGTTAGGGATTATCAAATTTTGGATTCAATAATTTTATAATTGGTAGTTAAAAGTAGATATCAAATAACAAAATTTTGAATTTGGTTTGGTGTGGTATTTAATAATACCGTATTGAAGTTGTAGCTGATTATATTATAAAGTTAATACTCTTTTTTCAATCATTTTTTTATGTGGAGGCACGATATAATAAGTAAGAAGACATCAAGAAAAACTAATTGATACAATTAAAAGACATGTATTTAGGTTATTTATGTCTATTCTTTAACTTTCTTCTTTGGATTTGTACTAATGAGTAATAGATATGTTGATACATGATATTCATCAAGTAAATAATTTCGTATTCGAAAAATACCAAATGGTACTAATGTCTCATAAGAAACTCAAACCCGAATACCATAATCAAGGGCGGCTCAACATGATTAGTGGCCTAAAGCGAAATTTCAATTCGGGGCCTAAAATATAATCAAACTTCATATACATATTTATTCAAAATTTATTTTTCTTACACTATTTAGATGAAAATTATTAGTATTTTAATATTGTTTTTTTAGTTATTAGTTTTAGGTAAGATTTTATCAATTCAACATTGAAAAACGTCCTTTTAGTGAGACAATTATTATATGAATTGTTAACATAATTATACAAGTAATAAGTTGATAAATATTAAATAGAGATAAGATTTAGAACCATAGAATTTGACGCAAGAAGTTGATGACTTGGTATACCCCATTTTAATATGATTGTAGTAATGCTTGAAACTAAAATTTAAAACGAAACAAAAAAGAATTTGTAATTCACTTTGCTCAACACTTTTCACTATTAATTCTTATTTTTAACAAAGTACAGAAGATGTTAAAGTGGGTAAAATAATATATTTTTTAAAAAATTACTTTTTATCATAAATAATCAATTTTTTCTATAAAAATTTTAACACATAATTTATTCTTGATTTTGGGGCCCCCAAAAGGCAAAAGCCTTATTTCCCAAAGCATAGAGCCGGCACTGACCATAATTCTAAAATTTTACTCCCGAATATCATACCGAATACCCAATTACCAAAATTTTTGACTCAATTCAATAATTTGATTTTCGGTATTTTATGTCCAGCTAGATATTGATGAGAAGTCTAATTTTATGTAATGATTGATTTGGTGTGATCACGACGTTATCTTAATATATTTTTTAAATTTTGTTTTAATAATTTTGCTTTGAACGATATAATATCCAAATAATGTATTTATTAAAATAATACAATACATTATGAAGCAATAAGTAATAACAATCCAATTTTTATTTTTTCTTAAGCAAATTTATACCACTAGACCCCGGTCTAGTGGCTTTTTATTAATAATAAACATAAAAATTCTCAATATGAATAAGTACAAGCAAGAGAGGGCCAGGTCTTACTCTACCAATCCTAATGAGGTATCAAACCAATTAGAATAAGGTTAATTATATATATATATATATATATTATATTGAATTTTGGCTTCACCACTACTGTCAAAGGTAAATCTAGGGGTTCAATCTAAAAGCGGAGTCAAAATTTAAATTTTATAAATTCTAAATTTAAGAATAACAGCTATAACTGATTATAATTGTATTCTAAAATCTGATAAATAAAAATTATTAAATTTGACCGAAATCATAATCAGGCAATAACTCCCTCGTGATTCAATCAACTTTCTTAGTAGGAAAAAAATTCAACATATAATAATAATAAGTTTGAATTTCTTGATTTTTCATATAAAATTTTTATATGTTGAATTTTTTTAATGAAGAAAATCTTGTTTAGCCGCTAGAGTCTATAGAAAAGAATTATATTCCTATAAAGATATGATGGAAAAAACAAACAAAAATAAATAAATCGATCAAAGAAAAGCATCTTTAAGTTTAATAAATAATTGTATACATTCAACAGCTAACATTTGCTGGATTCTTCTTTTCGTACCAATTCATTTATTTAATTTAATTAGCTTATACTAGTAATTATTACATCTTCATCTTATTAGTTTTGGTCTTCATTTCTTTAAAAAAGAAGAAAGAACTTTACTCTTGAAAAGAAACATTTCATATTCATGTACTAGAAATTTAAGAAATTGTTGTATAAAGTATAAACAACAAATAATAATAACATGTGAAATTTCTTTTATGGGTCTGAAAAGAGTAGATTGTATATAAATTTTATTAAGAAAGACGGTTTTCAATAGATCTTTGGCTCAAATGCATTAAATTCGAGTACAAAGAAATTATCGTATGGATGTGATAGAAATAATCTATCACAAACATATTGATTGATCTCACAATTTAAATTCGTGACTTATAAATCACACAAGATAATTATAGTGTTACTTCAAACTTCCCTCCCATAATTTTTTTTTTTCAAATATATTTCAATAACTAAAGATAAGGCAAAAATTATTATTCTCGAATATCTCATAAATTTTAAGTATTCGCAAAGAGGTCATGAAAATAGCAAATATTGTCTTTCTCAATTAAATCTCGAATATTCATAACTCTTGGATATTCACAAAGAGATTGCGATGACATCAAATACTGTCTTTATCAAAAAAATCTCAAATATTCCACAAATTCATGAAATATTCATAGACATCAAATAAATCTCAAGAAGATCTACATTATTCTAATTCGAGAAATACGCTATGACCCTTGAATCACGAATAAATCTTAAGAGAGAGAAGAACAAAATTGTACTCATATTATTTTATCAATAATATTCTTGTTTTTTCAAAAAAAAAATTTAAGAAAAGTCAAAAGTATTGTTATGAGTTGTTTGTTTACTCTTCTTTTTTTTGTTTATTTTTTTTCTAAAAAATAAATTGTATTTTCTTTGAGAAAGTATAGGCTTTGGATCCAAAAACATGTAAATGGGCCCACCCATCAATTTTGGACCACCAACAAAAGTTAGGTTTGGGGCCCATCAGATGCTGGATTTCATCACATAGATCTGTCTGTCACACTCCCGCGCTCTTTTACTTTTTTTTTTTACATACTAAAGCTTTATTTGGACATTGCTATTTAAATTTACGTTTAGATATATGATATGAAATTATGATTTGAAAGTAGATTGATTCGATACTAAAGTTTTGTTTAGATATGTAATGTTGTATTTTTCTTTTTCATAAAAATGAAAACTCATCAAAAATTTCGTATTTCTTAGATAGTTTTACCAAATGAACATATTGTAATTTATACCAGATATCAGAATATTCTAAAGTGCCGCGTTGTATATAACATATTTTATTGTTTCCTTTTATAATAAATATTTCTGATTATAAATTTTCATATACACATAATTTCATGAAGATCCTCTTGTCAATAATAGCAGTAACTAATTATTCTTTAATATATATTTTTCACGTGATAGGAACAATTTCTTATATTTTCATATACACATAATTTCATGATTTTTTTTTACAAATATATTAATGAATCAAATTGTACATTTTTAAAAAATGAATTCACAATTTAGAATTCTAGATCATATTTTTTAAGAATTTAGGATTGAAATTATGATGTCAAATCACATATTTAAATACATGATTTTACATTCCATATCCAATAGCTTAACCTGCTTAATTTGAATTTATTTTATAAGTTTGTGTGTGCCTATATAATTTGGAAGAATTATAAATATCCAGAGTGTTTGAAATTAAGGTTTAATAAAAATATCTGAAGTTAGATTAGTTGAAGTTCATGAAAAAAAAAATTATACTTTAGTTATATGTGTCTAAATTTCAATCATATAAAATTTCAAATATTTTGCTTCAAATTTGATTTTATATACCAATTTCAAATACCACATGTGTAGTTATTTTATAGCGAATAAATTTACAATTTTTTTAATATGATGAGTTAGATGACTTCAAATCTGGTATTTGTGTACTTTGGTGCTCAATAATCAAATAAATACTATGTGCTAATTGTAGTTTACTAAGACGTTTTTTTGCGATTATTAATTCAAACATTAATACTATTTTTTTGTTTTGACATTTTGATCATTAAATTTGACTAACAATATTGTTGATATATGAATGTAGGTAAGCCCTACCTCAATGTCCTTGATTCAATGAATGGAATTTGAATAAAACTAAATAGTATGAACGATAAAATTTATCTGTATTAGATGTTTATATTCCATGAATAAAGAAAAGATATTTATTTTTATATACATACACATAGTATATTATTTGATTTGATTATTACTTTTATATGATTGATTTATTTTGAAGGTTAATTAGAATTTTATGGCTATCTCACTATCAATTATGCTAACTTAAGAATATGGGATGTTTCATTCTTCTCAACATAGCATTAAAAAAGATTCTTTTTTTTTTGTTTGTACAAAATAATGTTGTGTATGGGAGAACTTAAATCATACTATATAATTATAATTGTAGATTTATTTGAATTAAGTACTTTCAATGTTGAAATAGATTTATATATAAAAAATTGTCAAATTTGTAAAAAATGATAGGTATAAATCCAAATTTTAAAGAAATGACCAAAAACAATTTCAAAAAATTTAAATCTCGAATTTATTTATGATCGTCTCATTCTACTAAGTACTTCTTCTCCTTTATTACGAAGGAATGGGTGTTTGGTATTTGCATAGTTCGATTTGAGTAATTCAGTAATTGATAAATGAAAATAGATATTAAATATCAGACTTTCAAAGTTTGGTCCAATAAATTCAATTTCGGCTAACATTAATACCTATTTTTGCGGCTCAAACCCGTGATCTATAGGATATATGTGGACAACTTTATCGTTACATAACCAATATAAGATTCTGATAGAAGAATTGTTAATACTCTAATGGCCATTTAATTCAACCATATTTATGTTTTGGCCCACACCACTTTCAATAATCTTCAATTTCAAGCCATTAGTCTTTTAATTATTTGGTAGACAATTTCAAAATTAGCAAACAATAAAGCAGTCTAATTACTTTTTAGTTTCTACGCTCCGTCCATTGAATAGAAGACCCAAATGATAATATATTTCACATTCTTTCATATTCGTATACGAAATTCACTGATCTGACTAATTCAGATTCACATTATGTAAAATTCATAAAGAGATCGATATTAAAAATTTCGCTAGGAATTTTATTCATCCTACTTGACCTCTCAGGTGGTACTTTGCTTATTTCACGTAGCTATCAAGATATCTCCTTCAAAAGTTGCCAAGACATAGATTTATTGAATTTATTAACTACAAAAGTAAAATCCAAATAATTCTCAAATCAAAATTGTCAGCATGAAGAACAATTATTATTTTTTTGGATAAAGGGATATTTTTGTATATTGTTAAACATTAGACGGTACATTATCACTGTTAGTACTAGTGGTTACAGATAGATTATCAAAACAAGCTAACTGTAATACTAGTTTACTATATAGTTCTTCATCTTGATCTGTCTTAAGTTGATCTATTTCAGCATCTGGAGGAGTACTAGTAGGATAAATTGTTGATCGGTCATTGTTAGCTTGGAACCTAATCTGAACAAAACGTCTGCTACTTTCTTTGCTTGTCCATAGTTATGGCGGACCACCGGATTCCCCAACTTTTAAAGATCATGTATTATTCCATTATTTTATTTTGATTAATGAATGCAATTAATACATGAATAATTATAGTCATACTTGGGGACCCTACATACTTATTGCAATTAATTATGGAAAACACAATCCAGGTTCTTGGTTATAAAGTTGAAACATTAAGCAAAGATAGATTAAAATAAAATCTTAATAATATTATGTGTGAAAAATTAATGTGAACATTATTGCATTAGAGAAAGTTTTAGACCTTCAACTAGGGGACCCCCCAAGGTTAGTATAATTTCTTTTCTATGTAAGGTGGAGGGGTCAACATTCTTGAAATTTATTGATTGCTCAAAGAGGGATAAGTAAGTAAAGATGGTTCACCTATATATCCAAATTAATGTTTGATTATCATGTTTTAATTTATTTTTTTTGACCACCTCCACATGAAATATAAAGAATTTTTAAGGAAGGGTGGTTCATTTTTATATGAGTTATTAATGGTCAAAACACATTTGAACCGTTGTTGTTTTTCTGAGTTTCATATCCTAACTATCAAATGTTCCATTTTTTATATTTTAATTATCATCATCTGTGTATGAAAATATACCTCAAAGTTGATAAGATAAATTATCAGTTATTCTCTTTTTGTACCTATCTATTCGACTTGGTATGTTTTAATACATAGATGGTGATAGTTTAGGTAAGAAAAAGAAACGACTAATAGTTGTGGTGTGAAATTTATAGGAAGTGACAGTTCATGTGGAATAAATACTCACTCCTTTTAAAAAGCATTTTGGTCTCCTTTGATGAAATCAAAAACTTGACTTGCAGATTTCTTTTGCTTTTTCAGCAATTGTAGGGAGTGGAACAAGAACCATTCTCATCTTCACATATTGATACCAAATAATGTACACATAAAACCTAGACGTGTCCTTTAACTTGACTTTAACTAACATTTATATCCTTCAACTTTGAACGTGCACAAACAAACACTTAAACTTGTATAAAATTGAACAAGTAGACAAACACATCTATAGAGCGTTTATGTCTATTTGTACACACCCAAAGTTGGAGTTCATAAATGCAAACTAAAACCAAGTTAAAAGGATACATGTATTATTGTACTATATAACTTCTCTACTAAATACTATCTTCCCTTTCTTTGTTATTGCTAATTGGGTACTTATGATAGCAATGGAACAATATAGGTTGATATATACTAAAAAAATGCACAAAGAGGGCAAGGTGTCTATTAAGTCCATAACATAGAGGGAGTGATTTCAATCAACTGAAAAAAAGTTGAATCTCCATTATAACCATCTTTACATCTTAAAAGCAAACATATAGACTGCTTTCGAAAACTATATCACGTGAATGATTTACACAACCGCAGATTCACTAACAAAATCGACTATGCCAAGTCTGCTACAACTCATGTATGTGCAACTTTTGAATATAGCAACCCAGTGCTCCGCGAAAGGATTGATTGTTTGTGGGAAAGCAACATGATTGACAGGCGATACACTTAACTGCCAAGACTTTGATATGTCGTGTGGATGCACAACTTCTATTATATCAGGCCGGTACTCCCAAAAGGATTGGTTGTTTGTGGATGAGCAACATGATTGGCAGGAAATGCACTGAACCCTGCATCACCAAAAGGATTGTGGGGATTCATCATTGGATTTTGGGGTTGTGGATAGGCAGGTTCGAATGGTCCAAAAGGATTCATTTGATGTTGAGGCACCGCAGCCATTTGCACTGACGGAGGGGGAGGCATGGTGGTAGACATGGCAAATGGATCAGCAACTTCAAATGGATTAGGGGCTGGTGCTCCATATACTGGTCGTTGAGATGCTCTATATGCTCCTTCATCATACAAACTATTCAGTGTGAGGGAGTCCAATCCACCAGCCTGTTAGAAAGATACCAAAACAAATGTCAAAGAAGATATTTACTTGATTTCACAAAGCAGATAAGAAGATAAGGAAATGTTATCACTATTAAGTATCAGAACCCCCCCCCCCCCCTATGGTTAATTAACTTCAATGCTTTACATGTTTCCCTCAGTTCCGTTTGCAAATGAACATGCAAAGAGAAGCCACTTAGAGAAGTTTATAAAAAATGGTTTCAAAGAGTTCTCTCCAATTATGATCAACATTGCATTACAAAATCCGATTAAGTAAAATACAGTTGAGATTAGCACTCTGCAATCTCCCTTTTTTCAATCAAGAATTTGCGGAGAAAAAGATAAATTTGACAGCAACCACAACAAATGGGATGAAGAGAGTTTAAACATGAAGGTACACTACTACATAGACCTGGCAGTCTGACACCAAGGACCAGATTCAGTACCCTTGCAGTTAAAAAAAGCACAACCTTTAAGAATTGAAGTTCAAGGGCTTACCAATTGTCTCTCCTGAGCTGCAGATAAGTCGCTGCTGGGAGTAGTGACCAGGGCAAGCTCCCATCCCGTAGGATCAAAATCTTTTGGCTGAGCAGGATTCGAGTCAAATGGTGTTGTCCCTGCAAGAAGTAATAATAGTTCATTTAAAATAAACCAACACCCAATTTTCTCAAGAAGTGTTCTACATATTAGTAGGTGAAATTAGATAATTTACCAGATGGAACTATCGCTAAAGCCAAAGCATTGCTGTCCTCAATTGCTGATGCATAACCAGTTGGTGCATTTAGCCCCTGAAACAACAAAAATACTAGTAACAATAGGAACAAAAAGAGATATCCCAAAACAGTATCCATCAAATTCCAGATAAACAATAAATAACTCAATAAGACTAGCTGAGGTCACCAGTAAATCATCAGATTCCAAGCTGCTTGGGGGTGGAGGCATTGGCGGGGAAGGAGCCTCGGTGGTTGAAACAACAGTATCATCTAAAGGCAGAGGAGGTGGGGTTTCGTTGGCTGAATCTTGAGCATCTTCAGAAGCTGAAGGTTCATCCTCTTGTTTATACGTAAGCATAAGCCTCTCCGGATAATCCTAGTTATAGTTAATAATGTTAGTATTCTACAGTGATATTAGACAATAGACATGTATATTGCTACACTATAACCAGCTTTATACACTTTATTAAGATATAGAAAGGAAAACATAGATCAGCACTAAACAAAGTTGGCATATAATTTGTTTGGAGAACATATGCATGCATATGAAATAAAAGAATGTAGTACCAAAGTTTCTATTGGCACAGAGACAATCCTGGGTGCTTCTTTTATATACTCTTCCATGGTCACAAGGAAGGACTGAGGAGGCTGAAAACCAGAATAGCGTGTCAAGCTGACAGACCATCAAATTTGAAGACAAATCAATCAATAGAGAAGCTTGGTAGTATGATTACCTCTCTCAAAACAGGAAACTGAAAGTTCCTGGCAAGTTCCAATCCTTTGCATACCCCATAAAAGTCAGAGAGGTTCATGGCCTGAAACAAGATGATAAAATTTACAGATAACCACCACAAACCCACAGAAATGTCCCATGGTGATAGACAAGCAGTAAGAAACGAAAGTATAGAGTACAAAATATTTTTTTAAATGGAGAAAAAAAATATTCTACCAAAATAGTGAAGAAACAAAATATTTTATCAAGTTTGTCAGTGTGTTCACCTGTTGGCCAGCTCGTTTGTAGATATCAAGGGCCTTAATAGCTTCATGTCTTGGCATGTCAAAAAACTGAATTAAAATCAGTAGAAAAATAATGTCAAACAGATATGACAGCAACGAGCAATATTTTGATGAGGTCATGTTATAGAAGAGGCTAAAAGTCAAATGCACCTTGTCAATAAGATTAATTATTCCATCATTTATAGCACAATAGATTTTGAAGCTCTCCTTGAGAACCTGGAATGAAAAATGAGTAAATCTTTACACCACCATTTATTCAACCGTAAAGTCTACAACTTGATGTCAGCTTAGGCAACGCAGTCTAGGTAACTGCCCACCAAAAACTTAGATAGAAAAAAAATTCACTTATCATTTTTTGTCTCTGTTAGGGGATTTGAATCATGGTCTCCGTGGTTTTCACCCACTTCATCAACTATTAGGTCAAACTCTTGGGTACTCAATTTACGAGTATCAACGAACTTTTTTGATAAGTATAAAATATCAATCAATTTAACACAGGTAGCCAGAATATTTAACCAAAAATAAAAGGGTATGCCAAAATAAAAAAACATACCAGAGCAAGGGCATATTGTATCACATAATTTCCAAGTGCTGCTCCCTCAGGCTGTAATATAAGTAAAGACTTTTAGATATTATACCCCAAATAGATGAAATATAGAGCTCTTACAATCTGACTAGGAATGTCATCCAAAAGACATAAAAAGAGAGTTTATCAATCTTCAAAACTTTACCCGACATCCAATTAGACGATACAACAATTGCTGCAAAGCAGGCAACTGCTCCAAAAGTTCATCACTGGGCAACTCCCTAGTTCTGCTGTATCCCTGGTCAAAAGTAAATGACACTTGGAAGTTACATTCATACTGACTAAACGAGCAACAGATTAAAACTCATTAAATCCACCAAACTTAGTGTCTCTAGCAGCAGGTAGACAAGCAGTGTCTGTATTGCAATCAGACAGTTCATTTAGGTCAGTGTGACAGAAATTCACTGAAAATGACACTGTGGCAGCTGCTCACCAGCAAATGTTAATCACTCATAAGAGCTATTAATTGATTCTTAAATATAACTAGTATGAAGATATTTGCAATGCACATGATAATTCAAATTTCAAGTAATGATATATAGAAGATATTAAATGTATCAAAGACCAAAGACCTAATCAATTACTCCTACGGTTGCAGGAAAATAAATTAAGTCCTGGCTCTTCTCAATGTCCTCTTTTAAATGTTGTACCAAATAGACAATTTCCACGTGATTTTATTGGAAGTGCGAGAGGTTTCCTTTGGAGTTAGTACGACGTAAACCCACTGTTAAGTTGTAAAACATACATACCATAGAAATATCTTCTTTTCTGAAATTAATTTGTATCAAAGGCACCAATAAAGCATCTGAAGTCTCAATAATCACGGTAATTTTGTTATTATAGATAACAATTTTTTTTGTTAATATTTTCTTTTTTATGGTAGGAACTTCAATATGGGTTATTGTACTTCTATGGTTTTATCTAACCCAGTAGCTTTGATCCAAAAACCATGTATTTGCCTTAAGAAATCCCATGAAATGTGTACAAATTATTAATTTGGAACCCAGTAAAAGGACTAGAATCTTCAGCCCATAAGACTCAAATCCCGGCTCTGCTTTTGTATGTCATGTCAACACAACATAGACAGCAGTAACACAGGAAGAAAAGTTCCACTTTCCAAAGCATCATAACTCTTTTTCTTGTTAATATTCCAAAGCATCATAAGTATCAGTAAGTAAGAAAATTTAAGGTGGTTCTATTAATCATCTTTACATAGTAATTAATAATATGCAATATATCTGAGAGAAACTGTGGATCTGCAACTAGGCATGTTAACAGATCCTCAACTTAGTGCAAGAAACAAGGGAAGGGGAGATGTATAAAATAGCTGATAGACAGCCAAAGCACCTTCTCCAGAATGTTTCAGAAACTGAAGTCTCCAATGGTGTGGACCACATGATTTATCCAGTTCATGGGAAGGAAAAGCATGGAATGAACATTTTATGAAATGACTTTGCTTCTAGTAGGCTAAATTTATTCAATTTTCTTCACAGAAAAAAAGACAACTTTTTGAACTATGTAGAATAGTAAGCAGAAAGTTCAGCAGTGTTATGCTAACCTTTTCTTGCCCTTGGGCAGGTTTAGGAAGGCGCTCTCCTTCAATATCATACTTCAGAACCCTAAAGCATTCAAGTCGTTCTTCCAGAAAGAGTGCATATGTTCGTACCCAGGCAGAGCAGTCCCAAGCTGGAGGAACGGAAAAGATAGAATCATTCTGGTTGAACTTGATGGAATCTAAAGGTAAATAGAAACTCAAAAGAACATTTATGGTAATTTTACCAACCAATTGGACTTGAATCATCCTTGAAATTGGACATTTGGAGAACGTGTCCTCTCTGTTGGAAATTCAAGAGTTCCTCTCTAAATGTCGGATCACCTTCCCTCAATGTTCTGTGGATTACTATCAACGTCTTCAGCGCTACCTATTTCAGAAAATGCGGAAAGATATTTATATGTAAAACACATCAGTAAGGGAAAGGACTAGTTAAGCAACTTAAGTGTAAAGTACGTCACAAAATAGTAAACCGCAAAGAAGAGGTGATTGTGCTGACAAATTCCAAGACACCACCTAAACTAGAGCCTTCAAAGTTGCAAGTGAAGATCTTTCTGGACTACTTTAATTCACCCAAATCCCTGGTGAAACATATTGATGTACTTTTCCCTATAGCTAACAAGTTATATAGCCATAGGTGTATAGTGCAGGAGGGGGGGGGGGGGGGGGGAGTGGGGAGTGGAACATATTGCAATAGTACTAAGAACAACATAAACAGTTCCATTTTACACTCCAAAATCCAAATAATCGGAGCCACAATCATAAAATATGGTCTCACTAATATCAAAACATCAATAAAAATGCACTCCCATAGATAAATTAAATCCGCGAAAAGGCACTCAAGTACATGATTTTGTCAATTAAACGAACTGTATCACACTCCATACCGTCCAATTATGTGTCTTCGCCAATCGCCTCGCAAGTGCATGTATGCAGTACGCAACATCAGCACGAGGTCGCATCGCTGATGTAAAAACCAAAATTTCTGCAAGAACCAATACCACAATATTACCACCAACATTTCTACTGTAACAACACAAACACAAATCAATAACAATAAAAAAAATACAAACCTAAATGAATATTTACAAGTAAAATCCCTAACAACTAAGTGATTAACCAAATTCTAAAAAACAACTTTTACACCAAAAAGAAAGAAACCCAGGTTAGAAAACACACATGATTTCCCTAAAAGCAAGTACCCCAAACACAATATTCAGAAAATATGAGAACCCCAAATCAAAAATTTCTCAGATTTCCCTCCATAGTATTGGATCTGTTAAAAGAGTAAAGAAACACTCACTTCTAAGATGTCTGTCTTTTGGTGGGCACTCAACATGATTGGTAGCTTTAACGATCGCCACATCCACATCCTAATCAACAAAATCCACCACCAAAACATCAAAAAATCGAAATAATTTTCAAGTATAAAGTGCGAGAGTTGCCGGCTTTACTGCCACGATCCAAGATTCAGTCTTGATTGCTCAATTTTACACCAAATAAAGTGCGGAAAAAAACCCAGAAAAGATAATCTGAAATACCCAAATATATAGAAGAGAAAATTTAGGGGAAAAGGGGTGACCTTGAAATCGCTATTAACATGGGCAAGGCCAACAGTTGTATGGTCTTTGAGAGCTCCATAAGCTTTCCTCCAAGTTTGAAGCGTACCCATTTTTTTCTATTGGCTTCTTCTTCTCCTAGAGAATCGGTGATTTCTTCAGACCCTTCTTTCCCCTCTTCTCTCTCTCTCTCTCTCAAATGGGAGGTTACTATTCTTTTCTTCTGTTACGGTTGGCACTTTGACACTTTGTATTGTGAAAGGGCTCTTTCCAATTTGGCCTTGTCATCATTTCACTTTTTTGCCTTTTGGTCCCATTTTTGTTCTTGGAGTAAATTTGGTCGTTTGGCATAGTAAGTACTTAGTGCCAATAATACGTAAATGTGCGTTTTAACTTGGTCTTATTTCATAATTGTATATTGGTCTGTTAGGTTCAGTTTTGAGTTTATCATTTTGACTTATCGATTATCGATTTGTAGATATGTTAAACAATTATAGAACCATTAATGTTTATTAATCGTTATCAGTTTGATTATCGATTTAACTTTGACACAAGAAAATCACTGAGAATCACTAGAAACAAGATGACAAACCAAATGAAGCATGCGCGAGAGTAGACAGATTGCATCTTGCTCAAAAGCAAACATCGTTACATTGTAGAATAACCGAGAATTTGAGACAACCAGAAATAAAAGTACGAAGTTGAACTTTAAGTCAAGAATTTTATATGCAAAATGGTATAAATATAGTTATATAATTTACTATCGGTTAATCTGTTTAGAAAAAATCTCAAATTGTAAAGAACTAAGAACCCGATAATTAAAAAAATCATTATTGAAACCGCTAAATGAATAACTCATTATCGATAAACCAATAAAAAAAGTTGGTTCACATTATCAATTTCGATTTGGTTTTGAACAACCTTACATTATTTCACATTTATCCTCTCTATTTTTGGGATATGCACAACTCATAAGTAGACACTTAAACCTGTATAAAATTGAACAAGTATACACATGAGTCCCCCGTGGCATAATGCACGTAGGATGCAAATTGTCTTATAGGATATCATGTAGAATATGTGTGTCTATTTGTTCACATTTATGCAGTATAAGTGTTTACTTGTGCACACCCAAAGTTGGAGTCTTGGAGGGCATAAATGTGAGTTAAAGCCAACTGAAAAGGCATATTTATGTATTATGCCTAAGTTATTCGTAATGGTTATTTCATCTCCTATTCTTCGTAAAATTATGTGTAGATTCTCTCATAACCTATACATATACTAGTTATTTCATCTTCTATTTTTCATGTTTGATTGTTGATTTAAGATCAAAGAGGTTTATTATTTTTTGCAAAAAGTGATGAATAGTAGAGTCCGACTAATAAACAAATTCAAATACAAAGGATCTTCAATGTCATTCCGCTTTTTTCATATTCAAACGTTTAAGGGGGATAGGGTAAAATTAACTATATTTGTTTGTGCCTTGATTTTTAATACATTTTTTCTTCATTTTAAGTTAATATCTCACTAAGGAATAATAAAATGTTGGATCATCAAATATATATATATAAAAAATTAGATTATCCAACTTATAAAGAAAAATTTGATTAGAGATTAAAATATCTCGAGCTTACAAATAAAATGGTGTTTGATATAAGGTTGAACATAGCTTATATACTTTAATAAAATAGTGTGTATAATATAATGTTGAAAATAGCTCATGTGTTTTATAATAAAAAAATAGTGTGTATAATATAATGTTGAAAATGTAAAAGTTTGGAGAAGCACATGAACAAGCTAACAAGAAGAATATAATAAAGTGTAGATTAACAGGTAAGACTCTTAAAATATTTTAATTTACTTTAATGTATCATAGAATAAATTAGGACATGCTTGAAATTATTAAAGTGCATTAATTGTTTTATTATTGCTAAAAAGGGAAGGGCAAATGCAATGAGATTCTAGACAGATCACCTACTTATTTTTTAAAGCTGTTTTTTGGAATATTAAATAATTAATACTATTCAATGTCAACAATTTTTTTTACCTTTTTTTGCCAAATAAAGAGTATGATAATTGAATTTGAAGATAGGGTAGGTTATGTCTTCCATCAATATATGTACCTCTCTTTTTAAAATAAAATAATATATATATTATTACTCTTATTTAGAAGTGAGACTTGGAAAGGACCAACACAACTTTAAGAAGTGATACCAAAAGCTGTTCAAGTTGTACTATTGGGTTGGGACTAACACAGCTTTAAAATGTGATACCAAAAGCAGTTCAAGTTGTACCAAAAGGACAAACAAAGCAACACGAAATTGTACCAAAAGTAACATAAATTGTACCTTCACTTTGGACCCCACGTGTATGCAGCCTTTTCTTTGGCATTCTGCCTATTTCACATTTTTCTATTTTTCTTTAATTTTTGTTATCCAATTGCCCATTAACAATTCTCATTTCCTTCTTTTATTTGTTCCTCACAATTTCTTTTTTATTTTTTCCCACTTTATTTCTTCCTTGAAAATTTAACATTTTGATATTTAATAATTCATTTATTTTATTTTAGCTACAAAATATAGAAGAAAGAAATTACATTTTCTAAATTTTTTTTATTGATTCTTAAAATTCTATCATTGTCGCATGAATTTAAATAAATACAATAAAATGTATTATTAAAAATTACATAAGAAATACTATAAATTACAATAATTAGCAACTGAAAATATTTTTAAATCATATATGGAAATTTGCTTGGCTAATTAAAATAAAAGCAGTATCTTATATTATTTGAAAATGGCGTCAAAAGTCCTAGAATTCACAATAAATTAACAACTGAAAATATTTATAATTATTCACGTGAATTAGAACATGAATAACATATATTATTTAAAAATGATGAGCAAAAAGTACTATAAATCACAACAAACTAATAACTATAAATTACAATAATTAGGAACTTAAAAAATCTCTCTCTCAACCAATACAAAATATTAATAACCCACATAATTTGCATAAGAAATTCCAAATTAATTTATTCTTTCTGTAAATTTAAATTTTTAAAATCGCTCTCCCCATTAATTAGAGTCTCACTCTTCTCTTGAGCCAGTGGATATGTTCAGAAATGATACATCTCTTTACATGAAAGTAAATAAATTATAATTACATTTAGCTCTTACTAATTATATATCAACTATAATATTTGGTGGAAATCAATTAAAATTAAAATTTATATGTACATTTAAATTTTGTGGTATATATCAAATATATTAAAATATTTTTTAATTTTGTGATCTTAAATATGCTATACAAAAAATATTAAAATTTAAAGATTATTATCTTTTTAAAATCAAAACGGAGGGAATCATATTTTAAAAATTATATATATATATATGCAATTGTTAGAAAGAGCTTCCACAAATATATTTTCAAAAATTCTTTTGTCTTCCTTATATTAATTTGTGCGTATACTAATTTATTTGACGTTTTTTCTTAATCTTCATCTCATCATTAATGTTATTTATATAATTTTCTTAAATCACTTATTTTTTCTTTTTTTACTCTTTTATATATATAAAAAAGTTGGATATGTAAATAATGATGTCACATTTCTTAGAAGCTAAGATTACTATTTATCTAATTTTTCCAATTTTTTTTTAAAAATTGAAGATATCATACGCAAATTTATGGTCAAACTTAAACTATTTGATTCTCGAGAAATAAAAAGTGTCACATAAAATGGGACAGACGAAGGATAACTCTCAATTAAATTTATTTCACTTTTTATTTCCCATTTTTAACATAATTTTTGAAGTTCGATTTCTAGAAATTCTATAGTAGACCCATTTAAATTTTACTTTTTTGTTTTAAATTAGAGAACTTGGGCGCACTTCGCGCGATCATTTAAATTAAATATTTTTGATTAATTTTATATTTACTCTGTTGTTTAATCGTAATATTTTTATTTGTTTTAATAATATGAAGATTGTGAAAAAAATAAAGCTTCACAAATTTTACGTCTATTAAATGAGGAAGAATATATTTTTTATCAAATAAGTTCAAATATATTTGCTAATAACAAATTCTTCCATTGCATGAAGTTGATCCTTTAATATATAATATATATTCCGGTGTACCATTCTCCTTAAATGTGTAAGAAATATCTCATAATGTCAAATAACACAGTAATACTCCCTCTGTCCCTAATTACTTATTCACTTTTAAATTGACACATTTATTAAGAAATTAATTAATGACATAGTGAGTTTATCATTTTACCCCTATTAATTATGAAGTAAATGAAAAGTTCTGCAATTTTCAAAGTAATTAGTCATTTAATTGAAGGTATAATAGGTAAAAAAATTGTTCTTTCGTGATTTGTCAAAATGGACAAGTAATTAGAGACAACTATAAAAAGAAAAGTTAACAAATAATTAGGGACAGAAGGAGTACTAAACAAATGCATCAGCAAATGAAATTTATATTCAAAATATATTGAATAATGACGTAATGATACCTTAATAGAATTTCCTATCCATTTAAAAAAAAAAAGTTTCACCCTTTCAATTTCATTATATCTTCTTATTTAGTAGAAGAATCATCATTTATTATATTCTACTCCACCTTAATTTGTACCATTAGAGTTTTAAGAATAAACATTAAATTTTAAATCGAAATAAAAAATCATTGAAAAATGACAGAAAAAAATAACAACAGTATATGAAAATTAAAATAGGGTGCAACAAAAGCCTTTTCACGATAATTTTTTTAAATATATTCATAACAATTAAAATGAAGCTATTATTATATCTTTAAAATTAAGTTTGATTCAATTGAATTAGTACAATGAGAAAAAAATATAAACTAATAACTTTTTAATGTTATTAAATGCATTTTCTTTTTAATTGAGTAATACATTAAAAGTTCCGAATTAGGATCTTAAAATAATATCTTACTCTCTCCTTAATTATTATGGTATTGCAAACATTTATTTTTCTTAAATGGTAATTCATTTTCCATTTACAGTTATATCCAATTAATTTCTAATGTATTGAATGTGGTTATGGGATATTCAAATAATATCTTTATCTTTCCTTAATCATAATAAAATTATAATTTAACATTTTTTTTTCTGAAATGATAATTTTGTTTTAATTCCTAGAATATATTGTTTACTATATTGAATGTAATTATAATAAAACATATTGTATTTTGTATGACAAAAGAACTCAAAAATTGGAGAAATTAGATAAATAGTAATCTTAGCTTCTAAGAAATGTCACATCATCATTTACATATCCAACTTTATACTATATTATATATATTTTACTATATTACTATATATTAGAAGACTCTAGGATTTACTACCATTGTCCCAATTAAATCATTACAAATGTCCAATACTTACTATATAAAATATATAAGTGGGCCCCACCTCCTTCCACTTAAATAATATTTTTCAACCTTATCATGGTAAAAGTTGAATTTATTATCCTTTTCATTTAATTTTATATGATATTATTTTTTCTATAAAATCATTATATATGTTTTAATAATTTAAATTTCAAAAACATTATAATTTTACTTTTAAAGATTTTATTTTATCAAAATCTTGTACATTGAAATATATGGTTATGAATTTAAAATATTTTTAAAATCATATAAAATTTTCAATAACTTCTCAAATTCCATAATATAACACTTAAATACTACATATTATATATTAATTACTATACTATAAATGACTTAAATACTCCATATTATCTATTACAATAATTAACAATTATTTGACACTTTAAATTCTATCAATGCCATATAAATTAGGATAAAAAACCTAACATATAATATTTAAATATATTTAAAAATAATATAAGTAATACTATACATTACAATAATTAACAGATTAATTATTTAAAACTTATACAAAAAATTTAATTGACTTTCTAAATTCTATTGGTACCACATAAAATAGATTATATAATAAACATATATTGTTTGAAATTGACGAAAAAGAAACAATAAATTACAATAATTAATAAAAAATAGTCCACTCCAAAAAATCTATCAATTAACAACATATATGTTTGAAATTGACGAAAAAGAAACTATAAATTACAATAATTAACAAAATAAATCTCTCCACTCCAACAAATCTATCAATTAATGCCACATAAATTGAGACATGGCAAATAACATATAGTATTAAAAAAATAGCTTCAAAATGTACTAAAAAATACAATAATTAACAACTTAATATATTAAAGAGACATAAAAACGGGTTAATATTTGAAATTCTGCATCTGTCACATAAATTAGAACAAATAGAGTAATAAATATTACTTTCAAAATTATGTTAAAAAAAAGTGCTACAAATCACAATAGCTAACAATTTAAAATATTTTTAAAATCATATAAAAATTTCAATAACTTCTCAAATTCCATAATATGACATAAATTTTTAAAAAAAAGTGTTATAAATCATAATAAATAGTACAATATTTAAACTACTTTAAAAGCATTATAAATTGTAATAAATAATACAACAATTTAAATTACTTAAAATTTAACGACTTAAAAATATTTTTTTAAATGTATTAAAATTTTGGTTAGTTGTAAAAACTTTACATGTGCCACATAAATTGGGACATGGACAGTCACACATATTTTTTTTAAAAAATTACATTAAAAGTATTCTATCAATTAACAACATATATTGTTTGAAATTGACGAAAAAGAAACTATAAATTACAATAATTAACAAAATAAATCTCTCGACTCCAACAAATCTATCAATTAATGCCACATAAATTGGGACATGGCAAATAACATATATTATTAAAAAATTAGGTTCAAAATGTACTATAAAATACAATAATTAACAACTTAATATATTAAAGAGACATATAAAAAATGGTTAATATTTGAAATTCTGCATGTGCCACATAAATTAGAACAAATAGAGTAGTAAATATTATTTTCAAAATTATGTAAAAAAAAGGGTACTGCAAATCACAATAGCTAACAATTTAAAATATTTTTAAAATCATATAAAAATTTTAATAACTTCTCAAATTCCATAATATAACACTTAAATACTACATATTATATATTAATTATACTATACTATAAATGACTTAAATACTCCATATTATCTATTACAATAATTAACAATTATTTGACACTTTAAATTCTATCAATGCCATATAAATTAGGATAAAAAACCTAACATATAATATTTAAATATATTTAAAAATACTATAAGTAATACTATACATTACAATAATTAACAGATTAATTATTTAAAACTTATATACAAAATTTAATTGACTCTCTAAATTCTATTGGTACCACATAAAATGGATTATATGATAAACATATATTTTTTGAAATTGACGAAAAAGAAACAATAAATTACAATAATTAATAAAAAAAATAGTCGACGAAATTGACGAAAAACAAATTATAAATTACAATAATTAACAAAATAAATCTCTCCACTCCAACAAATCTATCAATTAATGCCACATAGATTGGGACATGGCAAATAACATATATTATTAAAAAATTACGTTCAAAATGTACTATAAAATACAATAATTAACAATTTAATATATTAAAGAGACATATAAAAAAGGGTTAATATTTGAAATTCTGCATCTGCCACATAAATTAGAACAAATAGATTAATAAATATTATTTTCAAAATTATGTTAAAAAAGGTACTACAAATCACAATAGCTAACAATTTAAAATATTTTTAAAATCATATAAAAATTTCAATAACTTCTCAAATTCCATAATATGACATAAATTTTAAAAAAAAGTGTTATAAATCATAATAAATAGTACAATATTTAAACTACTTTAAAAGCATTATAAATTGTAATAAATAATACAACAATTTAAATTACTTAAAATTTAACGACTTAAAAATATTTTTTTAAATGTATTAAAATTTTGGTTAGTTGTAAAAACTTTACATGTGCCACATAAATTGGGACATGGACAGTCACACATATTTTTTAAAAAAAATTACATTAAAAGTATTCTATCAATTAACAACATATATTGTTTGAAATTGACGAAAAAGAAACTATAAATTACAATAATTAACAAAATAAATCTCTCGACTCCAACAAATCTATCAATTAATGCCACATAAATTGGGACATGGCAAATAACATATATTATTAAAAAATTAGGTTCAAAATGTACTATAAAATACAATAATTAACAACTTAATATATTAAAGAGACATATAAAAAATGGTTAATATTTGAAATTCTGCATGTGCCACATAAATTAGAACAAATAGAGTAGTAAATATTATTTTCAAAATTATGTAAAAAAAAGGGTACTGCAAATCACAATAGCTAACAATTTAAAATATTTTTAAAATCATATAAAAGTTTTAATAACTTCTCAAATTCCATAATATAACATAAATTAAAATAAAATAAAATATATATATACACTTTCACCTTACTATTTTCTTAGTCTACCGACTATCTAATGTCTTACAAAAATCAATAAACCTTATTGCCCTTGTGATTCTTTTTGTTTTTGAGCTTAATTAAACTTAAAATTCATTTTTTCATGTGATATCGGAGTAAGACCTAACTACATTTTTAATTTACACAATGTTGAGTTCTCGTATTATATTGGCCAATGGGCAATGCTCAAAGTCTCGTTTTGGACATGTGAATGATGTTAGCAGTGGCGAAACCATAATCTTTAATAAGGGGGTTCGAAATCTGAAGATATAAACATACGAAGTAGCCGAAGGGGGTTCGACGTCTACAATATACACCTAAAAAAATATTTTAACCATGTATAAATGATATAATTTTCCACCGAAGGGGGTTCGGTGGCTCCGCCACTAGATGTTAGAGTCCTGCGTTATATAGAGTGAAATAAGGCAATTAATTTTGTTATATAATTTTGAATCATTGTCACGATTCAAAAATGGACGTGATGACACTCGTCTACTTCCACCAAGACAAGTCAGCCTCAATTCAACGAAACAAAAGAAATGTGGAAAGTAAAATCAGAATAACATAAAGACAAAAAACTTAGTCATTTTATTTAACCACCAAAATCTGGTGTCACATGTACAAACCACTAATATATAAATACAAAATTAAAATATAATTGCAAGTCTCAAGATCTCAAGAAAAACAAATCATAAACATAAAGGAAGAAGAGGGTCCGCTGAAATGACAAGTAACTACCTATCAATGTATCCTCAAAAAGCCTTAGATGTAATAAAAAGAAGAGCACACACAGATCCAGACTCAGAACCTACACAAGTGTAGAAGCAAGAAGTGACTACCAACCAACACGGAACTCAACAAGCAACATAAAAATCAGGGGCAAAACTAACTAGAAAAAGAGTACACCTTTCATCCCAACCGAACCTCCTCAAACTACAACTTGCCTAGAAATCAACTCAAACTAACAATTTCACAATATACGGTTCACATGGCTTAACAATTACAGTCTAATAGTCACAGTTCAACAACCAACAAGTATCAAGGATATCAATCATAAGTGACAAGTAGATCAATCACAAGTATCAAATCATCAAGACACATTAATCAAATACACCGAACATAATTCCAAGATTTATCATGCATATTATCAATCGGAACTCATGTGAATCGCCCATAGTTCATGAACTCGACGGTAATGACCTCAGCATCAATAACACTCACCGGAAATGACCTTGGCATTAACACACTTATCATAAATGGCATCAACATCAATACACTTACCAAAACTGACCTTGACATCAATAACATCTGTCGGAAATGACCTCAACATCAATATATTTGTCGGAAATGACCTCGACATCAATAATCATCACTTGTCTCATCACAGTGTACAAAAATTAATGCAAATAAGCAATTTCACACCACAAGAAAGAGACAATAACTCAAACAACTCAAGTCCACAATAATTCTATCAAAGCATTTCATCAATCAACACCTTAGGATTCACAACAAGGCAATTCACAAAACATTATGATCAACACATTGTCTTTTCATTAATCCATTTTTTCCCATTAATGTCAATCAAGTGGAATCAATGAACTCATCACCTCATTCTCCTTACTCCCCAACACACACAATGAAGGGAAATACAAAAATCTACAAGTTTTACAAGGTTTAGAAGATCACTTACCTTAATTTCAATCAAAAGTTAATCCAAGACTTGAGCCTTCCGTTTCCGAACAATGTCCAAGGTCACAGAATCTAATTAAATCAAGTAATCACAATAGAATTTCAAAAATAACAACACTCAATTCATACATTTGGCAAAATAGGTTAAATCAACTCAAAATCCAATTTCAAAAATGAGGTTTGAATCCGAAATTCTTTACTTGAAAACATTACCCAAGACATTTGGAACTCATTGGTGAAAACCATTTTGAAAAAAATTAGATTAGAATCTAGCTCAAAATTGCCATTTTATCAAGTTCTTGGCCAAATTACCATTCCAAAAATCATAATTTGAACAAGTAAATTCATTAATAAGAATGGGTAAATGAAGATTTTATATTAGAAATGGTTACCCATTTCTTCTTAAAAATTTGGTTCAAATTGCAATACCTAAGCTTTCAAAACTCAAAAATGGTGAAATGGGGTTGAAACCCTGCAGTTAAAAAATGCTTATCGCAATGACCAAGGCTTCGCGATAGCAATGAGTTAAATGGGTCAACTTATCAAAGCTTGACCATTACAATCACGATTGGAACTCACGCGATCACGATGACTAATTCACCCAGAGCTATGCGATCGCGATACATAACACACAGACCATTGTAATTGCGTGGATTGGCTCGCGATGAACAAATTACACTGCACCAGAATCACACAAGGTATAAAATGTTTCCGAAATAACTCTCAAGATTCATTCAAAATTTTGTACACACAAATCATATGTGCAAATTGACTATACTCGACATTACCGACACAATGGAACCATCGAAACATGAATCCTAGTTCTACTTGACCCGAGTCCGTATAAGTCACAAGAAACTAATCATAACACCTAAAAAGGATAAATAATTGCGACATCTAAAATTCAACCAAGACCTCTTCTAGACCTAAAATCATCCCTCGAATCCAATGAAACTCTCAAAATTCTAATCCGAGCATTCTGTAACACCCCGCTACTAGAAAGACTTAGAATTAGAAAGAAATCGTTTTTGGAAATAATCAAATTTGGAAAGTTTGACAAAATTAAGTTAAGTATGAGTTTTGGGTCAACTTCAAACGACCATAACTCCTAGCTCAGGATGATTTAGGTGTGCTTCAAGATACCTTAGGAAAAATCTTTGAATTATCTTTCCAACTCCGCCGAGTTTGCGCGATTTAGAGTTCGTATAAGGGAGATATGCACATTTGAAGTTGGGTTGTCTAGATAAGGAAAGTCAAAACCGAATTTTAGAAGGGTACTTTGATCTTTTCACTACCCTATTAATTAATTTCGTTTTTGGTAATTAAGTTGGGGTCTAAACTGATTTGGTTCAATTTACGCTTCATCAAAAAGAGTTGGGGTTTTGAGAGAAGAGAAAAGAAGAGGAAAAGAAACAAGGATTCGTTGATTTCTTGAGGAATTGAGTGCGGGTTTCGCCAAAGATTCAATCCTACGAGGTATGTGAGTTCACACATCATTGGGTTCGTTCACCCATGCGCCAAACATGTTTATTTTAGTATGATTTTTGTCCTAAAAGATTGAGACTTTGATGTTCTTGAGTTGTATTCTTGAATTGCTTTCGTTCTTGAATTTGAGATGAGATTGAGGAGTTTTTTTAGAGTTTAAGGTCGATTTTAGAGTTGTGTTTGATTAGATTCATGTGTACATATGTTGTGTATCTATGTTGGGTATCTGAATCTAAAGAGAAATTGAGAAAAAGAATCAAATTTAGGCGAATTGGGGTTAGAAAACGAAGAAGGAACAAGTTGGGCAAATCTGGGTACCAGGTCTGCGTCGCGGACCTGTTTCTCAAGATTGACCAAATTTTCTCCGCGTCGCTGAGTGGTCATAGGCCGTTCTACCTCAAAAAAAATTATTTCGCGGCCAAATAATTAAATGCATCTCCGCGTCGTGGACTTGCTTTCAGATAGTGATTTCTTGATCTTTTCTCATGTTTAACTATCTAAAAACACTCCTAAACATCATGAGATCTTTTCTATCACAAATCACAATCTTTGAATCCATAATTCAATTCAAGGAAAGTTACGAGTCAAGTCAAGAGAAGTTAAGAGTCAGGTCAAGAGAAGTTAAGAGAGTCTTCCAAAAGTCTTTTACAAATGTTTTAACTTTGTTTTAAGACCTGAGTTTTGACTTGAGTAACGAGTAAAAGATTTGAAGTTCATTTCTTCATAAGAGTATATCGGGACTATGTATTCCCAAAGAGTTTAAAATGTTTTCACATTTAAATAAGAAAGAAAACTGAGATTTTCAAAAGAGCCTTTGAGCTAGTTTTCAGTAAAGAGTAAATGCTTTCATAATTAAGCAAGAGAGGAAACTTTGATTTCCAAGATAGCCTTTGAGCTAAGTTTTGAGCAATTATCTCAAACCACAGAAAGAAGTATGTTTTTAAACATAAGTGCTAGTATTATATTTTGGGAGTAGTATTGAGCACCGATATGGGGGAGAGTTCAGACAACCCCCAGCCCCCATAAACCATGTAGCCATCATGGGTAGAAAATGGTTATACTTTTTAGATGATTCCTTAGTGTTTTTTAGCATAGATTAGTGGATCCACTTAGTAGTCAGGTTCTATACCATTGGCAAGGTATAAGACGGCCCTGGCAGCGTGAGACAAAATGTTGCATCATCACAATAACTCTTAAGTGATGGTTGTCGGTTAGAGAAACTCTCACATAAGTATTTTGTATTCTTATATACACAAAAGTAAATTGTATTTTTACATACATTCAGATTTTACATTGTATCCTTGCATACATACATAGTTATTATTGTATTTCTAAATACACAGAGTTGTTATCCATGTTTTAAAAAGTTTTTCATTATATTGCACTTGTTTATACTGCTTTATATTGAAATGAGTTCAGTTCAATTGAGTTGAGTTGAGACCAAGTTTGTTTTTCAGTTCTTTTCAAGTTTATGTCTTGTTTTAGAATTTCCCTTGCATACTCGTACATTCAATGTACTGATGCCAGTTGGACTGCATCTTTATTATGATGCAGATTTAGGTAACCAGGATCAACATCCAGCACATCATTGATCCAATTGAGCTTCAGAGTTGTTGGTGAGCCTCCTTGCTTTCAGAGGATCCCCTTTTTCATTACTTTATCATTTTAGTTCATTAGGATGTCGTAGGTCTCGTCCCAATGTCTATCTCAGTTGTTAGAGGCTTCATAGAGAGTTGGTTGATGTTAGTTCTTGAGTCTTTCCATTTCTGTTTTGATATTTGAGACTTGAATTGCCATTTTGGCTACTGAATGTTTCTTTATACATTCTAAGTATTTATTGAGCAGTTCAATTTACTTTTTAAAGTATTTTATCATGAGTAAGTCTTCCGCTGAGTAGTATGCCAGACCAAGGGCTTGGGGCCAACAATAGTATTCGAGTGCCAGTCCCGCCCATGGTGTAAGCTCGGGGAGTGACACATGCGAACCCCGGATATTGACCAAAATCAACCCAAAGGCTAAAATCTCAACAATTAACATCTTAGGATCTCAAATCCTCAAAAAGACTTCGAATTTGAAACCGACAACTCTCTTATAACAAATATTTTCATATTTCTTGATGGAATCGACATAATTCAATTATGACACTCGAAACTCCAAAAGACACCGAAAACCATTTTTTAACAACTTTAACCTTTCAAATTCCAAAATTCTCAAAAATCACAACTTTTAACTCAAAACCTGAAACCAATTTCAAAACTCATTCAAAAATGACTCAGGGCCAAAATCAGGAAGGGTAAAACGGTTATTTTACGAAAATTTCTAAAAATGACTTACCAAATCATTACAAGCATCCTCACTTTATGAAATTAATTATTTAAATAAAAATATAAAACCTTATAGTTTCAAAATTTCTTGTTAGGTTTTGTATATGTTTATTTATTCTTTAAATATCAAAAGAGAAATTATTTGAAATTGGTCGTGATGAGGATAGTCAATATTGAACAAATACTCATGCTTTAAATTCATTGTATTGAATATAGTCAACATTGAACAAATGCCCATTTAAAAGAAAAAGATGGAAAACATAGGCTCGTAAATGTAGAGATTATTCATAGTATATAATTTGAATTGTAAATAATATTATTAGACAGGGAGTTAAAATTTGTGTGTTTATTAGATCTATATCTATATTCTAGAAGAAAAAATATCATTGACTACTTATAAGATTATTTAAATATATTAATTGTATTTTAAAAAAAATAAATACATGATATATACATAAAATTTGAATTTGAATTTACAATATAATATTATTTGACAGGGAGTTAAATTTTGTGTGTTTATTAGATCTATATCTATATTCTAGAAGAAGAATTGTCATTGACTACTTAAAAAATCATTTATATATATTAATTGTATTTAGAATAAATAAATACATGATATATATTATAAAGATCCAAGAATAACATTCTCTACAAGCCTACAACATTACTCTAATGGTTGTTTGGTATGGTATGGGTTAAACATATTTATTATATTTAAATAGTTTTATCGAAGAAAACAAGTTTTTGCGTAAATGAAGGAAATGCCATTTTTTAAAAATGAAGATAAGGAAAACAAGTGATATTTCAAGTTCGGTATCTCCTCCACTCAACGCCACCAATATCCACACCCTCCGAAACCCTACTCTCACCCTATAGTATTTTATTAGATTTTTACATTGCGATCATATTTTTTGCTTACTTATTAATTATTAAAAATAAATAAATAATAAATTCACTTATTCTTCGAGTAATTATTTTGCTTAAGATCATTTACATTCGAGATCGTCAAATGCTTAGGACTTCCTCTATTCGGTCCTTTTCCTTCTTCTTATTGTTGGTATTTCGTCATACACATTTTTTTTCATTGTTTTTTGAGCCTCTAGTGAGTTACAAACATAGTTGATAAAATTAATGTAAATTGTAATGAACCATTTGGTGAATGTTTGATCATGTTTCGTTGTGAAGTTTAAAAAAAATAATTTTTAAAAATTGACATTATACGAAATTAACTAGACTGTCCAGGAGAGTAATAAGTACAAATTAAGGGACTAAATTTGCTTTGTTTGAAAACTTTGAGAGAGTCTTAAAACCCCCGCCCCACTCAACCGAATCAGGAGAAACTAAAACCCTGCCGTACTTCCCTCAGGCCTCCATCCTCCATCCTCCTCGCCGGAGCTGTCCCCGCCGGCGGACCCTTTCCATCTTTCTGTCAGTACTCAACTCTCTTTGTGGTATGATTCTCTTCTAGTAGCAGTTTTTGCTTTTAGTTTTACTTGATTTACATTTGTTGCTGAAGGGGACTTTTTTATGCTCAAATTTGTTTTTTATTTCTGTCAAGAATTGAAATTAGGTGTTGGGGTTTGTGATTTTTGCTGAAGTTGGAGTTTGCATTGTTGGGTATTTTTCTTTTGACCATGGTGTTCGGGCTAGCTTTTGTGCACCTAGACTAGTTCCACGAGATACATGTCACCTCACACCCGCAACTGTATTGTTGCATTTGGTGATGGAGCTAAGTTGTAAATAATCGTGGTGTTCTTCTGACTGGATTTTCAGCTGAAGCATAAACCATTTACCCTCTTATCTTGTTATGCTAAAGAATGCTGTTGTACTTAGAGAAAGGGAATTTGTCATCATAAAGTTCTTAATTTGCTTATGACATGTAAAAGTTTGCTACTTTATCTTATGTGCCTCCTATTTGAAGCTCATATCTCTGTGTGTACTTCTTGTGTTATAGGACACAATAAACCCTGCTGAAAGAGATGGCTTTTATTGTATTTTTATGAGTGACAGTCCAGTTGATGTGATGGAGTTATATAGGATGGGCAAGAAAAGAGACAAATAGAAATAGGGCATTTACCCTACAACGTAATCGTTAACACTCTTGTTTGGATGGTTATTACAGAGAAAAAGAGAGGGCAATGAGGCTCAAGACTATATTTCGTTTCTGCAGACAATTTGCTCTCAAGTCTTTTTGAACTGATATCAGTGAATATTCTGAGAGGCAATATTACCACAACAAGTAATAAGTTTAATTATAATGTCCATTTACTGTTCCATCTGTTAAATCTTTGAAACTTAAAGGAGTCATCTGTGTTTTCCATTGTATCTTAAGCTCTGCAACTTCCCGAGGCTGCTTCTCGACATTATTTTATAGACCATTAAAAAAATGCTAACTTGTGTATTCAGGTTTGCCTAATTTGTATAATGCCCCGAAAGCCGGCAAGACATTGCAGACCAGCGCGATGTCTACCTTTAAGTTTCTCTCCATTTGCTCGTTCTATGGCACGGATTGCCTCAAATAACAAGGTTGCACACAAGGTTCAAAATCCCAGATTTCCAGGAAATAATCTACCTACCTCTTCAGGTGAAGTATTTGATTAAGTTGTTATTTTGGTGTATATTATGTAGTTTCTATCTCATGAAAACTATTATGAGCACAGTGATCTATTTCAATTTCTGGTTCTGAGGCCGAATGTTTTCCATCTTAGGTAAAAGGATGGTAAATCACGAACTAATAGACAAGAGTGAAGATTCTGGTTCTTCAGATGATGAAGAGTTTGATGTAAGGACATTCCATTACTTGTTGCTGGTAAATGATTTTTCGTATGTGATGTCAGTACACTAACAGCTTCTCCTTTGGTTTTGAAAGGGCACTGTTCAAGCAGATTTTGAGTTCTTTGATCCCAAACCAAGTGATTTTCATGGGGTGAAAATCCTGCTGCAGACCTACCTTGATGATAAGCAATGGGATTTGAGTGGTTTTGTGGATGTAATACTGGGTCAACCCACAGTGGGAACTGTTATTAAAATAGAGAATGATGACGATGATGGTATTTACTCCATTGTCACTGCTCTTAACTTGGGTAGATATAAGGTAAGAAGCTAACACTTTATGTGCTGCATCCATGTTATGCTAAAATTTAGTCACCACATCACCCGGCCTGTGATGTCAAATTTGGCATCCGAGTTTGGAGATGCTTCTGAGTTCCCATTTTGTTTGTCCATCGCTAAATTTGCTAATTCTGTACAGGAGCTCATAATGTTGTTAGTGTCATACTCCTTGTATTCTTGCAGATTCACTGTTTGTCTGGCTTTGATTGTCTAAAAATAGGATCTAGCGTGCATGGCGGACCTTAAAGAGTTCCTGCTTAAAGCATGCCGCCAGAAGGATGTGTTCTCTAAATTGAGCT
The DNA here is from genome assembly GCF_900185275.1 of Solanum verrucosum. NCBI lineage: Eukaryota > Viridiplantae > Streptophyta > Magnoliopsida > Solanales > Solanaceae > Solanum > Solanum verrucosum. Next base: position 349,673 of record NW_026020644.1, read on the forward strand.
TATTTCTGGGAGACCAAGCCAAGGATGTTGGTCTCTTGGTCTCTCAACGTGTTGTGAATCTTCCTCCCCAGCTTTTGCCACCCCTTTATGATGCACTTTTTGATGAAGTCTCTTGGGCTACAGAAGATGAGGTTAGATGAGAATATTAGATGGATGAGCTTTATGAATTATTTTCACATGCTCGTATTGTTTTCTGTCTGCCGTTTCTCCTCTCGTGAATGTAGCTTTACCTTGGTGTAGTGAAATTTTTGTCATTCTTATGTCTTTTAAGCCTACAAAGGAGCTCCGGAGTTCTTTCTGCTTCAAGTTTTACCTAGTAATCAGTAAAATCTACAAGGTAAGGCTTATTCGTACCTTTTTGGTATTTGAGTATGGATTTATTACAGTCTAGTAGACATTAAATTGTCCGCTGCTTGATGGATTTTCTTATAGCATAAGAATGCGGACAAGCAAAATGGACCAAGTGATGATCAAACTATTGTATACATTAAGGCAGAAGACGAAATCTTTTACGATGTACCATCATTTATTTTTACTTTTATTTTTATTTTCTTGCCTTTTTGCTGCAACGTCTCTGATTCTTCCTGTAAATGTTTCTTCAGTTAAGCTCTTGGTCCTTCAGTTTTCCTTTGCATACACAGCTGGTTAGGACTGACGAGGTAAGTACTTTTCTCATAATATCAGAGCCTTATGTATTTTTTGATGGCGGTTTATGTTTCCTGCAATTCGTTAAATTCTGTATATTGGAGAAAATACAAAGAAAACACCAACGTAATATGTCACTTGTATATATATGTTCCACTGTCATTCAATTGGGATAGAGGCTAAGATTAATTGAAAGGGTCTACTGCATCACTCTGTTATTCTCTAAGAACAAATTATTTATAAAACAATCCACCGAGTTTAGAAGGCTGTGATTGGTCCAAAGGGTGGGTCATAGACGGATTTCTCGGTTATAAAAAAAAAAAAATTTATTTATAAAACAGTAAATAATTTGCCATATCAGTGCTCAAAGGCCATAGCTCAGAACTGTAGAAATGCAATTGTTCTTATTTATTGAGAGACCATGTCTGCAACATGTTAGCCTTAGTTCAAACTTTGCTTTTGAACTAAGGGTCTATCGGAAACCTCTCTACTTGGTCATTGCTCGTGTGATTATACTTGCCATCTGATTGCCATTCATGAATAAAACACTTATTCGTCTCCTAACGTTGCAGCTGAAAGATCATCGGCTAACTGGCTTGGTAATGGCAATAGACGCAAGCAAAATCCCCATCTTTCGACAGAAATTGCACTCTTTAATAGACCAGTGATGATTTGATGCGCCTTTGGAAGTTATACGGATTACTACTCGATGCCTCTAGTTGGACATGAAAGCAGTAATCTGTTTTTTGACAGATATATTAAATGTATTCAGTAATGATCTTACCTTATGGAGTTTCTTGAATTAAGTTCTTTCACATATTTACAATCTTAATTTTCTTGTGTACATTTTTCAGTCTCAATCTTCACCAATTCATTATAACAATTGTTATATACTCATCGTCCGGGGAGCTTGCTTCCAGAAGCTCTCTGGACCGATATAGCTCACACAGTTTTTTTTTTTTTTGGGTTTTCCATCTGGTGTCTGGAGCCAACATTGGAGCTGCGACTAATTCTGGATTGCGCATTACAGGGACCATTTGGGTGTGGTACTCCCACTAGTATTTTCTCCATACCAGGTCTCGAACCTGTGACTTCTGGTTAAAGGTGAATCAGTTTCATCACTGCACCACAACCCATGTTGGTAGGGGCAAAAGATTAGAGAAATGTTATTTTAGGTTAAACACTAAAATCTATATTTGTTGAAATTTGAAACCTTTATTTTCAAGTCACTTTCCTTTTGCTTTATTTTAAATCTATCCGCAAATAATGGAAAAACAAAAAGGGTGCAATGATTAGGAAAATTCAATGATTTCTTGGCTTCATATTAATGGTTATCATCTTATTTGTTTAGAAACTAACACACACAAATTCCTCATAATCATGAATTAAGAACTACTTACATTTCTTACTAGTATAAATATAAACTCACACTTTTTTCTAAATAGTTACTAATTATTTATTTAGCGATGTGATTTTTTCATCAAATTTTAACTTCTATCCTTTTTTTTTCTTCATTTGATAGTCTTATATAACTCTATCAAAATTTACTTCTATCATAAACAAATTAATTTAATAACGTCCGCGCATCCTGCGCGGATTGTACCATACTACTTCACTTTTATAAGAGGGACAGTTTTATTTCTCTTTTTCACAATTTTTTTTTTTTTTTATATCTACTGTCCCACTTTAAAAATAAAATTTAATGACTTGAAAAGAGAAAAATAAGGATAAGTGGTTAAATTTAAAAAAACAAACCCGGGTTAACGGTAAAGGATCCGAATAAATCACCTCTCTCTTCCAAAAATAGAAAAATCCCCAAACTTGGTAAATCCCTAACCCTAAAACAAAAACCTATAAATTTCCTTCATCTTCTTTATATTTTTTCCAGTTTTTTCTTGAGATTTGATCTCTTTTGTTACAAAATTTTACATTGGTTTGCTCAAATTTTCGTTTTTGATGGTGGAAATTTTGAAGAATTTGTTGATGATTACTTCTTTATCATCTCCAATTAGGGAGATTTCAATTTCTTCTTCTTTTTGCTTTGCATCTTGCAAAGAAGGTTGGTATTATCGTTCCATTGGTCTTGATCCTTGAGCCATCCATTACGTGAACATAATTTGGCCTACGTACCAGAGAAACTGTGTTTTCGTGGCTCGTAGGCCATTTTCGTATTGATAGATCCAAACTATTATTTTTTTTTGTTTATTTGTAACGAATTTGAGATTGATTAACAAGATGTTGCTTTATAAGACGAAGAAGATTCAATCCGGGAAAGGAAATCGGTTGTTGATTAGTATAACTGTTGTTGGGAGTGCTGGACCGATCCGATTTGTTGTTAATGAAAAGGAGCTTGTGGCTAATGTTATTGATATCGCGTTGAAAAATTATGCTCGTGAGGAGAGGCTCCCTGTTCTTGGATCAAATTTTAATAATTTCGTGCTGTATTGCCCAACCGTGGTAACAGAAGGTATTGATAGTATTGTAATTGTTTATATTTCGTTGATTAGTTGCAATTTGGGAAATGTGTTTTGATTTGGCTTAGCTGAGATTGTTTTGTTATGATATTACTCGAGATTGAGAAATGAGATTGCTTCGTCCTGGCATGGTGTTTAGTTTAAATTTGCTTCTTATTGCCATGTTAAATATGTTCTTGCTTACCTTTCATCGTTTCCAATTCTGCTTTCGTATATTGATCAATGTCTTATTCAGTTTACATGTATAATTGATTAGTTAATCATGTATATATGAATAAAAGGACCTGAGAACAGGGGCGGAGCCAGCCTTCTGGGCCCTTCGGTGGAAATATTACTATTTATTTATACACGGTTAAAATTATTTTTTATCTATATATATATAATAGATGTCGAACCCCCTTTGGTTAGTTGGTGTGTTTAGTTCTTCAGATATTGAACCCCTTATTAAAAATCCTAGCTCCGCCACTGCTTGAGAATGTTGAAAGAAAATGTCCCACCCCTATCCACTAAGTCTTCAACTTGCCCCTCCTTGTCCAGCCTCATTACTATCCCTAAACTTGCTGCGAAGTATTTTATCTTTGTATTGCTGCTCGTTGGCTAAGATGCTTTTCATGTGTGACATTGTAGAGTTATGTTGGTTGTGACTTCTGCTGTTTGTTCCAACTATATCTTAAAAGGATTTGGTAGGCGTAAACCTTTTCATTTTGTGGTGATGTGTGTTTTTGCTTACATTTGTGTTGTTATTTCAGATTTGAGTCCATGGGAGACGATTGGATCGCTTGGTGTTCGTAACTTTGTGCTGGTCAAGAAGCCACAGTCTGAGAATCCAATTCTTGATGCGAAACAACCAATTCTTGATGGGAAACAAGTAGTTATGGCTCGGAAGGGATCTGGAAGTTGGAAGGCATGGTTCAATAAATCACTCAGTCGCAAGATAGTTTCTTACTGAATTCACAGAGTCGACGTGAAGTAATCTATAATTCTCTATTCTTTTTTCATGTCTCTATGTTTGATCTTGTTGGTGTTTTCGTAATGAGAAATTAAACGTTTTATCAGTTCTTTAGATTTGTAGTCTGTTGAAATTAGTCGTTCAAATAAAGCAAATCTTGGTAGAGAGTCCCCTGAGTCACTGTCAAGTCTTACTTGTTATATTCAGGTTAAAATAGATATTGGTTGATTATGCAATGAGTGATTGTTACTAACACTTTACTTCTTTTTCTTAAAATGTAATGAATTTGAAGAGCTTATGCTTCTTCCTTTCTAGCTTACTGGCAAAAGTTCTTTCCCATGTTTGGTTGCCCAACTTTTTTGGAAAGAAAGTATATTCATTTCTATAGCGCCCAAGGTTGTGGCCTGGTGGTCAACGAAATGAGTTAAGAATCATGATATCAGGTTCGAAAAACACTAGGTGATCTTCCCATATGTTCTAGCCTTGATGAACATAGTTACTTAGTATGTATTGCTGGTGGAAGATAATAGATATTCCGTAAAATTAGTCGAGGTGTGCCAAAATTGGCCTGACGGCAAGGGATGGAATTGTCCCTTGACCCCTCCTATTCACATAGTTTTTTTGAAGAGATAAGGCAGTATGTCCCATTCCTTGTCATGTGTTTTAGTCTTTTGGCACAAAAAATGGCTAGTTCACAATCCACATTCCTAGTCACAATAAGAATTCAGAATATTTGTACCTAGTAAAAGTTTAATAGGGATAATACATAAATATGGGCTTTAACTTAGCTCCAGTTAACATCTATGCCTTTCAATTTTGATTGTGCATCAGGTAGACATTTAAAATTGTATAAAATTGAACAAGTAGACACACATGTCCTACGTGACATAATACACGTAGGACGCCACATAGGATACTGAATTTCTATGTAGGACGCCAAGTAGGACGTGTGTGTCTACTTGTGCACAATCAAAGTTGAAGGACACAAATATAAATGAGGTCAAATTAAAAGACACATTTATATATTATGCCAATTTAATGTGGAAAAATCGAACTATTTGATCCTTAATAGAAATGAAGATGTACATTTAATTTCCAAATAAATAAAAAGAGCATTAATTAGTAGTAAAAGAAAAAAAAAACATCAGTTAAAATGTAGTTTTAGCATATGAGAACAAAACTTGCAACGGCTGAATAAAACGCATTCCTGGAATGCGATTTAAGAACAAATTCCTCCGTTTCAAAATATGTGGAGTTCCACGTGATGTTTTTCAAATTTTACCCTTTTTATATAAGAAAGTTTTAGGTAACCAAAAAATACCAAAGAGTTGCATTCCATTTTTTTAGAACTTACTTGTAAGACTATACTGTGTATGTTATCACTGTTAGGGTTTTGCCCTGATTTTCTTACCATAATTTAAGATTTATTTTTTCTTAAAGAAAAATTAAAACATTACCATAAATATTTTTACTTTTTTTGAAAGGAAAATATAGTATTATTTTATATTTGGTTTATTCTCTCCTTTAGGACTCCTTTTCTATTAAGAAAAGGTTTTAGGACTCTATAAATATAAGTTTGTTTTCTTCTAACACATATAACAATAGCATCCACAATGTAGTTCTTTAAGAGTTTTGTTTATGGGGAGATTTTCTCTCTACAGTTTCTATGTTTTTTGATTAGTTTTTAATTATGTAGGCCAATTGGTCATATCCTACAATAATATATTTCTTTTAGTATAATTTTATGTTTCGTCTAATTTATCGTCTTATGATTTGCAATTGTAAGCTTCCACATGACGTCCTAATCACCTTCAGAACCCAACAATCACTACAATAAAAACAACTTTTAGTGACAATAAATAGACACATTAAACAAGAGTGCTAAAGTCTTTACCACATTAGTTAAGTGCCATTAGATCTAGTATAGCTAAAGGCTTTAGGGACATATACAAAGAGTGCTAATTGCCGCTAAAAATAAATATTTAGCGGCAATTAAGCTATTACCGTTAATTAATTGCTGCTAATGATCATTTTTGATGCAATGTATTGTACCCCTTTGGTCCATTTTATTTGTCATGTATTTCTTTACACGTTTCTCAAGAAAATATTAACTAAAAGAGTAATTTGATTAAATTATTTTTATTTATTCTTTGATCTTAATTTAATATTATTATTCTGTTTTTCATGATATTAATCTCTCCACATTTATTGAATAATAAATAATTAGTTATATCTTAAAAATCTAAAATGACAACTATTTTGGACCAACTACTCACTCCGTTTCATATTACTTGACTCATATTGATTTGACATATTCTTAAGAAATTTTTAATTAGAGATGTATTTTATTAAAAAAACCTTATTAATGATGCTTTGAAACTCTAAATTTGTCACCTATTACTTTATATAGTTATTTAATACTAAAGGTAGTATAGAAAAAAGTATAACTCTCTTGATCTTCTAAAATAAGATTTATTTTTAATATACAGATAAGTAAAATAAAACAAAGAGAGTATGTGTACAAGAAGTATGCCCATTATTGGAAAATGATGACCTACTACTTTGAATTGCTACAAATTTGAAGAAAGGTGATAATATCTGTTTAGATTGCCAACTAAAAGACCATGTACCAACATTAACATAAAATATGTACATGGAAAGTGTGTGTTAAATTAAAATTAGGATATTATTGGTTGAGAAGATGACCTAACAAACAAGTTTTCCTACCAATTATCACAACCAAAACTTAATTCTCAATTCCTATTTTCAACATTCACACATCTATATAAACTTGTTAAAAGTGAAACTTAAAAGTAGAATCAATCTTCAACAATGTCTTACCACCAAAATCAATCTTTTTTCTTGTTATTACTTGTCACTTTGTCAATAACAAATTGCTATGTAATTCAAGCAGAAGCGCGCCATCTTCTTGAAGTAACTATTCCCAAGCTTCCTAAGCCTGAATTGCCACAACTCCCAGAAGTCCCAACTTTACCAAAGCTTGAATTCCCTGAAATTCCAAAACTTGAGCTACCAACTCTACCAAAGGCCGAACTTCCAACGTTGCCAAAACTCAAGATACCTGTCATTCCTAAGCCTGAACTACCAACGTTGCCAAAGCCAGAAATTCCTCAAGTGCCTAAAAAGCCTTGAGGAAATATATATGAAATGCTCTTTGATTCATTGAAAGCATTCTTGAAATGTTACGCTTTATTATTGTGTTATATGGTCATGAGTTTTTCTTTGTTGTGCTAGAAAATTTCATTTTGGATATATTATAGTTGTCATGATATTCTATCATCAATTACAAAAACTGTTAATGTAATTGTTCAGTCATCAGTTCACTATTGTATTTGTGTTTCAAGTGGTATGCATTATACACACATTGTGTTACAATCCAAAATCCAAATGGTATTTATTTATCAATATAAATAGACTCAGGCTGATCCGTCATCATTAAACAGAATTTTACAAACTGTTGTTCAATTCACAAAGAAATTAAAAAATACACTCTATCTTTTACTACATAGTAGACTGTTGAGAATATCATTAAATAATAAAAGCGTGTTCTCTCTAACAACTTAAGCTTTTAGATGAGATGGTCACACTTTTATTATTTAATGATATTCTCAACACTTCAACATAGACATTACAAAGCACAACACACATTATTATAAGACTTAAGACAACAATTTAATTCCAAACATATGGTATATATACTCGTACTCTTTAAAAATGTTGTTGCGTCCATGTGAGACAACACACATCCATCAGTATTATCAAAGAGTCCAAACAACATAAGTATACATATGTAGCAATATTTATTTATCAGTTGAGATGGTGAGTCTCAATATCTTTGGACATATTGAGAAGAAGTTCCATATATGTGTGTGGATCTGGCATATTTTCATTCTTCTTTTCATATTCTGCGATCCAAGTAACTAAGTTATTTTCATCCTTTGTCTCAACATGAACAGTAAAAGAGCATGCTTTGTATTCCTCCAATATATCTCCTCCAGTCACTTTGAATTTAACCAACTTCTTTTCTTCATCTATGGCTTCAATTATATTCTTTGAAACCTTTTCTTTCCCATCTATAATATACAAAACAATGAATTAAAATAGTAATTAGCTATCGACAAATTTTGTAGCAAATAAACAATAAAATTCATTGTTAATTCTAATTAGCAATGAATTATTTATAAATTATAGATAATTGTGAATCGAGTTATTATTTACGAAACTCATAAATATTAAATCTCGAATCCGCCTCAATAATAACAGTTAGTTGATGTGGTATAGAAGAGGTGGTGGCTGGCTTACCATGAGTGAAGTACCAAGAAATGACAGAGCCAATAGTTCCCCATTCACCTTCATGAATGTCTACATTTTGTATTTTGTCACACATGTTTGAGATATGGTGTGGTCTATGCCTAAAGATCTCATGGAACACATCTCCATCACTCTTTATGTTTATCTCTGAAATCAACTTTCCTTCGAGGCTCATCTCTCTTAATTTTATGATATGATATGATATTTATCACAAAGTTATATTAACAAGTGTGTGTGGTTCATCATTGCATGACTCTCTGCCCTTTTATAGCTGTTAGGTAATGCTAAATTCTCATTTAGAATTTATGGAAATGATCTTTTGTAAAAACAAGAGTTCTACCATTCAAAACTTTCGAAAATGACCTTCTAAATCATTATAGATCAAAACGTCAAATAATAACATTATACATATATAATAATACATCACTATAATAATCATAATTTTTTTAGACAAACATTACTATTATATATATATAATAAGATTCGACTATATACTTGATAAGATTTCAATTACAATATCACTTATTAATTCTTTTTAAATATATATATATATATATATATATTCATGAATTCATGCCTAGTAAGTCACTTTTCTTCTTTTTGACAAAAGACAAAACATGTCACGTCAAATAGACATGATCATGGGGTATAATGTAACATGGATATCTTTTTCATGGGGTATAATGTAACAATAGTCATAAGTTTTTCTGATAAACATTACTATTATAATAAATATTTCACATTAAATAGACGTGGAGTTATTTTCATGAGGCAATAATGTAACAACTAACAACACATCATTATAATGATCATAAATTTTTCAAACAAACATTACCAATATTCGTTATGCAATGGTGCTTATATGCTTTTGTCAAAAAATAATGTGGCTGGGACAAGTTGAAGAAGTCAAAGGAAAAATATTAGTGAAAATCTACTTTAATAAAAGAAAATGATCAAAATGATCCTTAATGTATTTCACTTGATTGAAATATTGATCCTTAATGCATAATAAAGATATTCATTTTGGTCTTTAATATATTTCACTTGATTGAAATGATCCATAATATATAATAAAAATGTTCATTTTGGTCCTTAATATATTTTACTTGATTGAAATGATCCTTAATGTATATAAAATGTGTTCATTTTAATCCTTTACCCTAAACTTAACATATTTATGAAAAAGAAATAATTAAACTTAACTATGGATCTCACATGACTAACAAAATTCACCATTGTTGTCTTCTTTAATCTTCATAAGAAATCAACATAAAGTTATACAATATTGATTGTTCCTTTTTCTTTCCTTACATAATAATCGTTTCAATTTGTTTGTTTTACTTTACCTTTTAGATTTTAGTTCGTATAAAAAAAGTCTCTTTCCTTTTTAAAAATGCTTTAATTTTAACTTTCTACAAGATATGTTAAAGATCATAAGATTTAAAAAATATTTTGATACATCATATATATCTTTAATTTAAGACCACAAAATTCAAAAATATTTTTTACTTTATTAAACTCCGTTCCAAGTCAAAATGCGGATTCAATATTTGAAATTTATGTTTTAAAGATTTAAAATTATATATATATATATATAAGTGCATGCATGAGGGGGATTCAAACTCTCATCAAGGAGGTCAACAATACTTAAGTGGGGGTTCAATTTTCACCATTGGATCTAGAGACTACTCTGTAATTACTAGATCTTCCTTTCACATTTTTTATATAGATTTCTCAATATAAATATTAAATATACACAAAAAATATTGATTTTGAAAATCCTAGATCCGCCCCTAAAATATGTGGGAACAGGAATCTATGCATTTTTAATGCGGTGTCCGGTGGGATAGAACGTGGGAGAATATGAGGATTAGTAATAAATGGATTAAAATTACCAAATGATAAATAATGTATTTTAACCATATATAAACAGTGAAAAAAAAAAGATTCGGATGAACTTCCCGGCTTCACCTAGCTCCCCTGCTTGGTCAAGACAAGGTTACTTTACCTCTTCTCAAGGTTTAAAGTACGTGATCCACTCTCTTTATTATTGTTGATGAGATCATGTCTAGATCCCTTGAATATATGTTATTCTAATGCGTTCATGTAGGAAATATAAAACTAAAAACAAATTTGTAAAGACTATAAAACTACAAAAAGATCCCTTTCCCTCTAATGAGCCATATATATATATATATATATATATATATGTAATGAGAATCTATATTAGTGGAGCTAACCATAAATTTTGAAACCAAATATAATAGTACTAGTTTACCATGAGTGAAGTTCCAGGACTTAACAGAGCCAATAGTGCCCAGTTCACCTTCATGAATATCCACATTTTGTATCTTATCAGAGCATATGCTAGAGATATGATGTGGTTTGCACCTAATCATTTCATGAAACACATCTCCATCACACTTGATATTTATCTTAGAAACCAATTTTTTAGCTTCAAGAGTCATTTTTCTTCTATGATATATCACAAAGTAATAATTAATACTCCCTCCGTCCCATATTATGTGAGGTAGTTTGACTCGGCACGGAGTTTAAGAAAGAAAGGAAAACTTTTAAAACTTGTGGTCCAAAATGAAAGATAGAAATTTGTGTGACAGTAAATGATTTCATTAAGGGTAAACTAGACATTTTATAATTAAAATATTACTTAATATAGAAATGTATCATTCTTTTTGGGACTGACTAAAAAGGAAAGTAAGTCACATAAATTGGGACAGAGGGAGTAATAAATGTGTGGTTCATCATTATATGAGTATCTCTACCCTCTTATAGTTAGGCAATGTCAATATGTCTAGATTCTAGGCAATAAATTTTGTATTTTTTTTGGCCTATACATACCCCCCAACCAAACACTATATCTCTTTTGCAAATTTTATGTTAAGATTAATTATAGACATGTTGCATTAGAATTGGAGATGCCAATGCTAATACTATTAATTTCTATGCTGAAGCAATTAGAGCAATAGAAGAGGAATTGCCTATTGTGTGAGCTATCATCTAATGCCTTTGACTATAAAAATTCCTTTTGTCTCCATATTTGCACTCACAAATGCTGCAACTACAAGAAATATTTGAGCTTTCAGTAGCGACTAGCCAAAAAAATTGAAACAAAATCATTTCAGTAACCTATAAAATATGTATAGATGTTATACATGGAAAGTTAGTGTTGAAATAAATTAGGATATTATTGTTGAGAAATGACCTAACAAACAATTTTTCCTACCAATCACAACCAAAACATCCACATATCTATATAAAAAATAAACTTGTTCAAAGTGAAACCTAAAGTACAATAAATCTTCAACAATGGCTTACAACCACAACCGATCATTTTTCTTGTTATTACTTCTCACTTTGTCAATAAAACAAGTAGCTATGTAATTCAAGCAGAAGCGCGCCATCTTCTTGAAGTAACTATTCCCGAGCTTCCTAAGCCTGAATTGCCACAACTCCCAGAAATCCCAACTTTACCAAAGCCTCAATTCCCTGAAATTCCAAAACCCGAGCTACCAACTCTACCAAAGCTCGAAGTTCCAACATTGCCAAAACTCGAGATGTCTGTCATTCCTAAGCCTAAACTACCAACTTTGCCAAAGCTTGAAATTCCTCAAGTGCCTAAAATGCCTTGATGGCGCGCGATGCATATATATCAAATGCTCTTTGATTCATTGAAGCAGCATTCTTGAAATGTTACACTTCATTATTGTGTCATATGGTCATATGTTTTTCTTTGTTGTGTCATGATATTATTTATGTCATGATATTCTATCATCAATTACAAGAATTGTAAATGTAATTGTTCTGTCATCAGTTCACTATACACACATTGTGTTACAATCCAAAATCCAAATAGCATTTATTTATCAATATCAATAGACTCAGACTGAGTCATCATTAAGCAGAATTTTACAAACCGTTATTCAATCCACAAAGAATTAAAAATTACACTCTTTTTTTTTACTACATATAGTAGACATTACAAAGCACACCACACATTATTATAAGACTTAAGACAACAATTTAATTCCAAACATATGGTACATATACATTGCTTGTACTATTTAAAAATGTTGTCGTGCCCATGTGAGATAACACGTATCCATCAGTTATTATCAAAAAGTCCAAGCAACATAAGTATACATATGTAGCATTACTTATTTATCAGTTGAAATGGTGAGTCTCAATATCTTTGGACATATTGAGAAGAAGTTCCATATATGTGTGTGGATCTGGCACATTTGCATTCTTCTTTTCATATTCTATGATCCAAGTAGCTAAGTTGTTTTCACCTTTGCTCTCAACATGAACAGTAAAAGAGCATGATTTGTATTCCTCCAATATATCTCCCTCAATCACTTTGAATTTAATCAACTTCTTTTCTTCATCTATGGCTTCAATTATATGCTTTGAAACCTTTTCTTTCCCATCTGCAAACAAAGAAAAGATCAAATATTTTCATGTCTTAAATTTGGGTGAGTCAATCAAATTATATTTGCATGTTAAACTTTACACCCTCTATATATGTTGTCTATTTGATTCAGTAAAAGGTTATTAATAAAGCATGCTTAAGGATGGGTTTCAGTAAAAGGTTATTACAAAATATAAATTTAATAAAATAAAATAATCAACATTTCATATTCGTTTGCTAGTGATGTAATGGTTGGTGAATGGTGTCAATGGCTAGTAATAGTGATGGTGATAGTTGTGATGATGGAGGTGGTTATGTTGTAATAACTAGATGGTTACGGTTTGTAGCAGTTGTGATGGTGAAGTTAGTTGATGTTAGTAGTTGGCAGTATTAATGGTGGTGACTGAAGAATGTGTGGTGATCGATGATGTGTTGGTGGTAGTTAACGATAGTGCTAGTTGTGAAGGAGGAGTTAGTTGGTAGTAGGAATTGACATCACTAGTGAGAGTGACTTATAGTAGTGGTGACAGGGATGAAATGAGTGGTGGTGTCAATGGATATATTATAATGATGGAGGTGCATGGTACGTGCGGTAGCGACTAACAATAATGGTTCGCAATAGTGTAGTTGTCAGTGGTGATTGAGATGACAGAGGTAGTTGGTGGTTGATGGCGATAATGACGGTTGACAATAAGGATAGTACCTGTGATAACAAAGATGTTTATCGATGGTTGATGATTGTGATAAAGTGATGGTGAAAATGATCCATACAAAGATACCTCTTAATGATATTATGATTTTGTTTAATATCTTAATATTTAAGACCTAGCTATTCTTGATACAAGTGTTAAAATCTTAATATATAAATAAATGCGCCTGACTTAACGTCTAAACCATTCAGATTTACACCTCCATTAAATACAAACAAATGAGACCTAATTTAATAAGATATCAATCAATTGACCCTGAAAAAATCCCTAGTATATATGTTATATATTCTTATGTGTTAATGTAAAAAAATATTAAATTTAAAACGAATTTGTAAAGACTAAAACTAATGGATCCCTTTCCCTTAAATGGGCCATATGCAATGAAATCTAGATTAATCGAGCCAGTAAGAACTGAAACCAAATGATTAATTATTTGAAGAAGAAATAGGCTTACCAAGGGTGGAGTTACAAAAGATAACAGAGCCAACAGTGCCCCATTCACCTTCATGAATATCCATATTTTATATCTTATCAGGACACATGCTAGAAATATGATGTGGTCTATACCTAAATATTTCATGGAAAACATCTCCATCACACTTTATGTTGATCTCTGAAACCAACTTTCCTTCAAGACTCATCTCTCTTAGTTCTATGATATGATATATCAAAAAATTATATTAACAAGTGTGTGTGGTTCATAATTGTATGACTCTATGCCCTTTTATAGCTGTTAGGCAATGACAATATGCCTAGACTAGTGCTGGCAAAATGAGCCCATATTTTGGTAACTCGCCCATGTTTTAATGGGTTGATCTTGATTTACGAATTATTATAGAGAATTCGTTGGTAGAATGGGAAGAATTGGGGGAAGAAGGGCATACAGGGAATGAATGGGAAGATCGAAAAGTTGGAAGAAGAAAGGACTTTTTGGTTAGACGCGTGGAATTGGCTAAGCATTTTATTCGAACAAATATAGAGCCAGAATGGATGGTTTTGTGTCTATTACCAGTTCTTCCTCCTGAGTTGAGACCGATCATTCAGATAGATGGGGGTAAACTAATGAGCTCAGGTATTAATGAACTCTATAGAAGAGTTATCTATCAGAACAATACCCTTACCGATCTATTAACAACAAGTAGATCTACGCCAGGAGAATTAGTAATGTGTCAGGAGAAATTAGTACAAGAAGCCGTGGATACACTTCTTGATAATGGAATCCGGGGACAACCAATGAGGGACGGTCATAATAAAGTTTACAAGTCATTTTCTGATGTAATTGAAGGCAAAGAGGGAAGATTTTGTGAGACTCTGCTTGGTAAACGAGTCGATTATTCAGGAGGTGAGTAACTTTTTACATGGATAAAATATGGGTTGATACCCATATTCAACCCATAAAAATATGGGTAAACTATGGAGTAGCCAAATGGGTTAAGCTTCTAACGTTTATTCACTCAAAATTCATGATATCACTAAAAAAATTTGTAACTTCTCTTCCTTTTTATGTTCTTCTATAGAACTAATTATTTTTCTCTATAATTGAAAATGTGAAGTCTTTGGCCCTCCAAAAATAAATATTTTAAATGTACATTTTTTTTGTTAATTATAATTATATTTTTATATTTGTTTAATTTTATATTGGATAATAAATAATAATGTAAAATAAGCAAATCATGTATTAGTATTGACATTGCTTAAGCCTTAAAGTGCATTAAGCATGTTTTAGTCCTAAAATGCAACTATTCATTTACTTTGAAATTAAAAATATTTTCCCCTTGTTATTATATAAATTTATTTTATATTGAAAAGTTAGGATTTTTTTTTCTTTGACTTTTATGATACAATAAAACTAAATGAAGCATTTTCAATGTTTTTCATCTAAAAAAAGACTAAAATATTTTCTCCATGTTGAATTCTTAAGTAGAGTACTATTTACTCATGAAAATATGGATAAAATATGGATAAACTAATATTTTATCCAATCCATTTGTTACCCAATCCATTTTTACCCATATCAAATATGGGCGAGTTGAATTATTACCCATATTTTGTTGACCCATTTTCATCCCGCCCAAATTTGATCCAACCCGCCCATTGGCCACCACCAGTCTAGACTCTAGGTAGACTATAAATTTGTAACTTTTTTTTTTTTACCTATATTCATATATAATCATACATAAGTAAAAAATGGAAAGACCAAAATAGTAATCAAAAGTTGAACAAATATTTTGTCCATCCAAAAATCAAATTAACAATAATAATAGTGTAGTTCCACAAAAGTGGATCTGAAGAGAATAGCGTATACGCAGATCTTATCTTTATTTCAAAGATAGAAAAATTGTTTCTGAAAGCTAGTCAACCCAAGAAAAGCTAGTTCAAAACAGTTTAAATTGGAGTAACGGAAGTTAAAGCAAAAATGTAATTTCAAATTATTGATTTTGGTTTTGAAAATAAATTTTTGGTATAAAAATCAAAATGAAGCAATCTAAGAAGAAGAGTAACAAATTTCGCTATATTGATATTTTAATTCAAGTCTCTTCCACTATTCCAAATTAAATACTTTCCCGTTTATTTTTATCTGTCACTGTTTGACTTGACATATCAATTAAAAAAATAATTGATATAAGTAGTTTACCACACTACCCATATTAATTGATGTTTAATTAGTATTAACTCTTGAAAAATGATTTGAAAAATACAGTATGTAATACTATGGTAAAATATGAATTTTTTTTTTTGTCTTTTCTTGATATGTCAAAATTGTAACATCCGGCAATTTGAAATAACTATGAAAAAGCTTGGAAATTGGAAATAGTCATTTTTGGAAAAAATTTAAAATCTGGAAATTTGGTTAAGTGTGGGAAATCAGTGAGTTTTTGGCCAACTTTGAGCGGTCATAACTCCTAGCTCAGAATGAGTTAGGAGTAGTTCCAGTTATGGTTGTGAAGCTTGTGGAATGATCTTTCCAACGCCGCCGAGTTTGCTCAATTCCGAGTTCGTATGAGAGAGTTATGTCCATTGAAAGTTGGGCAGTTGGCAGGGAATTCGTCCGGAAATTTTAAGGGCATTTTGGTCTTTTCCCTAGCCATTTCTTTTGGGATTATATTGTTGTATTAGGCTGATATTTGGATCATTTTGTCCCATTTTGAAAGAGAAAGAGTTAGGGTTCTTGAGAGTGAATAGGAGAAGAGAGAAAGAAGAGAAGAAGAAGAGGAGATCAAGGAGTTCCGTCAAAGATTGTCGTGGAAATCGTCGGGGGTGATCCCTACCAAGGTATGTGAGTTCTTAGTGTTTGGTGATCCTTTCCCCCCACACACCAAGCTCATTTTTATGATTTGAGAAAAGATTGGAATTGTTGTTGAAGTTGTTAGTTGTTGTTGATGTTGTTAGTTGTGTTGTTGAAGTTATTGTTGGTTGTGGGACATGATTGGGTTGTGTATTTGAGTTGTAATCAATTATATGTTGAAAGATTGATGATCCTTAGTGTTTGGGGTTAAATCCATTGAAGTAAGGATGGTTTAGAGTTGGAGAAACAAGGGAAAAAAGTCGAGTTTTCTGGGCAAGGGGTCGGCGCGTCGCGCCTGCCAGCACCCCCCAAAAGGGGTTCTGAAGTTTTCCCCTTGGGGCGGCGTGCCTCTTAGTTCGCCAGCAGGCCCTCTCTGAAGTTTTTGGTCTGGCGCTCCGCGCCTCTCAGAGCGCCAAGTTTTCCCATTCTTTCCATGCTTTCTCATGCATGTTCCTAGGTGTTATACCTATGTTCCCTAGTTGGTTCCAGCACTCTAATGTACATTTAAACCTCCCGAACTCATCTATAAACATGCGATTATATGTCTTGAATCCATAATCCAATTCAAGGCGAGTTAGGATCAAAGTTAAGGGAAGTTAGAATCAAGTCAAGCAAGGTTTAAAAGCAAGTTCAAGTAAGTTTTTAAAGTTATTCAAGAGTCTTTATTAAACATTTTCACTTCATTCTAAGGCTCAAGTTGCAAGTCAAGTAAAGAGTAAACAGTCAAGAGTTCCAAGTTGAGTTCATTTCTCAAAGTTATTAGGGAACTATGTATTCCCAAAGAAGTTTTAAAGAAATGTTTTTACATTTAAACAAGGTTGGAAACTGAGATTTCCAAAGAGCCTTCGGGCTAGTTTTTGAGTAATTATCTCATATCAGCAGGAAGAAATATGTTTTAAAAACATAAGATCCAGTACATTTTTTGGGAGTAGTATCGAGCACCGAATTGGGGGAACGTTCAAAGAACCCACAGCCCCCATAGAACCATGTTAGCCACCATGGGTAGAAAAAGATCATACTTTTTAGATGAATCCTTTTCCAGTTAGACTAGTGGATCCATTAAGCAGTTCAGGTCTTATACCTTTGGTCGGGTATAAGATGCTCTGGCAGCGTGAGGTCGATCGCTGTATCATCACTATAGCTCTCATGTGATGGTTGTCGGTTAGAGAAACTCCCACAACAGTTATTATATTTTCATACACAGAAAGTATTGTATTTTATATACATCAGTTCATTTGTATTTCTATATACATCTCAAGCTTATTGTATCTTTGTATACACACAGAGTTTATAACATGTTTAAAGCAGTCTTTCTTTATATCACACTTGTTTTAAAATTTGCCTGATATTGAAAGAAGTCAGTCAGGTTGAGTTGAGTTGAGCTAGGTAAGCTATTTCAGTTTCTTCCAGAATTCCTTCTAGCCTTTGTTGCTTAGTTTCCAACTCGCATACTCGTACATTCCATGTACTGATGCCAGTTGGCCTGCATCTTATGACGATGCAGATACAGGTACCCCAGATCAGCATCTTGTAGGTCGTTGATCCAGCTGAGCACTCCAGAGTCAGTGGTGAGCCTCCTTGCTTTCCGGAGGACTCAATTATTTTGTGTACTTAGTTTTGTTCTATTAGGATGTTGCGTGGTCTGTCCCAACATCCATCTCAGCATTTTAGAGGCTTCATAGACAGTCAGTCAGTTAGTTTTGAGTCTCTTATCTGTATATATATGTAAATATTCTATTTTGAGGCTCGAGTTGCCTTTTTGGCTAGTTTTTATCAGTTGGTTGGTTATAACCTTTATTTACATTGAGTTATGCTGTTGAGTTAAGTTTCGCTGAGTTAAGAAAGCAAGGCCAAGGGTTCGCTTGGGGCCAACAATGGTCTCCGAGTGCCGGTCCCGCCCAGGGTGTAGGCTCGGGGCGTGACAAAAATTGAGAAGCAAAAATAAAAATCTATTTAAGGAATAAGTGACAAGTAAAAATGAACGAAAGAAATACTATATAAAGAGCAATATATTTCTTTTTGTTCACCTCCATGTACTAAAATATTCATTGTATTTTCTATTTGGTATGAACATTTTTCCAGATAATCAATTTTATGAATTGTTTAAGATCTTTTAATTTATATTTTATTTTTATGTTCACTATATTTAATATGAAGTTAAAGTGATAAGATATGATCTATTTTGAAAATAATAATAAAAACATTTCACAGATAGATGCGGAAATGTTTTCATGGAGTATAATGTAACAACACATTACTATAATAATTATAATTTTTTTAGACAAACATTATCATTATAATTATAATAAAATTCAACTATACTCAATAATATTTCCACTTTTCTTCTTTTTGAAAAAAAAAAGTATGTCATGAAGCATGAATTAATGATTCATGCCCAATAACAATAAGTCACTTTTCTTCTTTTTGCTATTACTAGGATTACTGCGTTATGAGATTGTGGGGAACACGTATACCCTAGTTCTTTCTCTTATCTTGATAACAACCAAAGTTGAGTTTAATTATTGACTACTTATTAAGTTCTTACTATTTGTTTCACACAAGCACAACCCCCCTTTTATTACATGTTTATGGAAATAATTTAACTAATTGAATATAATTGTTGGTTAAAAGTAAAGTCTAAATCATTTTCCTCGTGGGATTGATCTCAACCTACAAGTTGGGTTCTTTACTTGATAACGATCGCTTATGTTTCTGAAAGGAGGTGTAATTTGAGCGTATCAAATTTTGGCGCCGCTGCCGGGGAATCTGGCTTTTAGATTTAGTTTTAACTACAATATTGAACGTTAGTCAAATATTTCCTAATTTTACTTTTTTTTCTTTGTTTTTGTCTCTCTCAGGTTCCGACTCTAGTGTATGCCAAGTACACGGAGCCAAGGCGAACCACTTACTCCGTACGATCCAAAGTTGAACAGAACTTTGCGAAGAATGAACAATCAAGGACTTCCAGTTCATCCTATCGGAGGAAATCTAGATGAAACAGTTGAGTTACAGCAGCCAAGAGTAGTTGGTGGGGAAAACCGGGGTCTAGCTGAAAATCAATTGGGAGATGCAGTGAGAGTGCATGGTCCACCAGGCCCACAACACTATGACATCTATTGGGGCAACATCGACATAGCAGACTCCGATGGACCCATCGTCCTACCTCCTCTACCTCCAGGGCACACATTTGTGGTGACTAGTAGTTTGATGCAGATGCTTACAGCAAGAGGCTTATTTTCAGGATTGCCATCGGAGGATCCACATGCTCACTTGGCCAAGCTTAGGGTGGTTTGCAAAAGTTGTGTAGGTAGACCAGACTTGAATATGAACGTCATTGGGTTACGAGTGTTCCCTTTGTCACTGACAGGCGATGCTGCAGTATGGTTCACTGAGCTTCCTTATAACTCAATTTTCACATGGGACCAACTAGCAGAGGTATTTAAAGCAAAGTACTATCCAGTGTCTAAGAAGCTCAATCACAAAGATAAGGTCAACAATTTTGTGGCATTACCTGGAGAGTCTGTGAGTAGCTCTTGGGACAGATTCACTGTTTTCGTAAGAAGTGTCCCAAATCACCGTATTGACGATGAGTCACTGAAGGAATATTTCTATCGAGGACAAGATGATAACAATAAAGCAGTACTTGGCACTATTGCTGGAGGTTCATATGGTGATTGTACATACGGACAGATTGCTGAAAAATTGGAGAGGATCTCTCGCAACAATAAAGCGTAGAGCACTAGGAGGTCAGATACTGGGAGAAACACATTTGCTGTTCATAATGCTACTATTAACTCTGCAGATGATATTCATGAGGAGATGACTCAGATGAGGACAGAGTTGGGGTTGGTATTGAAGCATGTGAGTGAAGGATCAGAAAATGTAAATGCTGTAAATTACTTAACTAGAACTCCACCACCAGTTGAGGAGTGTTACTATAAAGAGGACACTTATGCGGTGGACGATCAGACGGGGGGTTTTCGACCAAACGCCCAAGGATCCAACACGGAAAATTGGCGCCAAGGTCAAGGGAACCAAGGTCGAAACTATGGAAATTACAACCGAGAGGGTCACTATGTCCGAGATGGGAACTTCAATCGCGACAACAACTATAACAGGAACAACTATGGCAACAGAAACGATCGGGTTGGACCCTATGTTCCCCCTTAAAATCGGGAATCTGGTGCTAGGAAAGTTGGAGGTAATGTGACGCATATTGAAGATATGCTGTAGAAGATGATGAGAAAGTTTGATACGACTGATGAGAATGTGAAGGAGATGAAATGTGAAGGAGATGAGAAACGACTTATCTGGTATTGGTCAAAAGGTTGATGCCCATGCAGTGTCAATAAAGCATCTAGAGCAGCAGATGACGCAGTTGTCTACTACAGTGAACCCGCGTCAACCTGACACTCTTCCTAGCAACACCATCCATAATCCGAAGAATGATGGTCATTGTATGACAATTACTACTCGAGGAGGTAAGCAAACCATAGATCCACTTATGCCGTCTGTGGTGGATACCAAGATTAGAAAAGAAGATGATGTGGTGGAAGTTAGAGAGGAATTGGAGGTTGTGACAGAACAAGAAGTGGAAATACCTCAGAAAGTGGTCCCTATACCTAGACCTCCACCGCCTTTTCCTCAAAGGTTAGTGAAGAAGACTGAAGATGGTAAATATCGCAGGTTTATCACTATGTTGAAGCAACTTTCTATCAATGTCCCTTTGATAGAAGCCTTGGAGCAAATGCCTGGATATGCAAAATGCATGAAAGATATGGTGACAAAGAAAAGGTCTGTGAGTTTTGAAGATGATGATAGATTGCAGCATTGTAGTGCTATTGCTACAAGATCTCTGGTGCAGAAGAAGGAAGACCCTGGTGCTTTCACGATCCAATGTACTGTAGGGTTATTACACTTTGCTAAGGCATTGTGTGATCTTGGTGCTAGCATCAACCTCACGCCTTTATCTATTTACAAGAAGTTGGGTCTAGGGGATCCAAAGCCCACTGCAATGCGGTTACTGATGGCTGATCGGACTGTGAAGAGGCCCATAGGTGTGCTCCATGATGTGCTAGTGAAAGTAGAGTCTTTCATCTTTCTGGCGGATTTTGTGATCCTTGACTGTGAGGTTGATTTTGAGGTTCCCATCATCCTTGGGAGACCATTTCTTGCCACAGGGCGTGCGTTGGTTGATATGGAAAAGGACAGAAGAAGTTAGACTGAACAATGAAGAAGCAACTTTCAATATCTGTAGATCCATGAAGCAGAATGGTGAGCTACAAATAGTATCTGCTATAACTTACAGAGTGGAGAATGGGTTAGAAGTGCAAATTGAAGAGCGATTAGGTGTTGAGGCACTAGCAGCAGTCATGATAAATTTTGGTAGTGATGATATTGAAGAGTATGATGAGTTGGTAGCCGCACTTGATAAGTGTGAATACCGGTCCAAACCAAAGAAGTATGAGCTAGACATGAAGAATCGCGAGTCCCCACACACAAGACCATCTATTATGGAGGCACCGAAATTGGAGCTTAAAGCTCTACCACCGCACTTGAGGTATGTATATTTAGGCGAAGAGAATACTTTGCCAGTCATTATTGCAGTAGATTTGAATGCAAGGCAAGTAGAGTGTTTGGTGACTGTATTAAAGAGGTTCAAGCGAGCGATTGGGTGGACTATTGCAGATATTATTGGGATCCCCCCGGTATCTGTTCTCACAAAATCCAACTCATGCCAGATCATAAGCCCAGTGTTGAGCACCAGAGAAGATTAAATCCACCTATGCAAGAGGTAGTAAAAATGAGATCATCAAGTGGCTGGATGCGGGAGTTATTTATCCCATCTCAGATAGTAATTGGGTATGTCCTGTGCAGTGTGTACCAAAAAAAGGTGGTATGACTGTGGTTCCAAATGAAAGAAATGAGCTTGTTCCAATGAGGCCTGTCACTGGATGGAGAGTTTGCATGGATTACGGAAGTGAATGTGTGGACAGAAAAGACCACTTTCCTATGCCATTCATGGACCAGATGTTAGATAGGCTTGCAGGCAAGGGTTGGTATTGTTTTCTTGATGGGTATTCGGGCTACAATCAAATTTCTATAGCTCCTGAAGACCAAGAGAAGACCACCTTCACTTGCCCATATGGGACTTTTGCTTTCAAACGGATGCCATTCGGATTGTGCAATGCTCCAGCGACCTTCCAGAGATGTATGATGTCGATATTTTCTGATATGGTGGAGGACACTATTGAAGTGTTATGGATGATTTTTCAGTTGTAGGTATTCGTTTGATTATTGTCTAGAACATCTGGCCGAGGTGCTCAAAAGATGTGAAGACTGCAACTTGGTGCTGAATTGGGAGAAATGTCATTTCATGGTAAAAGAAGGTATAGTGTTGGGTCATCGAATTTCAGAGAAAGGTATTGAGGTTGATAGAGCTAAAGTTGAGGTAATAGAAAAGCTTCCACTACCCATCTTGTAAAAGGTGTTAGAAGTTTTCTTGGGCATGCAGGTTTTTATAGGAGATTATCAAAGATTTCTCAAAAATTGCACATCCCTTGTGCAAACTGCTCGAAAGGAGAGTAAGTTCTTTTTGATGATGCTTGTCTTAGAGCATTTGGAGAGTTGAAGGAAAAGTTGGTTACAACACCTATCATTATTTCACCGGATTGGGGACAATCGTTTGAGGTAATGTGCGATGCGAGTGGAGTGGTGCTTGGTGTAGTATTGGGTCAAAGGTGTGAGAAAATTCTTCACCCATTTACTATGCTAGCAAAGCTCTAAATGTGGCCCAGAAGAATTATACTGTGACCGAACAAGAACTTCTTGCGGTGGTTTTTGCATTCGAAAAATTTGTTCCTACTTGCTTGGTACTAAGGTCATCGTGCATACTGACCATTCTGCATTGAGGTATTTGATGGCGAAAAAGGATGCAAAACCACGATTGATTAGATGGGTATTGTTGCTGCAATAGTTTGATTTTGTGGTAAAAGATAGAAAGGGAACCGAAAATCAAGTTGCCGACCACTTGTCCAGATTAGAGGAAGAGGCCATGCTAAAGCTTGGAGATAGGGCTGAAATTAATGATGCTTTTCCAGATGAACAGGTATTGACTGCTTCTAATGATTTGATTCCTTGGTTCGCAGACTTTGCTAATTATTTGGCAAGCGACATTGTGCCACCCGATTTGTCTTTTCACCAAAGTAAAAAGTTTATGCATGATGTGAAGAAATTCTTTTGGGATGAACCTTATTTGTATCGTAGTTGTGCTGATGGGATTATTCGTCGCTGTGTGCCTGAGGTTGAAATGTTGAGTGTACTTGAAGCATGCCATTCATCACCCGTTGGTGGGTATCATAGTGGTATTCGGACTGCACATAAGATTTTGCAGTGTGGATACTATTGGCCTACCATCCACCAAGATGCTCATGATTTCGCCAAGTCTTGTGATCGTTGCCAAAGAGATGGAGGGATTTCAAAGAGGCAAGAGCTCCCTATGAATCCCATATTGGTGATCGAATTGTTTGATGTATGGGGCATTGATTTATAGGTCCATTTGTGAGTTCATATGGGATGAAGTATATTCTTGTTACGGTTGATTATGTATCGAAGTGGGTGGAAGCAGTAGCGACTCCCAACAACGAAGGTAAAATGTCACCGCATTCTTGAAAAAGAATATATTCTCCAGATTTGGTACACCGAGGGTCTATTATTAGTGATGGAGGCTCTCACTTTTGTAATAAGTTGTTCAAAACACTACTTGAGAAATATGGTGTCCGTCACAATGTAGCCACTCCTTATCATCCACAGACTAGCGGTCAAGTTGAGGTGTCCAACAGAGAAATAAAGCAGATATTGGCGAAGACTGTGAACGCCAATTGAACGGATTGGTCAAGGAAGCTTGATGATGCTCTATGGGCATATCGCACTGCATACAAGACCCCCATAGGTATGTCGCCTTACCAACTTGTATATGGGAAGTCTTGTCATTTACCAGTAGAGCTAGAGCACAAGGCTATGTGGGCAATGAAGAAGTTAAATTTGGATTGGGGCCTGCATCTAATAAAGGATGAATGACTTGAACGTGCTTGATGAGTTTCGCCTAAAAGCTTATGAAAGTTCAGCCTTATACAAAGAGAAGATGAAGAGGTATCATGATCAAAGAATTGAAAAGCGAGAATTTGTGGTTGGTGATCGTGTGCTGCTATTCAACTCTAGGTTGCGCTTGTTTCCAGGCAAACTCAAGTCCAAGTGGACTGGGCCATTTTTGCTCACAAAAGTGCTCTCGCATGGAGCAGTTGAGCTTGAAAATAAGGATGGAACAAGGTTTGTGGTGAACGGGCAAAGGATCAAGATCTATCTGGGAAATGCTGAAACTGTGCAAGAAGTGATGAGGCCTGCAATCTTGATGAAGTCTGAGTAATCAAGATACCTGCGTCGTGCCGCGACGTTAAATCAAGCGCTGCTTGGGAGGCAACCCAAGATGTACAATCTAGCCAACAATAGGGTTCTGTTTTCCATTACGTAGTTTAGCTTTCTTTGATTACTTGCGTCTTTGTATCAATGTAGGTAGGGGTTTCAGTATTTTAGTTCTTAGTGT
The DNA here is from genome assembly GCF_900185275.1 of Solanum verrucosum. NCBI lineage: Eukaryota > Viridiplantae > Streptophyta > Magnoliopsida > Solanales > Solanaceae > Solanum > Solanum verrucosum. The sequence continues at coordinate 375,100 of NW_026020644.1, forward strand.
TGGCTAGAAGTAATATAGGGTCCGTGTCTAAAAAGTGTCCAGAAAATGAAAAAAATAGCCTATTGGTTGCTTCATGTGCAGGTACACCAGCAAGAAATCTGCAGAAAATGGTCTGGTGCAGAGGTCTACGGACCCCATCGACGGTCCGTCGATTGATCCACGGACCGTCAATGGTGTCCGTAGATCCCAGGTAAGTCCCTAAAATTGTCCTAGTATAATTGTGATCTACGGACCGTAGATCGACTCACGGACCGTAGACGGGGTCTCATGAGTCCAAACCCTACAGTTGACTGACCCGACCCGGACCCCCATTACTTAAAACCCCCATTGTTTCAAATCATTTCCCTTCCCTCCATTACTCCCAAAACCGTTTCACCCACTCTTTAAATCCCCAAATCACTCCATAACCACCACATAATATCCTCCCTTCCATATATTCCCAAAACCCCTTCCATACCATAATCAACCCACTCCATAATCTACAAAAAGGGTCCGGTGTTTGGTCAGTGACGAAAAGGTGACTCCTTGGTCTTGCTAAATCATAGTATCATCACGCAATCACCCCACTCCTTGTTGCTTGTAAGGTAATAGACTTTCTCTTCACTTTGAATTTCGATTCATAGATTGAATATAGAGGGTCGGGAGTGGGTCTTGACCTTGGGTAATTGTTAGATGAAATTGCATGATAAACTTGAATAGTACAATGCCCTTGGAACGATAGATAGTGATTGTATAACATTAATTGTAATGTGAGTTTATGTGATCGTAAATACTATATGCTAGTTTCGACTTAGGGTTCCACATCTAGTCTAAATTGTTGGGTATAATAATCGGTCGGAATCTTAAGAATGACGAACTAGCATATTTTAAGTGTGTATATGCATGATTAGGTTGTGTTAATGTTGAAACCAAAAGCCAAAAATGTATGATACCTGGCACTGATGGCTTCCACGATACCCCGTCTACGGACCGTAGATCCATCTACGGACCGTAGATGGGGTTCGTCATTAGATGCACCTGCAAATTTTCACCAAGTGTAAAACCACGGAGGTGGACTACGGTCCGTAGATCCATCTACGGACCGTTCTGCACTTCCGTGGTTTCCATCTGCGACCTATATTTCGGCCCCTGATCCACGGAAGAGATCCACGGACCGTAGATCAGTCTACGGACCGTAGGTCTCCTCCGTGGATGACCACTGTAGCATCTGTCAAATTTTTTTTGTGGACTTAGTTTAGGGTCGTTACCAATCTAAATAGTTTCTTTTGCTGCATATGGTTAGTTTTGGCACTAATATCGTTCCTGCAGGTACGATGGCACCCAAGAAGATGGTCACCTACTCAAAACGGGGCAAGTCCAAATCGTTGCCCCTAGCTTCCGGTTGATTGATGAGGACACCGAGAATGACTCTGACCCAGCATATGTGCCTCTCAACCCTAGGGCCTCTCGCGCAGCACCCAGAAGCACCCCCGGAAGGTGATCCCCGACGTAGTCACTGTCTCCCAGTCTGATGAGGAGCACACACTGATCGGGTCACCAACTGGGGCTGCTTCCAGTTCAGAGGGACCTATGTCCGGATCCGAGTCTACCCATGCCTCAGGCTCCCAGTCTGCCCACTCTTCACAATCAGAGTCTGTCCATGCTACAGGGTCCAACGCCAAATCATCCACAGGGTCTGGAGAGAATGACCAAGCAGCCTCGTCTGATGAGGCAACTAGTTCAGAGGCCATTCCTGCACCAAGGAATGATGAACCCGCTCCGGTAGCAGGGGAGCTGAATAGGTGGTGTGTAGAGGGTCAATGGCAAATCTATCGGGATGCAAAGATGGTAAATGACAAACAAAAAATGGCCCGATTAATTCAAGAGGAGCGCAGAGTCCTCACGGGGAGCTTGCATACTGTGCCAGATATTCACCGGCTGTTCAAACTTCACAAGTGTGACTGGATGGCTCGAGACCCAGGGACGTATAGCGAGGAGATTGTCCGGGAGTTCTATGCTTCCTATGCTGCCACTCTCCGCGGGTCCATTTCCAAGCGGTCAAAGCCACTAGCTCAGGCCCCGCTCACTTCCACCTTGGTTCGAGGGTGTCCGGTGGACATATCACCCGCCACCATTAGCCGTTTTCTCTATGGTCCTACCACGGGCCACTCTTGGTCTCCTAACACTTCAGAGTTTGATTACCGCTGGGACATCGTGCGGAGTGGCGCTTTCCAGAGGAATGCTGAGCAGCGAGAGGCTGTGATACTATGGCTGGCCAGGTACATTGCTGCAGATGGCGAGCGAGCGGAATGGGTCGCTGCTCCACGGTTGGGCATCCGGAAGGCCACATTGAATTTTGTAGCAAAGTTCTTCTGGCTGTTGGTACGCAACAGAGTGTCGCCTACAAAAGCTGACAATCAGGTCACTTGGGACAGAGCGGTGATGGTTGCTGCATTGGTGGCGGGAGTAGAGATCGACTTTGCCCGAATGCTGCTGGCAGAGATCCACGAGAGAGCTTTCAGGACCTCCACTACTTACCCTTTCCCCTGTCTGATCTTTCACTTGTGCAGGGACTCTGGAGTGCCGATCTGGCATTGTGACAGGCTAGTCCACCCTACAGGGGCATTGGACATCGGCCTTATTCGGGATGACGCAAATGTGGCAGCACCTCGCAGAGAGCCCCAGATTGAGGTACCCCCCTTGGGCTCCGATCTTGCAGACACTGTGGGGCAGGCACAGGGCGGTGACCCCATTATCCCAGACCACACCGACACTGTCCCAGGCTCCTCTTCTCAGGCAGCTAGTGTTGCTCCTAGTTCTTCCCGGTCCACACCACAGTTAGGAGCGACGGTTGTCCCGATGGCCAGAGTACAAAAGTTAGAGGCGCAGATGGCCACACTGCTGCATCACATCCAGCCGTGGATGCAAAAGTCGATTGCCGAGTCCGAGGCTAGAATGGAGCGCAGGATGGAGGGGATGATGGACCGTAAGGTCCTGGCGGTTAATAAGCGGCTTGACGCCTTTGAGTTGCGAGTCCTCGAGCGATCAGTTCCGGCCACAGACTTATCTGCTTTGCAGGCTGACATAGCCAGCCTCCGGACTGATGTTGATGCCATTCTTGCTGCACCTTCAGTTGAGACTCAGGCTGCCCCTACTGCGCTGGCTGATGATACAGTGCTAGATGCTCTATTCAGTGGCATCGCCGAGGAGGGCCTGCACCGACACATGCCAAGGGCAAGCGGCACCGTCTCATCGCACGGAGAAGAGAAAGCTCAGAAAAGACAGCGTCGGCAGGAGAAGAGGCTAGGAGGGCTTCGATGCAGACGAAAGTTGCCCAGCAGAGGGTGCGTGAGAGAGCTGCAGGGGCATCGAGCTCTGCCCATTGCAGAGGTCAGCCTATTGTGAGGGGCGTTGATAGGAGCACTACTGAGGTGCTAGGATTGCTGAGGTGGGCACTACTGAGGGTGCCCCACTGATGTTCCAGAGGCTCGGGAAACCGGACCCTGCTTGTGATGATCGCCGGCGCTTTGCGCCACAGGTTTGCTTCACTCAAATCCATTCACTTTTACTGTCTATGTATGCATTGTGGACAATTGCATCTATTTTGTTGGGGTGGGGTAATGGATCGTGAGTGATAGGTGAAGTCTGAGTAACCCAACTCATGAATCCTCTCTTGGGTTTTCTTGCCTGTGTTCTTTTACCCCAAGAGACTGTTTAATTTTTGTTGAACCGCATTCTTAGGATGTGGTGTAGAAGATGATACAATGAAGCATGATGGCTTAGAAAAATGATACCCGTCAGATTCTGGGTTGTATGCTAGAAGTAGGCTACGATTGTTGATTGTGTTGGCTCTGAGTATGACATAGTAACAATCGACCTGATTGCATGATTAAACCTGAAACTTGAACTGGGTAATCTGATAATCTGATAATGAAACTATGTGCCAAGAGTGGGTGAGAATCATTGACTGTTCAAACAGTTTTGTGCAAAACTAGAACTTGCCCGGTTAGTCCTGCTAAGACAATTCAATCTAGAGGATAGGAAGTGATCATAGCCGTTGTTCGGAAAAATCCATAAATTGCCTAGAAGGATTCAACCAAATGAAATAATGTTCCCTTTGATCCAACTTTGAGCCTAAAAATAAACCATTTCTTTCTAAAACCCCGAACTCACTTCCCATAATCTACTATGTTGGCCCCGGTCCCTCCTTGGACATGTGCACTTTGACTTAGGCCAAAAGCCTAAGTTGAGGGTGGCTAATGTAAAAAGTAACTTCAATCTTGGCCCTGACCTGACATCGGTATTGTGCACCTCAACTAACGGAAAATCCATAAGTTGAGGGTGGCTATGAAAGAGGAAACTGAAAGAAAAAATGGGATGAAAAGAGTGAAAAAAAAAAAAAAAAAAAAAAATGGGGAAACGTAAGGAAAGGATGTGAATTATTAAAAGAAAGGAGCAATAAAATAAAAGGAAATTGAGCTACAAAGTTTAAAGTCACTTCCGTGGTTGAAGAAAATCAAGGGAAAGCGGTAAAGCAATAATATGACAAAAATAGGGCAAAAAGAGGTTAAAAGCCTAGTGTAATGACAAGGAGGGCAGAAAGTCACTAAACAGTACCCAAATGTACCACACTGACCCTGAGCCTACGTTACAAGCCAATAAAGTCCTATAGTGATCCTGGAGTCTAGTTTGAAGAGTCTGAGCAGTGAAAATAAGGGCAAGCTTATGGCAGTAAGCACTAACTGTATTTGAAATTACTTCTGAGCGTGAGTGTTGAATAAATCCTTGTACCATGAATGAAATTAAATTTTTGCGAAAAGAGGATTTCGTTGAAGTAAGGGCACTAGTTCCATTGTTGGAAAGTTGGTACCTGGGTGACAGTGAGAGGTGTCTGTTGTGTGTCAGTTGGTTGGTCTGTGTCATGATGTGATCCACATGAGTTGGCTTGTCGAGTCTAAGAGAACGAATGTGCACCCGAACAATGAGGAGGTAGAGAGCCATGTGATTGCTTGAGTTAGAAATGCTTGCTTCTATACAAGTGTCGTTTAGAGTTCTAGTGCGTCGCTTGATGACAAACAACGAATTTAAGTTGAGGGTGTTGATATACCGTGAGTTTACGGTATTTCTAATACATTTCACTTACAAGTTGTGTGTATCTAGGGCCTTTTTATATTGGTTTTTATGTGTTTTATCTTGTTTTGCAGGAAAGTGTTCAGGGCGGAAGTTAAGAGACAGTTGAAGGAAATGCAGAAAAAAGGCATCCACGGAGGTCATCTACGGGCCGTAGGTCCATTCACGGTCCGTAGGTGATGATCGTAGATCAGCAGGCATGGTGTTGAGGACAAATCAGGGAAATCTGACCAAGTGTGGAACCACGGTGCCCATTGACGATCCGTAGATTGATCTACAGACCGTACTGTTGATCCGTAGAGTGAGACTGCGAGGGTTCCAGTACCTGATTTTTGAAGATTCTAAGTATGGAGCTACGGAAGGGATTGAGGACCGTAGGTCGATCTACGGTCCGTGCTGCTGGTCCGTCGTTTGCTTCAGAGAAGCTGATTGTTGGATGCTGAAATATTTTCTAAGTCCCGAATGACGGAAGGGACTTACGGACCGTAGATCCATCGACGGTCCGTAAGTCAGTCTCGTGGATCGAAGACGCGTATCTGAACAAAACTTTCCTTAATTTGTTTCCTTTTTTACTTGGGATTTGTTTTCTATAAATAGGACATGTAAACCTCGTTTTTGGGGGTTAGACACTATTATTCTATTTTTGCTTTGTAACTTTGGAGATTAATTTGCAACCCTAGCAATTATTGATTTCCCAAGTTCGTTTTGAAGATTTTGGCTTTGCAATTCAAGTTAATTTTCTGGGTTTATTATTCTCTTTACGTAAGTTCATGATTTCTTCATCTACAATTATGAATTGTGTTCTTGCCAATATGAGTAACTAAATCCACAACTCCCTGGGAACCATGATCGATTAACAAAGTATGAATAGTAAATTAGCAATTCTTGACTAGTATTTTGCATGCATTGATAATTCTTTCGTTTAGAAGTCTTTTTAACGGTGGCCAACGTTAGCTCGCCTTGTTAATACTTGCCGGACCAAGGAGGTAATTAACAAGAAAAGAATTATCAATATAGATTTAGTGTGATACTATCTAATAGGCTAGTGTCGATTGGTGCGAAGTAATAACTAAGCCAAACATCGATTATGATGTCTAATATGAGGTAAAGGTAAGGGTTAGTAAATTATACACACGTAGCCAGACCAAGGTGCGGGGTGAAATTCTCTAGATGCCGGACCAAGGATTTAGAGATACTTAACTTATCACTTTGCATGTAATACACTAGAAAAGGATTGCTATTACTAGGATTACTTCGTTATGAGATTATGAGGAACACGTATACCCTAGTTATTTCTCTTATCTTGATAACAACCAAAGTTGAGTTTAATTATTGACTACTTATTAAGTTCTTACTATTTGTTTCACACAAGCACAACCCCCTTTTTTATTACCTGTTTCTGGAAATAATTTGACTAATTGAATATACTTGTTGGTTAAAAGTAAAGTCTAAACCATTTTCCTCGTGGGATCGATCTCAACCTACAAGTTGGGTTCTTTACTTGATAACGATCGCTTACGCTTCTGAAAGGAGGTGTAATTTGAGCGTATCATGTGCTTGCAGCAACATATTTGATAAATAGGATGCCTTGTAAGGTACTAGGAGGACAATCTCCTTATGAGAAGCTCGATGGAAATAAGCCACTGCTAATTTATAATTTTTAAGTTTTATTTATTTAATTGTTCAAAATATATTTTTTATAATTTTAAATAAATTTATCGATAACTATTCTTATTTGTCAAAATTTAAGATTTTTTTTATCAGTTAATTTTAATTACATTATTTTTTGTCACAGCCGGTTGAATACGTTCAAATATTTGTTCATTGTGATTAAATCACTATTTCTGTTAAATTGCATTTTTTACATGTTATTAGTGACGTTCATTACATTTTTTTATATTCATTTTACTTGTTACATTTGTTAATATTTATTTTATTTGTTTTGCACAGTCTAGAAATTCATTCGAATCTAAACGATACACATATATTTTATTATCCAGGGGTTTTGGCCTATGGTTTTAACATAATGATATTGTATTATAGGTGATTTTAGATTTTCTATTTAAGTTATTTCTTAGTGATTAAGTTGGAGGTGGTAGATATTTTTAGGGATAAGAATTTTCAGATTCTTTATTCACAAAATTGAGTTTTTTATTGTTTATTTTTTTTACCGGTGAGCTCACCGGAACTCCACCAGTCCACCACCACCACCAACCCCTTGATCTATCCCTTACTTCCATTTCCCAACAGCCAAACGATTCCCTTTTCCGGCGAAATCTAGCCGAAGACACAGACCCAACACCTCACGGTCTCTCCTTTCTCTGCCTCACCTTACCAGACCCCAAACCGTTCCTCCACCACCAAAAAGTCACTGGAAACAACCACTGAATCCAACCCGTTTTCCTCCAGCGAACCAGTGCCAAAACCCCCCATTCATTCACTTTTTTTTCCATCGAGAATACCACAAACTCCATTTCAACGCCACTCCAAGCTTTTATCAATGGCGGTTTCAAAAGCTCTTACCAGTTCCAAAACCACCTAAAAACCCCTCCATTTTCCTTCTCCTCCACATTTCGAAGGATGTCTAACACCTTTCCTTCGAAATAACTTGAACCCCTTAACTAGAATCTATTGGTTTTGTAGATTATTTAATTGATTTCCTAGTTTTTTCTAAAATTAGGTGGGGACCCTTTTAAAATTCTTATTTTCTTAAAATTCTTTTAAAATTGAATGAATTGTTTATTTTTTGAGTAATCACGATGTTTCTCCCTATTTCAATAGAGTAAGAATGTAAACAACAATTGCAACAATTCATTGTTCAAAAATTAATAAGATGGATGAAAATGAAAAGGAAAAATAATTCCTTGTTATGTTTAGTTGTACAAGTGTAATTTCTTTTAGCACAGACATGTTTAGTCAATTTTATTTTTGGATTACAGGGGTGCTCATGATTCTTGGGATGTGGCTGCTGCTCCTCGCCTTTGCCACGATCTCCCCCACCATGGCTATGACTACCTCTCATCTCTTCTCATCTGGCTCTGTCGGGCTTCTCCTGCCTGAAGTCTGTTAAAGCTTCGGCCTTCGTGATGGCTTCATCTATGGTCCTGACTTGCCGACATTCCAACTCCGTCCTGGCCCAATTTTGCAGCCCATCCATGAAGTGGAACAACATATCATCATCCGTGAGGTTAGGAATTTGAAGCGTGAGGGTAGTGAACTCCTGCACATATGCGCGGATGATGGCCGTTTGCTTCAGCCCTAAATTTGCGTTTCGCCTCATAGATGACTTTGTTAGGGAATAAGGCTTTCTTGAACTCCTCCCGAAATTGCTCCCAGGTGTTGATGGTGCACATCCCCTTCCCTATCTCGGTCTCCTTGCGCCTCCACCATAGCATGGCCATCTCCGAAAGATACAACACATCGGTGTTAATCTTACTCTCGTCACTCTTCAGCCCGTTGCACTTGAAGTAATTCTCCAAATGCCAAAGGAAATTCTCTAACTCTTGCGCGTCACAGACGCCTTTGAACATAGGTGGCTTGGGAGCCTCGACCCTGGCCTCCCTATCTCGGTCAAGCGACGATGATCCTCCAGCTGCCACACCTTCTTTGAGTGCTTTCATCTCGGCCTTTATGGTCTTAATCGTGCTCAACGCCTCCATGAGCCGACACTCCAAGGAAGTGATAGCCTCCTTCATCTCAAACTCAGCCCGCTGACGTCCCTCCAACTCCTTACGGATGTTTTCGGTCTCCTCAAGGGTGAAGTCTTCGAGAGTTTTGAATTTACCATCAGCTACGTTCATGCGCCGGCCTAATATCTCCACGGCCTGCCTTGCCACTTCAACCCTTATGACCCACTCTTCTCCTGCGGTGACGTCAATGGCCTCCTCGCCACGTTCCTCGTCACTTGCCTCGGTGGTTGAGGGTGGATGAGATGATAGCGTCTCGCTTGGTGTGGGATCCAGCAAGATTTCTAAATGACTCTTTTTGTGCTTCTTTCCCTTGTGGTTCTTCTTTCCACTATCTGGACGGACGTTGGTGGTACTAGCGGCGTTCACGTCTCATTCAGTTCCCATTCCGTTAGTAACAAACCTTCGCAAGTCAGGACCATAGATGAAGCCATCACGAAGGCCGAAGCTTTGACAGACTTCAGGCAGGAGAAGCCCAACAGAGCCAGAGGAGAAGAGATAAGAGGTAGTCATGACCCTGGTGGGGGAGATCGTGGCAAAGGCGAGGAGCAGCGGCCACATCCCAAGAATCATGATACCTACAAGTCTGATGGCAATAAGTCTAGACATCATGGCAACACGGAGAGGAAGACAGAGGTTGCCAACAAAGGTGGATGCTACATATGCAATGGGCCGCATCGCTATGCAAAGTGTCCTGAACTGAAGAGCCTTGGTGTTATCTTGCGAGAGAGAAAGGCGAAAGACGCACAGGAGCAAGGACAAGGCGCAAAGACAACGCATTTAGGCTCGATAGGACTATGCGGAGCCATCACGAAGCAGCTAGAGAAGCCAAGAGGATACGGCGCACAGTATGTCGATATTACGATAAATGGAAGACCCGTGCGTGTTATGGTCGACACGGGTGCAGAGGTCAATATTATGACCAGGACGGCAGCGACAAGGTTGGGCCTGGGTTACAGTCCAAGTACAGCCCAACTCAGGACTGTCAATGCACACCCGACTCCTGTGAGCGGAGTCGCGCATGGAGTGAGCATCACACTAGGCAAGTGGCAAGATAAGACCAATTTCATTGTCGCTCCTGTAGATCTCTTCGACATAATTCTTGGGCAGGAGTTCTTCCAGCAGTGCCACGCAGTGATCGACCCTTACCTCCAACGACCTCTAGTCATGGAGCAAGGAAGATCATGTATGGTGCCCATGGTCAAGGTACCGAAGACGGAATGACAAGTACGCCTAACGGCCATGCACCTCGAGGAAAACCATAAGAAGAAGGAGTCGATGCATACGACCACCATTGCAAGTTTGAAGAAAGACAATGGTGCGAAAGGGTCCCTGCTGCCATGCTCAAAAAAGGTTCCAAAAGGGAACGATGTCGTGATGCAAAAGAATATGTCGAGGCGTTTGCCTCCTAGGAAGGAGGTTGGTCATAAGTCCGAGCTAGAAGCAATATGGAAGACGTTGAAAGTGTTGCGCAAGGGCCTTAATCGAGTCAATGGACTATTGGTCACGCACGCACAAGGCTCAAATGATGATGTAGCAGCAATGTGACGCGATCGTCGCATCAATAGGTGGGGGAGAGTATCACGTCCCGCCACATCACAGTGAAATTTTGTTTCTGAATAGAGGCGAAAGGGTCTAGAGTTGTGGAGAGGTTTCTGGAAGACTCTAGAACCCTTTAGATTATTCAAGAAGGCTAGAAAATTCCCTAGAATTCTCTAGAATAACTTAGAAGGCAATGGAAGGTCCTAGATAGTTTCCAAGAAAGCCTTAGAATTCTCTAGAATGTGTAGAGAATTCTAGAAGAGGGACTAGATATTTTCTTGGAAAGCTTTAGAATTTCCTAGAATTAGTAGAAGATTCTAGGGAGAGACCAAAGTGTAAATAGTTTTGGGACTTGTAAAGTAAATATTAATTACATTTTAGTCCCTAGAAGGTAGTATAAATATAGGTGCCCCTCATTTGCAAGGCACCATCCATGAAAGCAACCAAGCATTCAAGCAACCAAGCATTCAAGCAACTTGTAAAGCAGTATCCAAGCAATATAAAGCCTTCTTCCAAAATTCTAAGTCTTTCCTTTCATTCTCTTAGCGATCTTGTCTTAAAGGCTTACTTGAGCTTATGTGATCTTGAAAGAATAGTGAGTAAGTTGTCAAGTGCCGCACGGAGCTTTAGTAAAAACTCTAAGTCCATGACATACCGCTCATTTACTAACTTGCAACCTAAAGATGTCCTCGGTATATAATGAGGAGAGAAATCACTTCAGACATGGGAAATCATTGTGATTTAATGGTATCAGATCCTCTATGATATGCACGTGCATTTCTTAACATAATCTAACATCCTCTACTAATGTATGAGTTTTTTCGGTATTCTTAAGGATATATCGCAGACAACTACCTTAAAACTTATGAGCATAGCTTGTCCATAGCCTTTTGTTTTCTGTGACTTTAAGCATGATTGTTGTTCTTTATTGCGTTTCTGATAGGATATGATTATCAAGCTATGATTTTGATGACATAGAAGATTCTAAAACCAAAGATAAGCACTTAATTTGCCAACTTATGAGTTTTTTCAAGCTTAGCAAGAGTTAGTCTTGGACCTTAAGTGTGTTTGGGGAACCAACTTAGAGCTTTTACAAAATAAGAAAGTAAATAAAAATGTACACTTTTAAGCAAACAAATTGTAAAACATGACACACATGTTAGAATTTTGTTTTCGCTGAAAATAGTTGTGATGACGAAAGTGATCAGCTTATACACAATTTTATCTCACAGATGACTACTCTATCACAAATAGATTACAGAGAGTCGAACAATCAAAAACTCGGCATAAATGTGTTTGGACTAGATGATTTTTTTCCCCTGCATTGAACTTAATTTACTTATGAATTAATGTTGCGGGGTGAATTATAGGACTATGGTATGTTTATATTGTTTCAGGAAGCATTGAACTGGTTGTTCTTGTTTTTTATTTGTTTACATACTATATAATTCCACAAGATTCTGTATGCTACATTTGTTCTTTAGTACGTCATAAATTATTCTAATTTTTCCCCTTAAACTAATCTACTAATATTACCACATAAGATACTACACTGCTCAGCTCTACATTGAACAAACTTTTGGTTAATTGAGTTTCATTTGAATTGGAGCCATTATACAGAAAGTTGGATCTCAAAAACGACTTCAGACAATTACTACTATGCTTGGATGGATGATGTTGATATTGTAATTTGAGAATGTAACATTTAGGGATATTTTGTGATATCAATATGAAATGAACTTTACATTATATTGATTTATTTTCAAATTTTGCTTAGATAACTCTCTCTCCACTACCTTTATAAAACTGACCATAAAAACAAATCAGGAAGCAAAGATTGTTAAAAGTTATTAGCTTAATAGCGTCATGAAAAAACATCAAGCACCCATGCGGTAGCACGGACACGCTATCTAGTTTTAAAAATAAATGAGGGAGTTCAACTTTTAAAGGAAGTAAGTTACTTGCCATATTTTTACCTTAGTTACCATCTCATGCATATGGTCAATAATAAGTAACTTGCCTTAAATGGCCTTTTAGGCTAAAAGTTACTTATTTTATTGTGCTTTTTCTTTTCTTCATCTTCTTCTTTTTCATCGTTCCTGAGTTAAATTAAAGTTTCAAACTTTTGGCATAATTAACAAAGTTGATTATTTATAGAATTACAAAATATTTCATTTTTATCGTCTAGTACATATATACCAAATAAAAGGATTCTATATAATCTTTCGTCGAAAATCTACATCGAGATTCTTTTATTAAATTAGAAAATTATAGCGTATAAATAGTGTAAAATAAAATTTCGTACATATACATATACAATTTTTTAAATTCCTAATTGTGGTATAGGGAAAGTTTTTATTACAATGATAAGTTGTTCAAAAATTGCTTGTAATTTATGGTTAGAATTTTAGATTTTCTTGTTAAAATTTCTGGTTCTTACGCTACTCTCTCGACAAGGGTGGAGCTAAAGCTTTACATACGGGCTCAACAAAACTTAATAGTTTCCAGTTAAATAATGTCACGCCCCGAGCCTACACCCTGGACGTGGCCGGCACTCGAAGACCATTGCTGGCCTCAAGAGAACCCTTGGCCTGACTTACTAACTCAGCGGAAGACTATATGCATATTTATAAAGATCCATAGCACACTACTCAACTTAACTAATGAAATAACTTAGAATGTTTAATAGTCAACATTCAACTTGGCCAAAATGGCAACTCAAGTCTTAACATATGAAATGAAAAGTAAAGACAACTTAATTCACTAACTGACTGTCTAACTATCTATGAAGCCTCTAAAGAACTGAGATGGATGTCGGGACAGGCCCGCGACATCCTAATGAACTAATATTAAAATTAAAAGCAATGTGAAGGAGTCCTCTGGAATGCAAAGAGGCTCACCAACAGACTCTAAACTGCTCACTGGATCAACGAATGTGCCGGATGCCGATCCTAGTTACTTGTGTCTGCATCATAAGATGATGCAAACCAACTGGTAGCAGTACAATGAATGTACGAGTATGCGAGTTGGAATGCTAAAACAACATAGGCCCGAAAGAGATTATGAAAGAAACACTTACCTTGGCTCTTCTCAACTCTTGAATACTTAAATAAACTCATTTCATTATAATGCAGTTTAAAACAAGTGA